>NC_077224.1:25793-353987 GCF_024763615.1 Phlebotomus papatasi
ATGTAAATACCCAAAAAAAACTTTTTTCCCCGAGTCATGACATTACCCTATGGACGCGAAAGAGTTAAAGAAAAATGAAAAAATTACAATATTCAAAGGCTGCCGCATTCAAAGGCAGACCACTTTCCCTATATTTTTAACTCATACTAAAGATTTGTTTTACTGTTTTGTAAATTCCTATCTCAAATCAAAATTATCTGCAATAAAAATGCAGTAAAATTTCAATTTAATGTAGATAAATTAAATGCACATCATCCTAGCTAATAAAACTCAAATGGAATTATTGAATTTTACAGATAATAATTAGGGAAATTATTGCAAAGTTTTTCAACAATTTCAAATCTTTACATCCAGCAAATTGGTATAATTGCAGGAAAAGAACTAAAATTCCGGTTTATGTAGTAATTTTCCTCTCATTTATTTTGAAATGATATTCATTGTTATTCAGGAAGAAAGTTTATGGAGTGAGAAAGTTTATTATTTAAATTCTTCTTCATTCTGATAGTATCTCTGTGAAATAATTCATATATTCCACATTATTATTAAAATGCAACTAAATATAACAGTGTCCTGTTTCATTCTAACCAACATGACAAAAATTGAGATGAATTTAATACCATGTAAATATGATATTATACTTTTTTGGGAATCATTAAATTTAAGGAAAAATGTGACTATTTCTTCTTGATATTTTAACTAGAGGAAGTCTTTCAGGCTGGCTACAGTCTGGTTTCAAAGGAAGCGCCCCGTAGTTCTGTATTTATGAGAGTGTCAAAATTTCTAATTTGGAACCTTTGTATCCAGACAATCCCTTGACCTAGGTCAGATTATATATATGTTTTGAAAAGGTCTTGTCATAAGCTAAAACATACTAAAATTTGAGCTCAATCTGACGAATTTTAGATTTTGACAGTTATTCAAAATAGCGGACAGAAATGTCAAATCAAAACGGAGACCACGCCATCTTTTAGATCTCATGCATTTTATCTTGAGACTCCATTTAATTGGATGATTTTTCTAATAAAGTTTACTAATAAAGGTTTGGATAGTTAGGTTTAGGTTTACTAAGGTCCATCTAAAGTTTACTAATAAAGCTTTAGATGGACCTTTATAGGGGGAAGTGGGGCACCTTTGGAATTGGGGCATCTTTGAAATTGGGGTTTTCACCTATTTTTAAATAAAATTTAACCTTATTGTGATACAATTTAGCTGCACAAACAAATTGAGAATGTAAATTATATCACGATAAGACCCAATTTTATTTAAAAATTGGTAAAAAATATTAGTTTCAAAGGTGCCCCACTTTCAAATGTGCCCCACTTCCCCCTGTGCTGTTTTATAACATAAATCATGCGTTCCTAGAAAGAAAATAGTGAAGAAAGGTATTTAAAAAAAATAACAAAATCGAAATGGATTATTCTAGCTAGATAAATTGAGAATAGATTAAGACAATTTCCTACTCTGAAACCGCCTTTGGAATTAGACCTTCAAATAACTTTTTCACAGAGCCATTTTTTGGAAAAATACCTATACATGCATTTTATTGAGTACTATTGAAACTACAAGTAACATTTGAGGATCTTTGTATGTTTCTTGGTACATGGCATACAGTGGGTGTCAAGAGTTTGTTGCCTAATGTATATTTGAGAAACTAAGTGGTAAAAATGATAGAAAAAAATACTTTTTCAAATTTTTCTTTTTGCAAATGAGTTCCCTGTAATCCGTTAATCTTATCAATATATAAAAAAAATAAATAATTTTGTTTCATATAAAAAATAATTGTTTTACAAAAGTTGATCATTTTTGAGGAATCAAACGTTTGTTGCTTTTTTTGAAAAAGTAATTCAAAATGGCCAAAACATGCAACCAACATAAAGCAAACCGGTTATATTTTAAGTTTATGTCATTTGAGAGGCAAATAATGGGTTTGCACATTTCTAATGTTATAAATGGTGAATATAATGTACATAAAAGTGATGATAAATAACAAAAAATAATCTGATTTTTTTTATAATTTATAATTTAGGTTAAAAATTGCAAATTACAAAAAGTTAAAGGATGTCAAATCATTCAGAGTTGCTACCACAAAGAATCTGCGTTGTTATTTGTTTAATTTTATGGAAAATCACATCAGTGTAACATAAAATATTCAAAATTGATGGTGAAGAGGTACAAGTATATTCGGAAAAATCTACAAGCAGACCTAGGGATTCGACTCAGAGGGCTGATAACCACATTAACAGTATCTCTGATAATATCCCCATAATATCTGCCCCATGAATTCGAAGCTAGTTGGTTACCGAAGAAACACAGGCTTTAAACGTTCCCGAAATCAACCGCAAATTGAAAGAAAATGCAAGAATGGTTGCTTGGCTCGCTAGATTCCATTAATAAGCAAGACCAATCTAGGTAAAAGGTTGTATTTTTACTTTTTTAGCATATTCCAAGTAAATCTACAACCTTTTAGGGGTAGGTGGGGCTACTTTGAGCTGTTCGGCTACATTGTTGTACGATTTTCCGCCTATTTCTAAATGAAGCTGGTCTTGACAAATATTAGGTGAGATTCTTAATAGGTGAAAACAATTTCACATACTATAATCCTACCAAAATTTCATGTCGTCCGATCGAGCTCAAACTTGGCCAAAATGTGTTTTATCACTTCCTGATCACGAATCGACTC
Source organism: Phlebotomus papatasi (assembly GCF_024763615.1). Lineage (NCBI taxonomy): Eukaryota > Metazoa > Arthropoda > Insecta > Diptera > Psychodidae > Phlebotomus > Phlebotomus papatasi. Next base: position 28,474 of record NC_077224.1, read on the forward strand.
TTATAGCCTCTACATACACACTAGAGAAATTTATGTCCATTTAAAGAGTTTTAACTGCTCGTACTCCAAGAGAGAGCAGTTTTCACAATCCAATTTCCTACACAAGTGTACGAAATTTTCTTCAATATGGACATAAATTTCTCTAAGTGTGTAGAGGCCATTAGACGGCAATAGCCACATGGGAAGACGGTAAAAAGATGAAAATAAATGAAATTGTAATTTATATTGATTTTTTGAGTTTCGATTAATTTACTCAGAGTAATCTTGTCCATCACAAAGTAAGTTTTCGAAAATAAGATCCCTACAACCTTCATAGTATGTAGTAAAATTAGAAAAAATATACTGTTTTTAGTCTTATTTTGTGACCCTCACCCCCTTAAGTCATAAGGAATGTTTGGAACATTAGTGTCGGACATCCACTGTTTTGGTCTGAATGTTGGATGAAAGCAGTGAACGATAAAAATTATAAGAGGAAGGTGAACCAAGTGATCAGCTTCCGAACGTCCTATAGTCTTCGAAGATTGCAAGTTTTGTTTTTCTTCTAAAGCAAAAATTCTATCCCGTTGACGACTAAGGGCAGGTATTGTCTGATTTCGAGCAAAACATGAAATAGAATTTTTAAGATTTTTTCTATGAGAAATGCATAAATGCAATATTCGATTGACCTTCTCTAACTCCCATATTTCGTGTGTCGATGCATAAAAATCTACAGGAGACTCTCTCTCAATCGGGCATATGGGGCAAAATGTCATCCAAATTATCGAGAGATTTGGGCATCAAAATCATTGTAAATTCCACAAAAAGCGCTCAAATATAAAGAATCACGATAAAACAAGAGGAACTACTGCAAATTTGAACATACTTGCTTTAAAATCAAACGTGAAAATTGTCAACAAAATTTTGCGCCCGCATTGAAAAAGAGGCGATTGTGCGAGAGTCTATTGTATTTATTAATCTATTTCTAGTTATTCATAAAAAAAATCCTGTAGATATGGGCTAAAACTTTGCAGAAACGAAAGGAAATTAAATTAATACTCAAGAAAAGGCCACTGTAGTCATCGTATATTACAGAGCAAACCTTAAGATGTTTTATATATACCAACCGTTGGAAAGTTCCCAACTTTGCAGCTATAGTAACGCTCTTCATGTTCATACCCTTTGTCTATAAAAGGAACTTTGCATGGGTATGAGACCGAAAATTTTTGGGTTTGCCAATAACTTCTCAGAATTTTAACGTAATGAGGACATAATAAAATTACAACTCGTAAAAAAGGCTCTCAGATAATTGATGTATTTTGGTAAGTTTGGAAAGTTTGCAAACAATATTAGCCTAGTGTGATTATTGAGAATCAGTAGAAATATTTGTCAAATTAATTTTATTCTGAGTTCCTTCCAGATTTGATACAATTTGTTGTAGCATAGTTCGGCTATTGAAGTCGGTAAATCACGTTAATCAATATGTCATGAATCCCTGTGGGAAATTCAATCCAAATTGCATGTACGGTGCATTAAATTTATCTTCCGGGATAGTTAAATTACGACTTACAATAAATTGTATACGATCGGTATATGATACGTAAAAGCTAACGAAATATACAACCCATATACCTGTATACTTGTTATATATAATAACTATACACCTTTTCATGGAATCTGGTATACCCACAAATTTGGAATCCTTTGACTAAGATGAAAATTGTAAAAGGAATGTTTCCTTGAGAATTTCGTGAAATGATTATGTCACTTTTTTTGATTTAAGGAATATCTTTCTTTATGACTTGTGCATAGCAGCAAACAAAATTAGATTTTAAAAGGCTTTAAAATGAAGCAAATATATACAAAAATGTTATTATAATTATATATAGTTAATATAGTGTATATATAGTATATAATTATATGTTATAATTATATATGTTCATAAAATTTAATAAACTTGCGAGTTATTCGTATATTAGGGTAGAGTAAGCCCTTTTCGCCACCTTAAGGTTTTGTACCCTTGTAATTCTTACAATTTTTGTCGAAATAAAAAGAAATTTTCTGTACAAGTGCTTTGAAGCATTGTCTCTCTAATGAACCAGGAGACTTTCCGGGAATTTTTGGGCATCTAGTTGAAAAAATACATTTCCTGCAACAATGCATGTTTCAGTACTTTTCGCCACTTTGTAAACACTTTTTCGCCACTGTGTAAGCACTTTTTCGCCACTTGTTTTTAATTGATTTTTAAGAAACAGCAGCTTTCGAAAACCCGCAAAAGTACATTGCACAGTACTTTTCTTATTTAACACCGATATTAGACAATTATTCGAGTATTTCGAATGATTTTTTGCACATTTTTTATTTGCGACAAAAATAAATTGACAATTACGTCTGTTTCAACTAAATTCCGCGAGGTGCGCCACTTGTAAAATGCTTGGAAAAATGAATGCGAAAAGTACTTACACAACCGAAAAACGTAAGCCCTATTTCACCACATCCGTATTTCTTTATTTTTTTGGAAAACATTATTAAATAATGATATTAGAGCGAAGCTTAGTTAATAACAAAGTGACTTTCAGTGAAAAAATATCAAATACTGTACTGCAAAAATATAAAATATTGCAAGACAATTTGTCTGAGCGTTGACAAGTTTATTAAGAACTCCATATTTTTTTGGTGACTGTTCACCTTGTCGACAATTTCTTCAATTAACTTGCAAATAATCTAATCGGTGGAGCACCAGTTATGGTTTTCTGATCCGTTGGACTAGAGGTTACGGAGTAATAGTCATTTCGTAGTTCCATGAGCTCATAATTCCATGAAAAAGTGATTTTATTTGTAGGTGGCGAAAAAGTGCTTACTGGCGAAAAAGTACTGACTCTACCCTACTTTAGGTCATTTATACAATCAAAAACACAATGCCACATCGGCTCCGTTCAGTAATAACCTTTCGAGGAGACAAAGCTGATCCAAGCCAAGCCAAACCTAATCAAAAATCTACCGGAAGCCTAAAGTGCAAGTTCAAGTACTCGTTGATTTAGCGCTGATTAATCTAACCATTTCGAATTTAGATATTTTTGACACTTCAATCGTCAACAATGTCAACAACAGTGTGCAAACTTTTGCTGCAAAAAGCTAATTTCTGTATTGTTTTGTGAAATTTCATGATAGCCTAACGTTTGAATCGCAATTTTATTAAGATAAATGTCCATTGCACGAACTTGCTCACTTTTGTGTAACTTGTCGGTTTAAACGTTCGAACTTCTGACGAGTGTTTATGTAAGTCCTCCCTGATATACCTTCAAACCCAGGGGCATGACATTTCCTATGTTTCCCATATGTTTCTAGCCAGCCGAAAAAACTTTTGAGTTTATTAGCTATTTTCTGTCATTGTAGAATGAATTAGCAAAAAATAGAAATACAAAATAAAAGCCAATTTAATAACGAAGAGGCAACCGGATCGGAGGTAATGGTGATTTCCCGACAATCTGTGGAATGCACTCTACATGTTAGTGGAGTCTCATTGACACGGGTGGAGAAGTTCAGGTATCTCGGGGTGTAATTCACGAGTGATGGTAGTATGAAGGCAGAACTCTCGTCGCGAATCGGTCAAGCTTCTGCAGTTATGATGGAGCTTGGCAGAAGCGTGCTGAGGAAGGCCGAGCTTAGTCGCTCGGCTAAATTATCGGTTTTCAAAGCTGTGTTAATTCCTATTCTCACCTATGGCCATGAGATTTGGGTAATGATCGAAAGTATAAGATCGCGAGTGCAAGCTGCCGAGATGAGATACCTCCGTGTGGTTAAGGGAATCACTCGTCGAAATTGAGTGAAGAACGTAGCCGTTCGTGAGGAACTAAGAGTCGAGGAGTTGTTTCTGCGGGTCGAGAGATCACAACTTCGATGATATGGACATGTTCAACGCATGAATGAAGAAAGATTCCCCAGAAAAGCTATGCAAGCCATTGTGAGGAGACCTCGACCTCAGGGCAGACCTAGGACAAGGTGGCTGAATAAAATTCAGGATCTTGCGTGGGAGCGCCTTAGTATCGAATCCGAACATTTTCCTGAAGTGGCGGAGGATCGACAAGCATGAGCTGCTAATTTGGATGTCTTGAGTCCGCGACCCCAATAGGGATAAGTGGTTGAAAATTAATGAAAATGAATTAAGTTTTATAGTAGGGGGAAGTGAGGCTACTTTGAGCTGTGGGGCTACATTGTTATACGATTTTTTCGCATATTTCTAAAGGAAACTGGGTTTTAACATGATGTAATTTGGATAGTCAAATAATTGTGTATCTAAATAAAATAATTGTAAGGACTAGCCTCATTTAGAAATAGGCGAAAAAGTCGTATAACAATCTAGCCCCACAGCTCAAAGTAGCCCCACCCCCCTACTGATTGCAAATGAGCTCCTTATTTTAATCTTAAAGACCAAAGAGCCACCTCACATCTGAGGCTGAGGATCGCAATAATCGGTAAATGGGCTCATATGGCCAATGCCGTCGCGCGCCTATACAACCGCAATAATAATAGTAATAATAAAAACACAATGTAAATTCCAAATTAAAAAAAGGGGTGGCAAAGCGTCCCAGGCTTTGCGAAATGCTCGAACTCGTGACTTAGAAGCTATACCGCAAAAGTACTTTCGCATCATTTACCGTTTATCGGTTCTCAACCAATTTGAACCGATTCATAAATCTCTCAAAAGATCCCCAAAATAGTTTTAAAAGTAATAGGATTGATTTTCAGATAAAATTCTTTTATCGGTTACGAACCGGTTCTTTACCGGTTTATTGACTTCGGTTACTTTATTGACTATATTTAATTTTTTGTTACTCATTTGTGTCATTTGTTTGTTACCAATATTATTCACCTTAGTCTCACTTCTTGATTTAAAGCTTATAGAAAAGAACATTAAGTGCAGTTGCCAGCGACACTTCCATGAAAAACAGTGCCCTCATGCGGAGAAATAAATAGTATGTATAGCAGCGATAGCCTTACTACTTGTTTTCACTTCTCAATAATAATACTTTCCCCATGGAAATGAAACTTTTCAGCGAAAATACTTTTTAAAACTTTACAGCGAAAGTTTTGAAGTCAAAAAAGTTTTAAAAAAGTGCTATTAGCGCTATAGCTTTCTAAAACAACACCAAATTTTGCAAAATGGATAAGTGGTCATAAAATTTGTTGAAAAAAATATGGGAATCTGATATTAAAGAATGAGAGCAAAAAGGGACAGATAATCCTAACCAGCTTATGTAGGTGAGATTCTTAATGTGAGCTAACTCGGAATGTAGGCAAATTCGATTTAGAGCTGAAGTTGGGGAACGCCATTCTGTTATCCTGAATCAAATTCGTGAATTTATACAAATTTGGTATTTAAACCAAAATATCAAGGATTTGGATGAACTGACAGAAAAGTGATATATGGGTGAAATGTAGACCAGGATATTCTCTATAATTTTGCCATAGAACTTGATCTCATCGATTAATCAGAAGCCGAGATAATCGAGGTTGTTTGTTTCTGTACTAGTTTTTTCGACCAGAGCTCCCCAAGTGTTCATTTGGTAAACTTCAACTATATCAAAGAATTGTTGTTTTTTGCGAGACTTTCCATTTATATTACCCTATTTTAAGCGTCTTGGTCGAGTAGAGGCAGTCAAATTGGCATCTGAGTGGTTTTAAAGCGTTAGGGGAATGTTAGCATGGTTCGCTCAGAGTGAATCTTCAAACAATGCAAATTTTATCTTTGTTTACAAAGAGCTAGATCGTCATTTCTTAGCCATAATATAGATCATTATTAAAGCTCATGAAACGTGATGAGAAATGGTAAGTCAGCTCTTTGCAAACAAAGAGAAAATTCGAATCGTTTGAAGGCTAGCTCTGTGCGAACCATGCCTACATTCCCCTATTATGGGAAAAATCAATTTTTCACACTTAAACGACAAAATCGGACAAATGGCATTATCTGATCGAAAAATGATGAATGGACGAAATGTAGACACAAATATCCTCTACAATTATGTCGAAGTAATCATTAAAATCGGTTCAGCGACAGTCGAGATAATTGAGATTATGTTCTATGGAAATTGGTTATTCGACTATGGCGCCCCTGGTGTTGGTGCCACGAAGTTCAAAGGTTCTAGAAGAAAGTTGTAGAATTTTGTGAGATCTTTCGTCTGAACCCTCACTCATCAAAATCGATCTAATCTAATAGAACCGGAGATATTACTTTTTGAATTTCGTGAACTTTGACCCCTCATATCTCCGGTTCTATTATAACCACAGCGCACTTACGCCCCTTTTTGGACCCCCATCATAGACTAGACTACAACAACACTCTAAAATTTGATTAACTTTCACAAAGGAATTTTTGAGAAAAATGAGTTTGAATTTTGATGAATTTTGACGCTATTTCAGCGCCACCTGTGGTGACTTTTTGAACTTCCATCTGAAAGTGCTCATCAAGACGAAACCAAAAACCCAAAATTTAGGTCGATATGTTAATTAGAACCGGAGATAGAGGCCGGTCAATTTTCGAACTTTGAACCCTTCTAGCTCGAGTCAAGGGTTATGGATCAACTTAAGTATTTTCTTGTTTGATAGGTATAATTTGCGGCTGCAACATACTAAAATTTCAGCCCGATTCACAAATCATTTTTTTGTTCATCCAAATCCTTGATATTTTGGTTTAAATACAAAATTTCTATAATTTCACGAATTTGATTCAGGATAACTGAATGGCGTCCCTCAACTTCAGTTCTAAATCGAATTTGCATGCATTCCGAGTTAGCTCATGTTAAGAATCTCATCTACATAAGCCGTTTAGGATTATCTGTCCCTTTTCTAATGCATTTCTTGGCAATATGTAGTTCCAGGTGGTTTCACCTAAAAGCACTTTTAATAATAAAAAAGATACCCACACCCACGAGTTATTGTATCCTTTCGAATATTATTCAGAAGCTATATCGCTATTTTTTTAAGTAAGTTCTAAGAATTCATTGATTACTATATGGTTAGATTCTTGTACAAAACTTTACCTCTGGGTCAGACGTATATTTCGTCACGTATCAGGATATCTTGTTTTATATCTTGAATTGGATTCAAAAACGTGAGTTTCTGGAATTTTAACTTTTTCAGTTTTTCGTTCACAAAACTTTATTTCACCTCAGCAAATTTACCAGATACTAGTATAGACATTTCATCTACACCATAATTAAATCAATGAGTCAAAGTTTTGGAAAATCGGCTACAGGATTTTCTCGTCATGTCTAATGTGTAATTAAATTATCTTTACTCTCGTACAAGTGTAGAGAAATCTCTATAGAATCTTAATACGTTCTTTGTGAATATCATTGAGGGAATCAAGAGTGACATTATCATCAAGTTTACTCACCATTTTCACTTGTTAAAGCCAATGTGTAATTGTTGAATATATTGCAATGATTTTGAGAGACATTCAATTCCGCTCACAAATCACATTCGACAGCAATGTTGGATGAAAATGATACAAAGATCTCGCAAAATGCTTCCACCTTACGCTGTAATATAGTATTCTCTTCTTTTCTGACATTTTTCTCGCATGATGTAGCACAGTGCTAAGCTGAAATGAGAATAATAATTTTCTTTTAGTGAACTTCAAAAATAAAAAAAAACATTCACAGTTTACTGGAAGTGAGAGCGGTTGGGAAACTTTTGGGAAACTACACAGAACAATGTTTCCTTCTTGTTTAATTTTTCAATTTAATTTTACAATTTTATTCTGAAGTGGAAAGTTTGATGATTCCTTGAAGACATTGTCATTGAAAAGTATGTTTAAAAATATTATAATAACGGAAGAAAACACAAGGACGTATTTGAATGCGCAAAAATTAGAACATTGCAAGAATTCTTCTCCATAAGACCCGCATTTGGTGGGAAGTAAAGCGGTCTGAAGACTTCAGATTTAATCTTAGTTCCCAAGAGATATGAATTTTCTATAAAACGAAATAATTTTTGTTTTCAAGATTGTCAATCAATTGTTATACAATTCTGAATAACTTTAATAACTTTTCCCAAATACCTTGCTTATTGAGAAATTACAGCATCAGTTGAGGGTTTATGTGGATCACGCAAACTAAAAAAAACCGCACATTTTGGCTCCACACAAGAGTATTCTAAGTCTACAACGGTGTAGAAAGATGGTATCATTGCATACAAAAAGCTTAAATCTACAAAGCGTCCCAAATTTGCGGAATGCTCGAACTCACGAGATAGAGATTTCCGTGAATTAGTTTTTCGCATGATGTTTTGGTGCTTACTGGTCTACTAGAGATCAAATCGATCACATCAAATCGGTATTTAACTCATTACCGATAAATACCAATGCAGCCGGATTTGAAATTTCAATACCTTTCCAAAAATCCAAATTTAACCAAATCGGTTGAAAAATGAGCCCTCCAAAGTCGTTGACTTTTCACCTTTTCAAAATGGCAGATTTTCCCGTCAAAGGCATGTTCGGACTAAATGTTCGCCTGGACTACATCTAAAATATATCCGAAAATTATTGAAAAAGATTGATGAGGGAGAGGGAAAAAAACGTGTAGAGATATTGTTTTTTTTTTTTTATTGGGAGTCATCGAAGACCGGAAGTCGATATCTCTTACCCTTTAAGCTCCAGAATGGTGACAAGTTAATAAAAGACGATTATATGACTGCTTTCTCTTTGAGTTCGATCCGTTCGAGCAGTAATTTAACTAAAGCTTTTAAGCATGTGAATAAAGTACAACATTTCAACTATATTTTCAAAAATTTTAATTTCAAAATTTGTGCTGTTTCTGATTCCTTTTGACCCATGTAACCCCTTAAGTCACATACATCAACTTTTTAGCCTGAAACCCGTGTACTTGAAAAAATTATAGAAGACCTATATAGTCACTATCTATAACCGTTTTACCTATAATTCTTTAATGACAGTCTTGAAATTAGTTTAGACATTAGAGTAGGGGAAAGCGCGCTATTTCCGGACGAATCAAGCTTCGGACAACTTAATTTTTTTCTATGTTCTTCATGGATTTGATCCATGGCTATTTACTGGAAATTTGAGGCATTAATTAAAATAATGTATATATTAATTATCTTTTTAGAAATAGAATATTACGATTTATAATTTTAATTTCTGCAAAACAGTTAACAATCATCCCAAGTAGCAAAAACTCGTCCTTATTACGTCAATTTGATTAAGGGGTTAATTCACAAATTCAGCTAATTATTCATTTAGCTGATTACAGAAGTTTCCAAAACGCTCTTAAGCTGTTTTATCAGATGATTTAGGATAACTTGACAATTCATATAAAATGTAAACGATATCCTCGGCATATTTTTCATAGTTTTTTCTTCAAAAGATACAAATATGACCTTTTTTATTTTTTTCTTCTTCTATTATTTGTTTTCTTCTGGGAATAAAAAAAATTTCTGAAATGCTGCGCAAAGCTGAAGAACAATCAGCAAAACCCAAATGTAGACAACTGTAAGAGCACCACATCAACTTTTCGGAGGGATCTGAAGGAAATCAACTCAAGATTTGTCATTCATATATTCAAAATCCTGAAGACTTGTCATTTAGCCTGTTTTTTTAGGCTCAAGTTTGTGGCGTGTTTTCTATACACAAGTCTTTTCCGAGTCTGCATCCGGATGTTTTTCCAACTTGGATATGAATCACGTATTATTAGGTTTTCATACGACGCTTTTGAATACGTGCCGTTATATCTCCCCTGTCCTTATTTGACCACCTTATTCATCTACTCTCTACGGCCACTTAAAAGGAAAAAAAATCTACTATGACTGCACAGCACATGTAGAAATTTTTAATTGTTTTTCCTGACCAATTACATTATTCATGAACATCTCATGTCTCCCATAATAATAATAATAATAATAATATAATAATAATAATAATGCTGGCACAACATTCCATATAGGAACTAGGCCTTCCCCCAAGGGGATTTCTAGACATGCATTATTATTTTTTCTTATACGGGATGAGATTGTCAGTCCCATGCCCGTGGAATCAAGTGCAGTGAAGCTCACTGGATGCAATCCGAACACCTTTAACGCCAGAAAAATTCCTGGTGACCTAAAGGGGATTCGAACCCGGGACACTTGCATCATAGAGCGAGTGCTCTACCACTTGACCCATTGAGTGCCCCAAAATTTAAGTGATGTCTCCCATACAACACTTAAATTTAAATTTGCTTCATTCACAGCGGGAGCTTAAAAAGCGAAAATTGGTTTCGTCTTTTGACACCTATATCACCGGAAAAATCGCCATCTCGAATTATTCAAGGTCAACTGCCTAATTTTCACCCAATTTGGTCAATTAATTAATTAAATGGTTAATGACTTTTTGAAACCCTCTTCCTAAACAATTTTTAACTTCAAGATGGTTTTGAGGTGATTTATAGACAAATTTAATTCGACAATCGACAATAATTTTATATGCACCAGACAAATTTGGGACGAAAAGGAATATGAAGCAGAGTTCTTTCTCGGGAGTTCGATCATCAGCTCGCAAAGCCTCGGACGCTTTACCACCTCTTTTCTTTGTGTTGAAAATCCAACCACCAAGGCTCATTTCAATATAATTCCTCACATAACCATTGAGTATTTAATACTTTTAAACAACTTCTTAGTGTAAATCTAGTAAAATTTTAGTCGTTCTGCAGACTTAGTAATAAAAACGTTAAAATAACGTCTTCATGGCCTCATGTTATACCAATATCTCAATGTAAAAATCCTACATGAAGTCATATTTTTTCCAATAAATTTTCTAATTTGAAACGTATAGGAAAAGATATGTAGGGAGAAGTGAGGCACTTTTGAATGTGAGCAGCTTTGAAATTAGGCATTTTTCTTTAATTTTGAAATGGAACTAGACCTTTTTATGATATAATTTAGTTCCACAAACCAATTGTTAGGCTAAATTACATGATTAGGCTCAATTTCGTTTGAAAATACTCTGAAAAAAAAAACTTTTGTCAAATAAACAATATAAATTTCTCGAAAGGATGTTCTTCCATGAAGAATATAAAAAAGAGAATTGTCAATTAGAGCAAGTGAGTGATACTCAAATCATATAGTTTTCTCCGGAGTGGAGATAGGAAAAATTCCTTCCATGGACTGTCCACTCAATTGTATGCACTATACCGTTTCCAAATCTCGCAACCACGAGAGTAAGCGATTACAGTACTCAAAGCAATTGGTGAAGGTCGTGTAGCAAGTCAAGCAGAGCATGTGGCCTCTAATAGCTCAGTTGGTAGAACACTCGTCTTAACGAGAGATCTCCAGTTCGATCCTTGGTGGAGGCAAGAATTTTTTCCTATCTCCACTCAGGAGAAAACTGGATGATTTGAGTTTCACTTGCTCTGATTGACGATTTTCTGCACATTAAACAAAAGTTCGTAAAAAATTCTCAATATAGTAAAGTTTTGCCAAATCGAGGGCTAACTGGATCTTGTTGATAGTTTGTGAAAAGGATGTTTTACCATATCAAATGTGAGGAAAATTTGTCTAATTGGTACACAACAGTCTTTTGACAAAATTTTAACAATATTCATTTCCCCACTTAAAAAAATTTTTTTCAGAGTAGGAGAAAAATGCCTAACTTCAGTGCTGCCCCAATTGAAAGGTGCCCCACTTCCCTCTAAGAGAGTTTGAAATTCTTTATCAATGAGCAGGTTTATTTTGCATCTTTTAGCTGTTTATAATGCAACAAAATTAAGCATTTGTATTTTTATGCAAGCGACATGCCCAGTAAATAAAACTGGGGGTAGCTCCGAACACTGCGATTTTTTTAGTCAGATATTAGACTTCAAAGGACAACATCTATATGAATTTATAGATACTATAGGGATGCTTGTATACATGTACATTGACGATATGGTCGTCATAGTCTAAATAGCTTAGAAATAAAAATTAGTGTTCGATACGGTGCTACATTATGTTCGGTGGTGCCCCAGTTTCCCCTAATGTGACTCCTATAGTCACACTATGTCTGTTGTCCCAATTTCTGTCACATTAATATCAGAATGTTTAAGTTCATTACAAAAAAATATATAACACACGAAATAAACTTGTCACTTTAAATTAAAAGATTATCTCAATCTTCCCTATACGTGATTTTTCTCCGGGTATCAAATTCGTAAATCTATGCAAAAAAATGTGATTCCATGTAGGAGTTTGACATTGAGCTATCGAAAAATTGAGGGATGACCATTACTTTTCATTTGAGTTTCAGCAAAAGTCGATTATAAAATTGCACTGGTCAGACAAAATGAACCAAATTCGGTTTAATTTGACTATCGTTGTACTCAAATTTTGAAATGAGATGCTCGTGTTATGTATAGTGGTTTTAATTAACTTTTCCACCCACTTATAGTTAACGTTGTACATCACCCATTGGATAAATAGAGGGTCATGTGCAAATACGGTAATATGGCAGAGGATTTATTTGAATCCCTACATATTGCATTGTGTTGTAAATTTTGCGCTTTGTTTGTCCTTTTGTTAATCACAATTAAATTTGTCGAAAGTTTAATCTACATGAACATAATTGCGCTCACCTGATTAGAATAGCAATTGTGATGCCCATTCCTATGGACACGTAGATAATTTCTTCATTTATTCCACTGTAGGAGCGTCCTAGTATGAGACAAAAAATGCATATATTTGAATATTTTAGGATTAATTTATGCACGATCCTCTTCTTTATTCATAAAAAGTGTTTTATGTATGCGAATAAAGTATCCTTCGATATTGAAAGCTTTGTCTTTTTGTACGTTTTTGCATCATGTATAAAGTTAAATGCAAAATTGTGGAAGACTATTACATATATATTGTAAATTGGATTATTTTTCAACAAAAAGTGGATATATGTAAATGTAAGTCATATTTACTCTATCAACTTATTCTATTTGCTGCTATGGCATAAGATTGAATAGAATACAATGGTATGCTTGTCAAGAAGTTTGTGACAATAAAAGACATTGTCAGGGTTGTGGGAAATGCACCCTTTGCATTATGTTAACGGTGTAAATATGCAGTAGCTGTTAATCTCCAATTCATTGTATCGTTCTGATATAAAAGGTCTTTAAAGAGCAACTGTCTACAAAAGTCTGAACAATAAGCGTAGAAGTGTCACATAGGTAGGATACAACAAAGTGACACTTACCTTACATTTATATTGCAATATTAAATTATATTAGATCGTTGTTGCCTATATATATTATCTCTATGCAGTTTATTTGTATTTTTCCAGCAGTGTAAAAGATTTTTGGACTTAAGACCTTGGTAAGGGGGGAAAACAAAAAAAAATGATTTTAGAAAATATACTTCGAATTCATATTCCCTTTTCATTTCAAAATTTGGTATACCAATTCAAGTTTTTAAAGTTTTAATATTCAGGAAAAATATAATGTGACAATGATAAATCACTCCAATAAATGCCCAACAAAGAGAGGAAGGCAAAGAACCTAATGAACTTTTCATTGAATATTTGGGTAAAATAATTAATTGCAGCACTAAACTGGTCAAAATCATGTCCTATAGATTAAAGATTATCACAATTTTATATATAGTAAGAAGAAAATATTCGCCATAGAGGAAAAAGCTTTCAAACTTCGCACACACTGTGGCTTCAAACACTTCATATTTTTCCCACATTCCTTTAATGAATCTGATTTAACTTTTTCTGGCAATGCGTGGCTTAAAACTAGCAATTAAAATTAAATTATTAAAATAAAAAAAATAAAATTAAAAACTAGAAAATAAAATATATTGCCACTAGGTCGATTTATTAAAGGACTAGGGTAAAGTGGTACAAGTTGGACAGTAGTACAAGTTGAACAATAATGGTACAATTTGAACAGGGCTTTTTGTCTTGATAAATTTAGAAATTCATTTTTATTTGTATATTTTTAATGCTTTAGTTTTATAATTTGGTTCCTTGTGCTTAAAAACAAATTTTGTACTGGATTTATCACGAAAAAAAGCCATGTCCAACTTGTACCGGCTAATTGTTCAACTTGTAACACTAATTCCAAATTATATCACTTTACCCTATGTAGAAAATATGAAATGTTATAGATGCCAGAGTGTGTGATAAACTTGATAGCCTTTCCCTATTTACCAATTCTAAAAAGTTTTAAAAAATTAATGATAATTACTAATTTATTATACTATAGTAATTGGTTTGTAAAAAAATATGTGTGCTAATTACAATCAAGTCCTTTATAAGAAAATTAATTAATGAAAAGAATGTAAATAGTTTTAAAACAAATGAACTGTTCAAATTTTCAGTAATAAATTAAATTAGTTTGCAAACAAATTAAGATTGACCAGGTACTTCATGAAATTTTTAGCAAAGGGAAAATAAAGTGTTTTTTTTAACACCTGTTAGCATATTAAAAAATAATTATGTAAATTAGATCTTATATTTTTTGTAAAGTTTTTTTTGGGTTTTTATAGATCAAAATTTAGCCTATTATTTCTTTATTATTGCTTTATCTTGCCAAAAACATTAACAAATCTAAATGAATTTGGATGGATTTTCTGTTCAGTATCGCATTACACTCTGTTTGCCTATGAAGACTTTCAAATGATTACATAGCCTCGTCTAAATAGTAATGAAAATAATAATTAAAATGGACTTAATATAGTGCTGTTCAATACCTATCACAGAAAGTTCCATGTATTAAGTCTATGTATTAAGGTCTGTTTATTAAATCATAGAAATATTTGCAACTTATGATATTCTTTATTGCGAATTGTGCAGAGAAACATTCAAAACATTCACAACATTCATGAAATAAAATCGTAATATTAGATTAGATATGTCTTAGGTTCACGAGTTGTGAACCCCTTGATGAGAATTTTAAAAACATTATTATAAAGGAAAATATGTGGTTCTTATAGAAGCGGTATTGGCTAAATTTCCGAATGTCAAAATCCCGAAAGCCAAAACCCCCAAGAAATAAAATCCCGAATAGGTCGAAATCCCGAAACCCACAATCTCGAAAAACAAGAATTTCAAAGAGCCAAAATCTTGATAGGACAAAACAAAAAAAACCAAAATCCCGTTCGTTAAAGTCCTGAAAGTGCTAAATTCCCAACAACAAAAATATCGAATGGTCAAAATTCTGAAAGAGACGAACTTGTTCGGAAGATTATGTGTGGATAATTTCCTATGACAGAATTTTTTTGGCCTACAACAAGTGCGGCTGCATTTAAGAGAGTACCTATTGCAGTTTTAAGAATTCGGGATTTTGGCTTTCGAGATTTTGACCTTTCGAGATTTTTGTTCTTTGGTAATTTAGTTTCGGGTTTTTTACACATTAGAGATTTCGTTTAATTCGGGATTTTGGCGTATTCAAGGTTTTTGCTATTTGGTATTTTGGCTTTTCGGGATTTTGACTTTCGGGATTTTCAATTCAATTCAATTCAATTCAATTATATATTTCTCCTCAAATCCTGCTTAGTTGCGTCTGCCGCCGACTTACCACTACCGATCTCATCAGGTAAACGGCAAAAACCCTGAATCATAGATCGTATATGCCAGAAAAATGTTGTGTGTATACAATAAAATTGATTTACAAACATTTTTAAATAATGGATTAATAGAGTTTCCAATATCTCGTGGCATCGGAATGTGAGGAACAAGCAGATTGAGGGAGGAAGCGACAGCTTGGCCGATGTGGCACGTGTTGCTGTCACTGGAAAGGAGAATAAGATTGTAATGCGGGATTGATATGGAAGACCGGGTTCGGGAAGCAGGACGAAGAGAGGCACACACAGAGGGTCCGAATGTAATTTTGACTCTCGGGATTTTGGCTTTCGGGATTTTGGCTTTGGGAATTTTGACCCATTCAGAATTTTCCCTATTCGAGACTTTGTCACTTTCAGGATTTATCGTTCGGTATTTTAGTCTCTTCGGGATTTTGGCTTTCGAGATTTCGACCAGGACCCCTTGGAAGTTAACCAATTTAAAAAATGTGTTTGAAATATTAACTAAAAATGTGATTCATATGTTGGAATTAGCTCCTGTTACAGTTTAATTAGATAATTATATGAAAAGTAGAAATTAAAATAAGGGAAGAACACTACTGATCGGAATGTTAAGAGACAAGAGCCCCAAAATACTACTCCCTCCGTTCCGAAGTAAGTCAAACGTTTTGAAAAAATTCTTGTTCCGAAATAAATCAGACGTTTGAGAAAAAATTGGGATTAAGGGAAAGTTTGTTGGTAAATGTTTTGCATCAACAATTATTTGTCGTAAAGAACTATTTATTGTTAATGTTCAGAACAAAAATTGGGGTCGAGTCTTGATGATAAGTTGAGGAACGAATGTCTTAAAAACGTCTTATTTTTTGCGTTTTATTTTCAATCTATATTAGGTGCAAAATGTTAGAGATAGAGGCTTGGGGCCTTCACGGCACCCACACATAAGTCGACCCTGGGACCATTAATAAGTTTCTCATTTTCCCTCCATACCCCCATTCTCCTGAAAAAAAATCGCACGACATGTTGTCGACCAATCCCAAAAAACATGGTTTTGAAGGGAAAGGGGAGGGGTGGGGGGAAAATGAGGGACATATTAATGATCCCAGGGTCATCTTATGGAGAGGGGTCCGCCGAAGGTCCTAAGTGCATACTAAAAATTTAGAACAAATTCTAGCATGTAATGTTAATCACAGTCAATTTTTTAGTAATTAACTATCTACCGGAGCTCTCTGAAAAAAAAAACGCGAAAAATGGACAACTTCAACATATGGATTCCTCAACTTACCATCGTGGTAGGATCCCCATATTATCCCTGATCATCGAGGATAGTTCATACATAAGATATTTGCAAATAACAAAAACATTCTCTGAAACCATTCCTCATAATCCCTAGTACGACTTATTTCGGAACAGAGGGAGTACTAATTTATTATACTATAAATATTCAAGACTCGAAGTCGATATCTCCACTAACTTAACTGATAGCAAAGCCAGTAGAAAAGAAACAAGGAATATATTTTAAAAACCAAATTGTTTAACCAAGTCTAATTTCGTGACTTCTTTTGAAATTGCACTTTAATGCACTAAAATGTTTTACAATTAAATCACGGTTGTTATTCTTTAGAATTATGAATTTATGAAAGGACCCCACTATCCCCTATTTATTTTCTCGAAAAGCACCAGATTCACAAAATTACATTACAGTAGTATAAAGACACGGGATTTTTATATTGCTTTGAGTTTCAGCAATAAAATATTCACTGTAACATTAATGTGTCCTTGTTGTTCCTTTGTTAGGAGAATGTTTAGCAACTTGTAATATTTATTAATGTTTTTTGTTTGGGGTAACTTTTATTCTCTTTTTATTGACCTTATTATCTAGCTTCAATAAAACCAAATGGCATTTTTACAAATTAGAGAATCATCAAAAATGTTACCCGTTTTTGTTTTTAACGTATGATGAGCCACAAAGATGCGGTCATTTATTCATAAAATATGTTTTAATGCTTTCGAGCTTTTAAGTCACCGCTAAATTTAATGTCGTTGCGATTTAAATTTTGTGATAGACTACAATTACTTATACTATGAACAATAGCTTTAATAGGCTGTGTTCAAAGGAGATAAGTTAGGAGAGAATTAAACATTATATATGCGCTCCTGTCGATGACAGAGATGGAAACTCAACAGGAATATGGATTTACCTAAAAGTGCTTCAACTTTAGAACAATCGATTGAAGTATTCGCCAGGATGGCGTGATGGAGACATTCACAAGGAGTACAACTGGTGATTATATTCCAGTTTGGCCTCAATTTTTATATCATTCGCAGAAGAATCTCTTTTTTTCAGTTTTTTCCTTGGCACAATTGAAAACATTTTCAAATAGGAAAATAGTTTTTCTGTTGCCTTCACAGTTAGTATTGGAAACGCTCCAATGGCTCTATTCGCATTTTAAAGATAAATACCAGGCAACTGTAATACTTACTGGGGCTTTAAGCCATATATTTACCTTATTAGACATCATTGTTATAAAGAAAACCTTTTAGGAGGACGAAAAATGTTGCCAATTTCCATAACTATATATTATGTACAATTGCTCATGCAGTATTACAGAAGTGTATAACATTTTTATCTCTTGTTGGATACTGTTATCTTTCAGTAAGAAATTTTGTTGCAGTTTTCAAATTATTATTTCGTGGTTATTATTATTTCATGGATTTGTAGAGGAAGAAGGGGGTGAGAGGGAAAGAAAAAGCCATCTTAGATAATGTTTACTTATGGGAGGGTCGTGTAAGACCGGAAGTCGATATCTCTTACCATTTTGCCTGTAACCATGTCACAAGTTGAAAAAAGGTGAATTATATAACTGCTTTCTTTTTGAGTTCGAGTAGTAAAATTGATAAAAACCTGATAAACAAAAATGTTCTTATTATGTGTTAAATATAAACATATTTTGCTATACCTTGTGAATTTCGTAAGTTGAAAATGTTCTAGAAACACCAAGACTTTCCCTTAAAGAAAATGTCGAGAAACTGATCAAAAAATGATCAATTGACCAATAAATGGAAAAGAAAATGGTCTTTAGAGTTTCAAGACCTTTTCTGTCAAAGGTTCTTTCAAAAAAATCGTCAAACATTCAATAGTAAAGTGATTTTGATTATTTTGGGACAAATGTGAAAAGTTTGGTTTCCTTAAAAGCTCCTTTAAGATGACATAGCTTTCATTAAAAAAAAGTTAATCTAAAGGTACCCCCAAGTTCTTCTAAAAAATCATTTTAAAAGGCTTTGCGAAAGTTTTCTTAAAAAAATCACCATAAATCCATTTTGAGTGCACGCACATTAAATGATTCTGAGCTTCTTGGAAAGCTCTTAAGGTTCAATAGAAAGGGAAGAGATCAGGAATTCTCATTTTTTTCATTATGTTTTTCTCAGTTTGTCTTTGGAATCTTTGTCTTAGGTATTCTTTATTTTTTTGGTCACTTTGTCTTTCAAAACCTCGTCCTTCATATATTTTTCACAAGTATTGAAAATTTCGTCTTCCGTACATACATTTTGACCGAGTATATTTTATAACTTTCCAGAAATTTCTCTTTGCCCAAAAAGTTTGCCTTTGCCCCAAACAGGCAATACTGATTGATAACTTCCTAAAACACAGAAAATTTCCCTTTGCACCAAATAGGCGACACTGATAAATTGCCTAAAACACAGAAAATTTCCGTTTTGTCCCAAATAGGCGACACTGATAACTTCCTAAGACACAGAAAATATCCCTTCGCCCCAAACCGGCGATATTGATAATTAAAGAGCTTGAAGTTCAATCACTGAGAAAAAAAGAGGGTGCGATTAACTTTTTTATCCTCGTAACTTTAACACTTTTTAGGTGTAAAAATATATCAACGTTTTTTAATGTTAATTTTACACCTTTTTAAGGGTAAAATTAACATGAAAAAGGTAAATTTAACCCCTAATACACCTAAAAAGCATAATATTTACACCGATTTCGGATCAATAATGCAGGGTAAAATTAACATTTCCGGAATGCTATTTTGACTTTTTCGGATTTCTTTCAGTGATCCTAAACTCAGACCCGAGGTGCATAAAGCCATTACCTTTTTAATTTCATATTTTATAAAATATAAGGTAAAGTGCCCTTGAGTCGACCGGTTCCTCGACTCGACCGGTATATATATATATATATATATATATATATATATATATATATATATATATATATATATATATATATATATATATCGATATATCGATATATCGATGTAGATAGGGGGCAACGGCCCCACTCTGCCTCCCTCGCTGCGCTCTTGCATGCAATCCAAGTTATGTTTTTTTTTAAGATTCTTCTTGAAAAATGTGCAAATGAACATACACCTCTGTAATACTGAATGAGCTATGTACTACATACTAAGGAAGGATATTGCAATCCCCTATACATATATAAATAGATTACTTCATTTAATTAACATGATAATTATAATATGTGACCTAGTATGAACTCGAAGGCACTGAGTTCGGAAGCTCTTATAACTTATGCGAAAATATATCATTTCACCTACAGTAAAGTAATATTTTTCCAACAATAATCTTATTTATTAAATTTCTATAAAGTTTTTTTTTATCTTCGTATAAATTGCATATAAATCTAATAATGTTTTACTACATAAAACGACCCAGTACATGCTAATTGAATGTAAATATGCAAAACAGTTGGTTGAAGCTTCCCTCACTACATGCTAGTTGCTACTATATGTAGAAGTTTTATATACAGAGTGTGACTACAATATACTGTAAAAGGCTAACATTTATTTTAGGATTGAGTAAGTATTTTTGGCCAATTTAAGTTTTAATAACCTTCTCACTTTTGTAATTTTTATACGAATAATCAAAATTTTGTATTGATGTGCTTTGAAGCAGTTTATCCACAGAACTTTTTGGATATTTCAATGAATTAACGCGTTTTAACCGTCACTGAAACTTGATTTACATAGTTTTTCTGATCAAAAAAAAATTTCTCACCTAGAATTCAAATCACGAAAGAGAATGAAGAGAAATATTATCAAAACCGACGCGATGTCAAACTTTCCTTATGTAACTTTGTGCACAAATTCGGAAGTGCAGAGATCCTAATACCCTAGACATATTTACGACTAAAGCCGAGAGATGGCTTAACTTAATTATACTCAAAATAATAATTTGACTAAATTCCTATCAGTTTCCCACTAATTAAGCCGTTTTTCGGCTTATTATTTATTCCGTTTTTTCCGGGCCTCTAGAATTTATATTAAATCCTGTTTCCTCAAGAATAGTATCTTTGGTGTGTAAATAAAGTTTTGTTACCAGTTCTTAAGTCCATAGTGCGAACTTTTTGGCAAAGAAATGAAGTGTAGATGGTTTTCAGAGATAAACTGCAAAAATTATTTTCCATATCTATGAAAAGCTCGAATCTGAGGCTTTCTCACAGTAAGTACTTCTTGAACTTTCTTTATTTTCTGATTTACGACCGAGGAACACAAAAAATGTTCTTCTACAAAGCGAAAAAGCATATAATTCTTTTTTTGGCGAATCTCGCGAAATTGGATATTAAGTTGATAATGAGTTTTCAATTTAAGAAAAGGTTGGCAATGCATACCGTTGAAAAACAAAAAGACAGACATATATCTTCTAAAAATAATAAGTTTGTATTTTCTTACTTGTCTCTTGCGCTTTGCGCTCCCAATTGATGCTTTAAATCATTCATTTCTTATTTGGAAATATAAATTATTTTAATCATAATCCTAGATTATCCTTTATGTACTTTGGGCATGGGACAATGAATATTAATTATTATTGTCTGCAAAATACTTCGACTCGTGACTTAGATGCTAATATCTATATACTTTGACAATATTTACTATATTTATCGGTTTACAATCAATTGAAACTGATAAATAGCTGAGGAATAATATAATTGATTTTTGGATAAAAATTAGGATAAAATTCTGATAAAAATTTGAACAGATTCATAACCTATTGGAACCGGTACAGACTTGTCAGAAATTCCAAGAACTAATTCAAAGACCTTTCCAACTAGCTCAAATATGACCCTAATCGATTGAGAATTTGGCTCTCTAGAGTCTTTTAAACGTTTGACCTTGGAAAACTGTTATAGGAATGATTCTACAATATTTCCTTAAATTAGAATAGGAGAACAGATTTTCTTGATAGATCTCGTGTTCGCTGGTGAAAAACATTGTCAACCTCAGCTCATCTTTCGATCTCGATAATCAAATTTTCAGTGGTCAACTAATTTTATTTAATCCTAAATTTAGTACTAAATTTATTTAGTTGACCACTGATGAAGGTCCATAT
Organism: Phlebotomus papatasi; assembly: GCF_024763615.1. Taxonomy (NCBI): domain Eukaryota; kingdom Metazoa; phylum Arthropoda; class Insecta; order Diptera; family Psychodidae; genus Phlebotomus; species Phlebotomus papatasi. The sequence continues at coordinate 50,344 of NC_077224.1, forward strand.
CGGGACGGGAGCTAAAGCTTTGTGTAAGATCAAAAAAGTCTTTTCTTCGGCTTTAAAGTGTTAAAAGTTAAAAAAAATGCATTATCAAAAGTTTCCTGAGACATCCTTCTACTTCTTTAGAATATTTTTTAAGGTTTTCGAGAATAATCATAACTTGTGTTTAAGTAAAATTCACTTCAATTCTGGAGAAAGTACTGAAATTGGTATAATTGGTGAAAACGTGTTTTTAATGAAATACTCAAGAAATTCCTAGGATTCTCCAGCATGGAAAAAAAATCATAAAACTCTTCGTAAATGTTTGTGAATTCCCACCGAGAACTAACGATATGCTCGTAAAGCGTATAACTCACTAAAAAGTTCGTAAAAGTTTGTACTTTTTCTTTTACAATGATTGTTCGTAACATGATCACACTTCACGAGCATTCTTTGTTCTTTTACAAACATTTATTTGTAAAATTTGTTTCGACAGACCAGCAAAAAAGTACGAACAAATATTTGCAAAAGCACAAAAAATGCTCTTCAAGTGCTCATGTTACGGAAAAAATGTTTGTAAAAAAGTGTAAACTTTTACGAAGTTTCTACTGGATTATGCGATTTACGAACATTTCGTAAGTACCCAAATTTATAAACATTCACGAATAATTTTAAGAATTTTTTTTATGTGTGGATAAGTGATAGGGATACTGCTTCAAAGCACCTCTGCATCTTCATGCAGATTTGTATCAATTAAATTCAAAATTTCAAGGAAGGTCATAAAAGCTTAAAGTGACCGAAATTACTTACTCAAACCCACATCATTTTGTAAATAAAAGTCGGTGAACTTCCTTCTAAGTACTCCTATTCCACCGAAGGACGTGGACGGAGTCTAGTCAAACTATAGGTCTAACGCCCTGGTTCAGGTGCTGAAAGTGATTCTTCAGTGGGCAGTTGAGGGTTAACAAACACCTTTCCAATCTACATAATTAATGCCAAGTACTTTACATTGTACTCACCACTGTAGTAATTGTTATTGTAGCCAATTTTTCCAGCTACTCTCGTACTCACGGGCTGCAACAGACTACATAGGATAACACTGACTAGCATCCAAATCGTAAATATTGCAGAGCGCCACATTCTGTTCGGTATTATTGCCACAAAGTCATAAATAAAAAAAAACAATCGAACTTTATGCTTCTCCAATTAATTTTTCAGCCATTCGACGTTTATTTGGCTCGGTAGCACCCACCAAAAGATATTCCTGAAAATAAATTTTTATATCAAAGTTTCAAAATTTATTGCTCAATGTGTAGAAGAGGAAAAATTGACAAAATTTTTTTTGCTCTCTTTATTGAATTATAATAAACATCTTTGATGTTTTATTCAGTATAACTCAATAATGATGATGTAGTCTTGAGAGGTTCTATATAATGGTTTGAGTAATGTATGTAGACTTTTAGTAAAAACAACAATTTTTCATATGATGTCTGCTAGAGAAAATTGCTGCTCTCAAAGTCAGCAGACGTAAAAAAATGTAAAAGAGAACATATATGGATGTACTTGTACATAAGATACATACATTTATTAAGTTTCATGAAAAACATGAGACAAAAGACCCAGAGAAAATCAATAATTCCGCGTGTTAGCCATTTTACTCTAGGTGAGAAAGATAAATTGACAAACTGTTTGAGGTTGGCATTCCTAGCAAATCCATTCAAAAATATCTCTTCCCATCTCATCAATCCGCTCTTGTCACTTTGGGAAAATTGGTAAGACTATTTATAGTTTGATTTGGCCGTGCTACTTCTTTCGCAAAATTGTGTGTAACACATGAAGCGCTTTTTTCGCTTGTATATAAGTATATGTATTTATAAAGTTCTCCATGAAAAGCCAAAGTTTTTCTTTGCTGATAAATTGTTGTTATTATATGAATACATTTTTATGGGACTTATAGATTTTCAAAATTCTCAACACGGAAATGTGAGAACATAACAGTTTTATCGTACAAAAAATATTTCATTATCATTTTTCTCTTTTTACTTGTAATGTAAAACCATATGCATATATCCTATTTTGATGAAAGTATTCTCAGAGAAGTTTTTGAAAATTTCTAGAAGAAAATTTCTGGGAATAATGCGAAACTTTTTTATTTTTAATAATTAAGAAATTAGGCATTCAATTAAGAAGTTAGTTCCATCCTATTCTCTCATTGGCTAGAGCTTTAAAAAATTGAAAACTTTCAAAGCTTTAACGAATCGGAGAACACGATGGTATAAAATATATTATTCTTTAAGATTTAAAATAGATTTATTTATTTTTTTATGTATCCTATGAATAAGGAATCCTGTGTGGGAGTACTTGTAAGTGTGTTGAAGAAAGTACCCATGCTTGATACCATTGGAAGCTTCGTAATGACTAAATCTTTCTTATGTTTCTCAATAAACGTCACTCCGCAATATATTTTAAAAACTGGCCCTTTCCCATAGTTTTTAAAATATCTTTGCGATAAGTCACATATATATTGTGAAACATAGAAAATTTAGTCATTACGAAGCTTCCAATGGTGTCAAGCATGTGCACTTTCCCCTAGGTTACAGATTTATGTTATGTTATTTATTTATTTTTATGTAAGTGATTGTGAGTTAGTCACAGTTGTTTAATCCATGTAGGTTTTCGGTCATGATAGGCCTAGGGCCTGAGACCTGGGTAAAGAGGGATATCAAAAAAGGAATCCTGTGAAAGCGAAATCCTTCGCGAATCCTTTAGCGAACGTACACAACACAATTTCTGGGAATATTATAAACATTTCACAAAAACTACAAATTATAAATCGACTACAAAGTACAAAGAACAACAATTTTGCCCTCAAGTGAAATGCACTTTTGAAAAATATAAAATTCAGAAAACATACATTATTTTTTTGATTTTAAGAGAATAATTAATTCTCAAATGAATAGAGAGAGCAATAAATATTTATGTTATTTTTCAAACATTAATTAAATATGAATGAACAAAATAAAAATGCTATCATTTTGGTACATATTTGGGTCATATTTTAATAAAAGCAACAATATTCTTTAAATATGCTACATTATAAATCCATAAATTATATTTAATTAAATATCTTTTGATGTTTAGCAAGACTTTGTCAACACGATATTCATCTCAATTAAAAAACACCCGAATTGGAAATTTTATAAATTGACAAGTTATCATAAGAGCTGAATAAAAATAATTTATTGGAAATTGTAGTAATGAACCGAATAAAATACATTCCATTTAATGTGATTGTTTGCATTTAGCAAATAAGCAAAAAATTATGAAGAATTAAATACTTCATTATAAATGAAAACACAGGATAAATTCCTCGAATTAAAAGTATTACATATCACTAGGGGAAAAGCTCATACTTTTAGACAGGGTGCTTATAAGCATCATAAGCATCTTTTTGCAGAAGGGTTGTTTAGAAACGTGGTAAGCTGTTTATCGTCTTTGTTTCAACTAAAATTAGTCTTAATACGTTTAAGAATGAATTGATATGAATTTGACTCAAATTTTGGACGCTTCGGTTGGAATTTTGGACAGTTAATCTGCTTCAATATGATGTCCATTGTTTTTCATTTCAAGAATCTATGCTACCAAGTCTTCTTCCTGTTTATGTAAGGAACCGTAGAATGTCACAAGAAGTCCGGAAACTCTATACAATTCATTAAAATGAGTTGAATTCGGTACACCAAGTGCGCGCGGATTCGCGCATTACCTGGCCTTTCCGGGACCCTTTTAAGGTTTTTCTCACTGTATCTCGTTCATAGAGATGATGCTCTTTTATTTCTCTAGGCACTTATACAACACAATCATCGCAAAAGTTAAAACTTCACGAAATTTCGAGAAAAAAACCTCTGTCCAAAATAAGATCAATCACCTCACTGCTTAGAAAATGGCCCATATTTCACATGAAAAACGTAATTCACAAGGTAAATCTTACTCCAGGTTAAATGAACAAACCACTATTAACATGAACCTATACAATATTCAATGAATATTTAATAATATTACTCAAAAAATAGCGTGGAAAAATCGTTAGTACTTCACCACAGCTAAATAAAACTGATGTAATTGCTCACACTGAAGTTTCAACAAAGCAATTTTAACTCAAATCATATTCAAAATTTAACGTATCTAGTGTTAAAATCTTCCAAAATTAACAAATATTTAGATATAATTCATTATTCATCAAATATTGGAATAAAAGTCTATAATTTTAATCAATTTTTTTAGAGTAAAATTTTATCCTCAAAGTGTTCAAATTCAGCAACTGTCCAAAATTATAAGCTCTTCTCCTACTAGGAATGCTGGTCCACTGAAAAAATGATCGTCATAGTCCAAGTAGTTTAAAAATAAAAATGAGTGTTCGGTGCTACCCCATGTTCGGTGAAACTACTAACGACTTATGAAACAGATTTCATTTATTATAGATATGATTTATTCAGTAATCAAGTAATCAAAAATCAAGTTTGAAGTCATGAGATCGGCAGATCGGCATGAGATCGACATGAGATCGGCAGATCGGCATGAGATGGACATGAAATCAGCAGATCGGCATGAGACCGAATGAGATTGGCAGATCGGCACTATTTTTGAAAGAGATCGACAGATCGGCACTCAAGTGAACCGTGAGCGGCACAGTTATCTACCTTTTGAAAATTTCTCAATAAAAATCACATTAGAATACTTCAAATAATTCCACTATTATTAAGTTGAAATTTTTTTTGAAAAAATCGTTTCGACAAACGAGATGATGTGAAAAAGACTTTAGTAGAATTCCGGAAGGGCACGAAACAATGAGAATCAAGGTGGCCTACATATTACTCAAAGCTATGTCTATATTTTTATTAATTTAAAATTGTATTAGGTGAATTTGTTTTAAAAGTATTACTTTTCAAACCGATGATTTTGGAGCTTGCATGCAACTATGCCGAAATTTAGTACACTTACCCTACTTCTTTGTGGTTTACTTTTTCTCTTTGACCATCTGAAACAATGAGAAAATCTCAAAATTTCAAAATAGACCTTATTCCTACCCCATCTTACCCTATGCAAAAACTAAAAAAATCATGGAAATTTGAGGAACTAAAGCAGCCGAAATTGAAAGCTGGCCGAAATTTGGCACACTTACCCTAACCCTTTCAAAAATCAGAAAAAAACAGCATTTTTCGTCAAAGCTTTATAGTACTCTATAGTGCTTCTTCGTCAGTGGTCAAATTTATCTCAAATTTCACACTAACTACCCCTCTTGAGGATACACAAGGAAATTTGAGATATACTGGACATTGGTTAGAGACTATCTTGACCTCTGACCAATGTACCGCTTTTTTTGGAAATAGATAATGTTCTAAACAACTCCATAAAAACCTTCTTAATTTCTTAATTGATTTAGACGGGGAAATAAACAAGATTTCTAATAAAAAATGCATATGCATTTTACATTTCTTTAGAGTTCAACTCAATTAATTTTATTTGTACATTTTGCTCCACTCTGTATTACATTGTGATTTATATTCTATCATTTGGTTGATGGAAGACATCAATTATTGAGGAGTGCTCTATTAATGTTTGATTTTGTGTGACATTTGTGTGGTGGTTTCAGTGCAAGGGATTCACTAGGGGTTGACTATAGAAAGCGAGATTACGAAGTAAAAGTCTGTTCAAGGGTAGATTTTTGGCCTTCTTTTCATTGAGATCTATCTAAAAATAGTCCGACCCAGTGAGTGGATATAATATCAGAATCTTTTAATATCATTTTACACTCATATTTTCATCTTATTTTTTCCCATAGACGGTATTATAACGACCCTCTTATCTTTATGATACTTTCCTTTAATGTTCTCTTTTCCTCAGCAGAATAGTCCACTTGTAATTTTCATATAGTTATGAATTGAGTAGATTTAATGAAATTTTAGCATTTGTTAGATATTTCCGTTACAAGTTCTTTAATAAATAGTTTGTAAAGTTCATAATATGACAAGTTTTGAGAATTTCAGGAACGAGCATGAATTCATGAATATATCAATAAGGGTATAAGTAGATGGAGAAAACACCATCAATGATTCTGTCCCCTTAAGGTATTTGATAAGCTACAATTGCTTGAAGAATTTCTACTACTTCAGCATAACTTTATGAGTGGGAAGTATGTATATTTGTTTCAAAGCACGAGATTTAACCATTCTTGCGCGCAAACAATGTAATCTCCTCTTAATCCATATAATAACAGCCAATAATATTTCGGATTATGTTCTTATACCACCAATTCTCCCTTAGTTCACGTGCAAATTCACCCTGTTTAAGGACGTTCTACTAGAATTTTTGATTTATTGACAATAATTCATGTATCTCATGGATTAAATGCCATATACAGGGCCGATTTAATATTAATTTGTAATAAAATACAACCCTTCAAATAAAGAAAAATATGTGTACATTTACTTTATACATATTTGATTTAATTTACTGGCTGAAGCCATTTGTATGAAATGCGCAATATTAAAGCTTGCTCTTCATTAAATTGTAACTTTAATAAATAGCGTTAAAGTGTAACAAAAGAAAATTTGAACTTAAAGGTATTTATTTTTAGAACGTCATTGTTATTAATGTATGAGCTTAGATTGTCGCTCTGGAGCATATAGAGAATGTTAAAGTTAAAGCAAAAGTTTAAGCTGTTCTCAAATTGGAGTGTGAATTAGTAAAAAGTTCATGGAACATACCCAAGAAGCAAAATACAAGATACTTTTGTAGAAATTTTTATCTCAGCATATGTACGACAATTAAATTTAAAAACTGCATATATATTTTGATAAGGAAGCATGAGGCCTTTCTCTGTGTTAAAATGGATTTATCAGACAGCATGACTCTGTTCTAACTTTTTAATAAAAAAAAATGCGATTATAGCATTTGAAAGATTTAATATGGTTATATTCCTTGGAAGAATACTACGGATAGGACAATAGCACAGAGGAACTATTAAACGGGGTTTCCTATGGGAAGCTATAACTTAGCGATTTTTTGCCAATCTCCATTTTTTGTTTCTGCCGCCGACTTCAAAACCGACTTCACCGGGTAAGACGGCAGAAAATCCCGGATCACTAGTCGTATAAGCCGCTGATAATATTACAATAAGTGAAAAATAAATTGCAATACTTTTCCAAAAAATCCAAATTTAATTAAATCGGTTGAAAAATGAGCCCTCCAAAGTGGTTGACCTTTGACCTTCAATAAGTCAAAATGGCGAATTTTCCGGTCATAGGTATATTTGGGCGAAATTTTCGCCTGGACTAGCTCTAAAACATATCCAAAAATCATTGAAAAAGCTTGGGCCATTTTTTGCAAAATTCGAAAAACCTTATTTTTGACCTATTTTTAGGAGATAAGGAACGTATGAAAGGGGAGGGAGGAAAATAAAGAGGTTGGGTATGAGATAATGTCATTTAAGGATGGGTCGTCGAAGACCGGAAGTTGATATCTCTTACCATTTGAATTTTATATGCGTCAAAAGATTGAAAAAGTGCGAAAAACAGTTTTTTTAAAACAGAGCTATTATCGTTACTTTCCTGATCTATCACCGATTATGACCAATGCAGTCGGGTTCAGAATTTCAATACCTTTCCAAGATATCCAAATTTAACCAAATCGGTTGAAAAATGGGCTCTCCAAAGAGGTTGACCTTTGACCCTTAATAATAATTTAAAATAGCGAATTTTCCGGTCATAGGTATGTTTGGGCGAAATGTTCGCCTGGACTAGCTCTAAAACATATCCTAAAAACACTGAAAAAGCTTGGGCCAATTTTGAGAAAAACCAAAAAAACATGGTTTTTTGGAGGGGATAGAAGGGGGGTGGGGAGGGGGGAAAAACAAACTTCGAGAGATTTGGTTTTTTTATTGGGGGTCATCGAAGACTGGAAGTTGATATCTCTTACCGTTTAAGCTCCAGAACAGAGACAAGTTGAAAAAAAGTCGATTATATAACTGCTCTCTCTTTGAATTCGAGCAGTAAAACGTAAGAATTAATATTTCCTTCGTGCGTGGTGATATTTTTGTTTCATTAGAAATTGTTTATAAGGTATATTATGTAGAATGGTTGATTGCCCTAGCGTGGCCACTTAATGTTCACAGTTTGTCTCTTGTGCATTTTCACAAGGCACTCAGACAAACATATAATTATAATGCAGAAAGCTCCTTAAGCTCTATTCGGGAATAATTATAATTTACTCTTGTACGATCCTCCTAAATTTCTTTACGAAAAGTCTCTGAGACTAAACGATTCTGTGGAGTTCTTTAGTTATATTGAAATTTTGTTGAAAAGTATATTAAGTTGGCAATATACTCTTCCAACCTTTATTAATAACCAACTTTATTCCAACAAATTTTAACCAACTTTATTCTATAGTTGGAATAGCGATAAAGTTGAGTATATTTATACAACTTTCTATAATTATCTTCTAATTTATGATTGTGGGATTAAGCGAATTGATAATGTACTTCATAATTTATTTAATTTTATGTGCCGTAAGTTAAAATTTAATCAGATGAGCTTTTCCACGTGGAAAATACTTTGCGAAGACAAGTAATCAAGTAATTATGCTCATTATACAAAGTTCTCACAAAAGAGGAGCGACTAGGTATTTTCCAAAGGAATTTCTAAACAACGTAATGAAAATTTTACACCAATATAATGAACTTATTCAGTTTATGAACATTTTTGTGGATTTCACAAACTATTCTGTTACCCCTGTTACCCCAAACACCAATCTCCCAAACTTTCTTTTTGACGAATAAATGAGTTTTCTCGTTCAGCATCCCTTTTCAGAATAGTTCGCTTAACTTTTGGAGGAGGAATGGGTGGGAGTATCTTTTGAATCTCTGAACAAATTGTAAACTTAAATCATAGATCGACGGGAAAAGTAAAGAAAAAATAAGTGTTATGTTCTATTGAATCCATTCAAGAGTGTGAACACGAATGTTTTCATTCAAATGCAAATACATAAAATTGTATTGTAAAATAAAAGAAATTTTGGTTTTGTTCAGTTCAAGGATTTCGAGAATTCGCCATACTCGTAGAACGTAGAGAATTAAGGTCATTTTGAACTGATTAAACGTTTCCAAAATTTGGCAAAAATTCTTTACAAATTTAAATAGAATCAGTTCATTTTGATATGAATTTCATTATCAATCACCCCAATAAAGAATATTAGCTTGTATTTATCGTTATTAATACTCCAAAGGCACAGCTGTAGCCCCAATTTTTATCATAGAGTTTAAATTATTCAATATCATTAGATTTGTTAAATATTCTCTGAAAACCATTTAGAATTATGTCGTAAATAAGCATTGTATAAGTGATTTTGGTCGAATATTACCTGTTATTGCAATATAATGCTTTACAAGCAACCAAAAATGTTATTAGTCTTATTCCCAGGATACTAAATTCATTTTCCAAAAGCGGGGATGACCTAGTCGGACGACTCAAGCTTCAAACAACTAATTTTTACACCATGATTTTAATAAACTTGACCTATTATAATAATTTTCTTTAATAGCTATTCCAATTCATCAAATTTCCCGAAGAGATCCAATTGGTCAAATCCGTTAAGAACATAAAAAAAAAATTGCGTTGTTCGAAGCTTGACTCGCCCGAAGGTAGTGCGCTTTCCTCAATTGCTCCTTCTTGCCGAAAGATGTCAAGAGTCAATCAAAACAATATCGAAAACTTTGGAAAATTTCAGCTCAATGAACTCAATAAATATGCTGAATTTTGAACTCTATTAGTGCAATAAAAGTTTACCATTGTTTGCATTCACTCAGTCCTGAATTGAAACATTGATTGAAACGGGTCCCGGTCAAAATCCCGAAAGCCAAAATCCCGAACGCCAAAATCCCGAAAGCCAAAATTCCGAATGGGCCAAAATCCCGAAATCCAAAATCCCGAATACAGTTAGAGTCTCTCAAATCTGAATCTCTCAAATTCGAACGACCGACGTTTGGATTCAAAATGCCAATTGTGTGGTTATGTTGAAAAATTCTTATTCTGAATGAATGAAAATAATATTTATGTGCTTCTTCCTGAATGTTTACATACATTATTATCACATAAAATGAAAAAGAAGTATGTTACAACTAAGAATTGTAAGAAAGTACGGGAATTTGATTCAATTGATTCCTTCTCATTGTGACTTTTTTATTAAAATGTATGTGATGTCTATTTATGGAGAATACCGATCCCAACAGATCAGGATTCACTCCAAAAACTTACTACGTAAACAAGAAAATCGTTAAATTTTATATTATATAATTATATTTAAAGTGTATCAATCTTTTAATTTCTGTGACATTTTAGTCCTACTCGCACAAATAAGCAAGAGTCTACTGTATAATAAATATAACATTTACAATTTATCGATTGAGCTCTACCAGTTCACTCAAGTCTTTTATAAAATTCGTAAAAATCCAAACTTGATTGGAAAATGTAAAATTAATTACTTCTGGCTCACAGTTGTCAGACTTCGAGGAGTTTGGATTATATTCAATATGATTTATCATAAAAAATAGTAATTTTTTAAAATGTTTCGTCGAGAATGTTTTGACTGCTTTCAAAATTATCACAAGTAGAACTGACTAAAACTACATAAATAGCAAATTACCGCGTAAAATTTATCAAATCCAGATTTTCTTCTTGTTTAGATGATAATAAATGTATCAAGCTCCTCTCGAGGAGTATGTTTATAAATCAAAATGACACTGTAAAGAATCTTAGTTAGAATTCATTACTTAATAAAAGGTCAAGTTCTGTGCACAGTTACAATTAAGTCAAAATTAAGCTTTCAATGAACATTTTAATAAGGCACTTATTTATAATTAAGTTAGCTGATTTCAGTCCATAAAGCTCTTCAGTAAAAACCATAAAAATAACCAGAAGTTTTTACTTTATCAAAAATGTTTCAGTAATGCACACCAAAAAAATTCAATTAAATTCATATAAAATTCATAACTAAAGAAAATTGTAAATTCGATTTTGACTGACTATTTTTAATAAATTTCCTAGAATAAGGGCTCTCCAGAAGTTCAATTTATTTAAAATCGTATTTTTCTATACACATTGTGATCCATAGATATTACGAGTATTGCAATAGGGTATAACTAAAATATGTACTTTTTTCTAATATTTATCGCTAAGCAATTGAACTATGTATATTTAAATTCCGTATATTTTTCCTAGGATGTTCAATCTTTCTAAGCATCATATCAATAAACGTTTTGCGTTTCAGCTGGATACAATAGATATACGTTCTATATACATTTATTTACATTGAAAAAAGAGGAATTGATGCGAGGGTGGAAAATTGATGATTTTCCTACCCATTTTTCTACAATATTTCTTGGTTTTCTCACTTCTTTTAACATGCAATAGTCCCCAAGGAAAAGATACTCCAAAAATATTTGATGAAGATTTGCGTCAGAGTATTATCCATCATGGTTTAGAGAGCATAGGCGTAAAGAGGGTTTCCTCTTTCTATAAAAATTCTTAGAAATTGTCCTCTTTCGGTGGGAAACTGACGGGCCTTGTTAAATTTATGGGATTCCTCTGCTTGTGGTATGTGATTGAATTTTCGTGTAAAGCTCCACGAAGGAGAGATAAAAAGTCCTGTGGTGTGCCTTCCTTATGGTCACGTGTTTCACTTAAGCTTTTCATTTAAACTTCATTTCACCCCAAATTAATTAAGACACATTGTAGAATAAGCAAAAAAATCCACTCTTGAGAGTATCTTCCAAATTACCTCAAAGGAGAGAGATTTCACGTTGCGAGAAAAAGCTCAAAGCGACTACTCTCGGCTCCAGATGCTGCGAGACTAAAAGTAGCTTTTGTTGTCTACCCTCGACAGTGAGTGACGAAAGTTGGGGTGGAGACGATGAGAAGCTGCGCTTCCATAGAAACCCACCCCTCTCCTGTTCAATTTTGTTGAGTTTCACTCTGTCGGAGTATCTCGTGGTGGTCCGAAGCCCTAGAACAAGGGGTGAATCCCCAGCTGAGAGAGAAAGCAATGAGAGCAGGGACTTGAATATTCTAGATGTAAGATTACATACTAACTAAATGTAATGCAGATTTATGATTGAGAATAGGAACTTTAAATTTACATTCAGGAGAGAACTATAGAGAGAAAATTGAATTACCTAAAAACTTAACTGTTCCACACATTCGACATCATTTTGATGATTTGATGATATGCATAGAAACTCGATAGGGAAACGTGGAACGATTAGGAGAAACTTAAAATTTTTTGAAATGCAACGATTTTTTATTCATCTGCATACACATACTGAGTTTACATACTCATATTTTATGGTAAATTTCATTAAAACCCCTTAATAATGCAAAAACACATGATAACTAAGACAAACCATGGCAAATTTGAGCACATTTGCTTCATTTGATAATCATAATCAAACTTGAAAAATGTCAACAAACTTTTTTTTTAAATTTAACTCATTTCAATTAATGTAAATAGTCAAAAAAAATTGTTTTTTCCCCGGGTCATATATAACCCTAATGACGCGAAAGAGTTAACGAATAGTTCACAGATCAGATATGAAAATGTCACTTTCTTGTACAATTTGAAGGTACTTTGAAATACATTGCTCATCTTCTGGCCTTATTTCACGATCTGGGGCAGACGTCGAATTAGGACATTCATCGTCACTGTTGAAGTCTGATTTTTTATCAATTTCGCTTATTTCGCAGAAATCGACCATTTTACTCATTTTGGACAGTCTTCGTGTCATTTCAATTGTTTTCCATGATTAATATGTTGTAAAACAATAATACATACAGTAGAGTCTCGCTATAGGCCATATTTGGTTTCAAATTTGACACTTGGGTCGCACTATAGTCCATGTAATTTTTTAAAATTATCAACGATTTTTAGTATTGAAATTGCTCGACGGCTTCCACTTTCTTTGCGATTGTGGTACTTGTCCTTGCTCTCTTCATTGTGGATCACAATTATCACAACTACTTAATAAAGTTTGCCAAAAATATTAAAATAATTATGCATGTCGCATACTAAAAAACATAACCTAACTTAAAATCAGTGTTTTGAAATCAACGGTCGATAAATTGTGGACTATAGAGCGATAACTTATAGCGAGACTCTACTGTATTACCAGATCAAACAAAATAATTAAATAAAAAGATCGGTAATTTTTGAAAATTTTACGTCTAAATCGATAACACCGTCCAGAGGTGGTCTTACTTTTTTTTTTTTTATTTATCCATTGAAATATACAAACTAAAATAGCATATCTTTCAGAAAATAAAATTCTTAATGCAGTTAGATTACTTCAAAGCGATTTGTTTTGCACTTGAAAACGAAAAATATTGCGAACGACATTTTGTTGTTTTTCTCTCTGACCTCTCACACAAAACTGAAGATGGTAAGCAAACGAAACGTCAAAATGAGGTCAGCTTCAGAAAATATGTTAGTAAGACTATAACTGAGAACATTTTATATATTTTAACTTCGAATAAGTAAAATTATCGCAGTAAATGCGATTTATAGAATGACCGTCTTGAGACGGTCTTACCTGATAGAGGGTTAAGCGCTAAGTCATCTTAAGTCAGTCTGAAGCCCATAATAAGTGAAATTACATAGCAATTTTGGGTTAAAACCTACTTTCATAATAACGCGCTAAAACTTTATTGAATATTTAAAAAAAATAATTAAAATAAATATTACATACCTAGTCTCTTATTAACTCGGGAAACAAGAGAGAGTGAGAGAATGATGATATGATTGTATTTCACTAGCTGGGGAGCATAAAGAAGCATCGGGGTGTAAGAAAATTCTTTGGGGAGCGAAAAGAGCTAAAAGATTCTGCTTCAGCGGTCTGTTTTTATTGCAAATGGTCCATTTTTGTTCTCCATGCTCCTTCATTTGGAGCACTCGTGGAACCATTAACACTGCTCTTCTGTGTGAAAACGTGGAATTGTGATTTTCCCTTCGCGTCATCACTTTATATTTTTTTTTCCAAACGCGTCTGAATTTGCTTATGACCCTCGAGAATGAAAAAGTCGTGCTGATGGAAAAGTGGGTGGAAGGAAATGGGTTCAAATGGGAGCGGAAGTTATGAGATGCTGTGTACATATATAAAATTTGGCTGAAGAGTCTCATTTTACGGAAACTTGTACTATGTGGAGATATTGTATTAAAAACTTTCTGTATAAAAAGTAACACTAAGATTGGCTTGAGCATCTCCAGCATCATTTGTCTCCTTCACGTCTCATCTATTTCCCATCTCGGAAATTCTATGTCGTCAAAAATAGCAAGAGCGAAAAGAATTGTACATAATGATTGGTTTTGGTTCAGTTGTTTGATTCACTTGAATTCAGCATACCTAATTGATTTTCAGAGCATTGCTGAACTTCAAGTTCAAGAAGCATATACATTAAAAAGCTTAGAATCGCTTGTGGTGGTTGTATGAACTTTGTTCTAAATTGCATTGCCTTATAGAATTATTTTTTAGTATTCTAATTTCAGTTTTCCGGATTTACTTTTGTATCTTCCTGATCTGGTTGCCCATTCCATGATGATTTTTGGGGTCAAAATATCATTGTAGGAGTTTATTCAAAACTTTGATTAAAATCGATTTCTACCAACACCAACATTTTAAGTTTGGGCTTTTTGAATACTTTATCTTAGAATAAAAATTGAGAATTGCTACTTTTAAGATGTATTTAATGGAGAGGAACTTTCTTGTAATATTTTTATAATTTTTCACAATAAAATTTTATTTTATATGTGGGAAAATCAGTTGTTATGTTGCTGGAATATGAACGTCTTAGCGCTGGTTTACTGAAATAAAAGATAGCAGACCATCTCGGTGATCTTCAATATAATCCTGGCTTTTCGAATAATGCTCGAATCCATGTGAGCGTAAAACCTTTATTTTGGATCCGAGGTCAGAATATTGAAATCTTTGCGTGACCACCTGACCTCTTGAACTCCTGACTTCAATCCAATTGAGAATATTTGAGGGATTCATGTTTTGCCATATTTTCGCCGATATTTGCCAATACACTTACATTTTGGAGTTAAAATCTGCAATTTTGGATACCTGCTGCAACATGCCTGAAGATAAGTTCATCGAAAATTTAATCGATAGTATGCCTAATCACATTCTTGAAATACTTCAGAAAAACGTTGGAATCACTAATTTTAAAGATTTGCATAAAAATTATCTCGAATAATAACATTACAAAAGAATTTATTGAGATTATCGTAGTTTTACGATCAAAAACGTATAAAATTGATATTATCTCAATTCAAATTTAAGAAAGATGTTTCACTGTCAAAAAATTATCATAAATAGGATTCAATCAAAGTATTTTGTGGAAAAAAATTAAATAAAAAAATATATAGAAGAAAATGTGATTATTGACAAGTGACCTTATGGTTTTGATACACTGGAAAAACATAAAAATCAGCATTTCTTCAATGGAAATATGGCAGAGCCGTTGCAGTGTCAAAAAATTACAATAATCTATTGTCAATTAATTTAATTCAAAGTATTTTGCAGAAAAAATTTAAATAGAACGAATACAGAAAAAAATTTTGAGTTGCAAAGTGACCTTATGGTAATGATACGCACTTTATTTAGTGAATTGTTGTGGCAAATTTTCCAAAAATGCAAAAGAAGAGTGTTTTTTTTGGAGATGTTGTTACTATGGTGGAATCCGATTTTGAAAGAACATTCCCTCCAACTTTTCTCTAGAAATTGCCGGAAATCATTGCAACTGTGTACTCCTGAGGTGTTCTTCAGTACAGTGGCTTCGTTACGTGGATTGCAACAGTGATGGAAATGACGAAATTGGCATCTCTAATAACTTTTCGGATGTGCGAACATAATCTCAAAGCTTTGTCTTTTGTTTTCATCTATAAATATTGTGTTTTGATGAAAAATAAACCCAATATGTAAAGGCATTTTTGTTCAAAAATTCCCTCAAAAACAGGAATTTCTCTTTCAATAATATTTTTAAGTAATTTTTTATGGAGTCAACTTCAATGTGTAGACATTTTAAAGACCCTACACATTGAAAGCAGTTTTCACCGAAAATGGCGTTTTCGAAAGTTGTTGCCTGCATTGCTCTAGGTGGAAACGTCAAAATTTTAACAAAAATTTAATTTTTCGATAGAATTTTGACGTTTTTACATTTACAGCACTATAGATAAATTCCCTAAAAAATGGGAATTTTGACAAAAATTGTTCCCAATGTGTAGAAGTCTTAATTTGAAGGCGTTTTTCTTCAAAAAAAAGAAAAATCTTCAAAACTGCCTTCAAAACTTGTAATTATTCTCTCACACACTTTTGAAATAATTTTTGATGAAATCTGATGGATTGCGTGTAGACACCTTAAGGCCTCTACAAATAGGGAGCAATTTTTGTCAAAAATTGCATTTTTGACAGAATTTTGACGTTTCCCCCTACAGCAGTGCAGACAATTTCTTTCAAAAAAACTATTTTTGACGAAAATTGCTCCCAATGTGTAGATACCTTTAATGGCCTTAAAGCCATAATTCAAAAATTCACTAACGCCATTCAGACGAACTTCTAAAATTTCGAACAACAATTAATTAATTCCTTATCACTTCGATCCTGGGAGGAGGTAGGAATTTTTCTTGTCGCTACTCCAGAGCAGACTGAATAATTTCAGTGTTACTTGCGTTGGCTGACTAAAGTTCGCAAATTCTCACAATAAATTTCTTGATTTAAACTGATAAATCCGTGTGGTGGTCGAGTGGATTTCTCAGCCGATACGAATGAACACTCACTTTCAACCAAAAAATACTGTTTATTGTGTATGTATAAAGTCTCTTAGGCTTTTTATAAAAATAATAAAAAAAAAGAACCTGCAGAGGTGAGCTTGTTAAATTTTCCAGTAAAAAAAAACTGTCACACTTTGAAATAATTAGCAATTAGACTGGGTTGAAGGTTTCAATAATTACTTTATTGTATTCAGTGTTAGTCAGTTAGATTCATTGCGTTTAGAAGAATGTAGATTTTTGTATGAATCCAAATAAAATTTAAATGGTATTTTGAAAATATTTTAGTAGTTTTTATAAAATGTTATAAAGTCTATAAAAAAGTGATAGCGATATCGTATATTTGTTATCACGCCAATAGCTGCACCTCTAGATAAGCCATATCAGTGTTAAGTAGTGTGGTGACAGACGTTACGTGTTTTATTTGTATTTTTGTGTCGCCAAAATAATGTTCTTACGGAAATACAAGTGGTTAATACTTATTCTCAGTGGATTAACTTTCATCTATCTCATCTTCTTCAATTTTACCACCATAAATGACAACAGAGATTTTCAAATTTACATGGAAAAACTCCGGGTTATTAGTGAAAATCTGGTGCGGAAGGGATGGGATGATAGTACGGTAGCTCAGTGGAAGATATCACTAGAAATTTCAAAGAATTCACCAAAAGGCAGCTGCAATTTCAAAAACATTGTCGTTGCTCTGCATGGAGATTCCCTGGAGGATTACCTATGGGAATATGTGTCACTCCTGGTGCTAAGGGAGCGATGGAAACATGAGCACAATATCACGATAGGCGTTTTCTTATCACCAAAATCCAAAAGAGCACTTGGAAAGGTGCTGTTCAGAGTTCATCTGGATTCTGTGAAGGTATTCTGTTATTCTATTTTAAATGGTAGTGATTCTTTGGGCAACGAGAGATCCGATGAAATTATCTCTGTAAAACTTAGGCTAAGAAAAATTCGTTAAATGCTAGAATTCACAGCAAAAAAAACTGTCCAAGAACACTAATGATTGAAGAAGTTCTATGCTGTGTTTTGTATTTCTAATTTTCAATAATTAACTTTCGATATATGGACAATATATCGACATAACCTACGAATAAATATAATATAATATATATTTTTTTACAAATTCATTCCTCAAATTAGAATCGTTTTTGGGCCTCAGTACTATCAATCACTGAATCTGTAGAATTAACCAGTGGATTTGACTATATAGTTTCCCTTAAAATATACATTTAACGTATTTAACATTTAATAAAGTTGAATGAATGTAGGAAGTAGGAACACATCGACATATTCCCTCAAATATTTATAAGTCTGATTCCTTTATCACACAATTTCGTATCATTTTTATAGAATTTTATTAAATTAAAATTTCAATGTTATAGCTTTTGGCCTAGTACTCGAACTTCTGAGTAGCAATTTTGATTTTGTTTCTGATTTAAAGAGTAACGTGGGTCAAAAAGACTAAAAAACAGCATATTTTTTATAAATTTTTTTCGTTATAATAAAATAACTTATTTTATTGAAACTCTTAGGCATATAAAACAACAATATTAAGTCATTCTGAAATTTTCATTTAAAAAATTTAAAAATGCAGCTTTTGGCTCCTTAAAATCAGTCAAAAAACTTTTAACCCCAAAAAACAAATAGCCAAAAGCCTAATCTCTTATCGTTTTTTTTTCAAAAAATCGCAAATCTGCTCTAGAAACCGTAGGGGAATCTAGGGCACCACCAAACATGGGGTAGCACCAAACACTGCGATTTTTTAATCAGATATTCGAATTCATAGGACAAGACTTAAAGAAATTTATAAGCATTATAGGGATGCTTGTCCACTGAAGAAATGGTCGAGATAGTCCAAGAAGTTTAGTAATAAAAATTAGTGTTTGGTGCTACCCCGTGTTTGGTGGTGCCCCAGTTTCCCCTAATTCTCAATATTTCTGGATGAATTCAACAGAGAATACTTAAAATGGTTCTACTTACGGATTTTCATTACGGGATTTGCAAAATCTCGACAAAAAATTTTTGGACCAAAATAATCGATTGGCTAGCCGTTTTTTCAAAAAATCGCAAAGGCAGGTCTCTAGCTGGGACTCCACTTCTTGAAACGTGTTTTCCTTAACAGCTAAACGCAAAGCATCTGCGAACAAGAAGGCCTTGGAGGGAGACGGCAATTACTGATCATTTATGTAAACTAGTGTAGAGGCCTGAGATAAAAAAAAACAACAAAATATTTAAATTAGCTGTTCAGGAGCCCCCTCAAGTTCACTAGTTTTTTGTTTAAATGAAAAAGAGATTACCATTCTAATTAATTTTTATGATTTAAATTTTTCACTAACAAAAATTTAATATTTTACTGATCATTTTTGTTTTCTTACTGCTTATTTTGTTTTTTTTTTGTCATATAATATTGTTGGAAATCTCTGTTGCAAATGAATAAAAAAAAAATAAAATAAAACAATTCTTCTACTTAATTTAGACCCATCCAAGTGACTGCCTTGACTTCAAACATGCTGAGATCTTGGGCAATCAGGACACTCCGAAATTTGCCAAAGATCCCTCAAGACCACAGCTATTTCTGCTGGAACCAGGAGCCAAGAGATACCCAGAACTCGTTCACACTGATCTAATTTGGCTGAAAGGTGGCCTTATACTCAGAAAAAGTCTCTTGAGTGAAGCTAAGAATAGAATGCGAAGACTTAAGGAGTCCTTCAAGCGAGAAAATGACACAAACAATATCTACTTGGTGGCACTTCATCTGGGCATCAATCGAATACCTCTAAAAGTCCCACTTACTTTCTACAAGACAGCGATCAATACTGTCCTGAAGTGGCACGAAGAAGCTGGATTTGTGATCTTCTGTCCCAAGAGCAAGATGTCCTTCTGCAAAGACACTTTCGACGAGGAAGAGTCACACTTAAAAATTGTTCAGACCAAAGATGAGGCTGATGATTTAGCTGCTCTGACACTATTTGATGGTAACATTATTCGGAGTGATTTAGGCTTCCTGGCAGCCCTTCTCAATGATGGAGAAACTCTTCTATTCCAAACCCATTCCACAGACAATGATCCTGCGGCTTTTGTTGCTCGCTATCAACCAAAATGGCTGTTGATTAACTAAATTGAAACAACTAAAATTTTAACAAATCACTTTTCCTCATTTTTTTGCTTTAAATCTTTTTTACTTCTTTGTGACACAATTCATCTTTTTGTTTCTCTCTCCCTAAAAACTAATTCTCTCATACAGACACACATTTCTAAACGAAATAAAATATAACATTGGAAATAGCTCAATAACTAAAAATTATACAATTTGTTGGAAGTTACTTTTAAAACAGAGGAGAAAATGAACTTTATTTTATGTTCGACCAAAGAAAGGTTATAAACTTCCATACACGATTATCCTAATATTTTTACTCTTTCTCTCTAAATTAAAAAAAAAAAACAAATAATAAGTAGGAAAATTAGGAAGAAATTTGGGAATAATAATTTTAATAATAGACATTCAGCTCGCACTTTTTTTAGTATCATAAACAATAATGTGAAGTTTTGGAAGAGTTTTAAGGATTTAACTGTAAAAATTTAATTTGATATTCGAGTTGACAAATGCAGAGAAAATCCCTTAAAAATTATCTTAAACGCATTTCCATCATTAGAAAGATATTTCAGGAATTTCAGTAACAATGTTGAAGATTATTTTTTGCATTCTTTTAGAAAAGTGTAATGTACAAAGGGTTCAACAAACTCATTCAGAATAATACAGACACTTTTTTCTTTAAGATAATATTAATTTAGTCTCAACTGCCTTATTAAAAATTTTATTGAGTGAGATCTTTAAAATCTCACCTCTTACGTCTCGTAGTAGATTTATCTGAAATCAAATACCTAGTCAGAACTATTAGCAAGTGAGTATAGCTTGGGAAAAACATAATGCAATATTTTAAAAAAAAAATCAAATTTCTATGTTTGGCACATTTAAATATATATTATCATTAACATTTTGCATTGAAAATGGAAAATTAGTTATCAAGGAAATAAAAAAAAAACATTCCTCAAGATATTCTCAGGTCAAACCTTTCTAGAATAGGTGTGCAGAAGTTCAATGAAATCGGTAGATTATTTTTTACAAAATCGTGATCAGCAACTTCGGAAAAATAGTATTAGAAAAAACAGAATTAAAGTTTCCGTTCAGGATTGGATGAGTGTGACTGAAACCTTTTAAAAGTCCTTCATGTTGTCTGAAAAGTTCGCGTAAAAGACATGAAAGAAA
The DNA here is from genome assembly GCF_024763615.1 of Phlebotomus papatasi. Classification (NCBI taxonomy): domain Eukaryota; kingdom Metazoa; phylum Arthropoda; class Insecta; order Diptera; family Psychodidae; genus Phlebotomus; species Phlebotomus papatasi. The sequence goes on from NC_077224.1 coordinate 71,465, forward strand.
CATTAAATAATTCTAAGACTATCTTTTTCCAAAACCAGTAATCTTTTATAATTTCAAAGCACTTGTCCCAATTCAGCTTAAATTATCATTAAACTATTGAGGAAATGTTTTTTTACAAGTTCTGTCAAATAAGGCTGAATCTGCTATTGATTCTTATTCCATTTAAACCGTTGGTCATGTGGGAATTTCGTTATATTTCGTAGTGAACTGAACACTAATCCCATGAAGTCAAACCTAGCGAATACGGCGGATAACAAAAGAATTTGATATTCATCATAAACATTAGAGATAGAGCCCGGCCAAGTTCGATATACAGTAGACACTCGCTCAATCGCCTCTTTTTCAATCGAGCGCAAAATTTTGTTGACAATTTTCACGTTTGATTTTAAAGCAAATTTGTTCAAATTTGCTGTATAGTTCCTCTTGTTTTATCGTGATTCTTTATATTTGAGCGCTTTTTGTGGAATTTACAATGATTCTGATGCCCAAATCTCTCGAAAATTTGGATGACATTTTGCCCCATATGCCCGATTGAGAGAGAGTCTACTGTAGTAAGAGTCGAGATCGGGATACAGTGGGGTGGAGTGGGAACGCATGCGTCTCACCGTTAGAAAACTCTCGATCTCAGATACGATATACTAAAAAAAATCATTGAAATCACTTTACAAGTCGGGTGAAAAGTTTTAAGAGCGGACAGAAAAAAAAGGAATACCAAGGTAATTCCAAAATCTTGTTTTTCTAATCAATAATCTCCTACAACTTTGACGTACTTGAGTTAATGACCCTCCAATTATATTCTAAAAAAAAACCATGGCATAAGCGTGTTTCTGGAACATCTGCAAATATACTTCTATGGCTGCTATTGCTTCTTTATTCGGCTCAAAGTGTTGTCTACGGAAAAATTTATTCACGTTTCCCGACAAATAGATGTTGCTGGAGGTCAAATCTAGTTAATAATGACGGAAGATCAAACAATTCGTATATTAAATCGACGGCTCCATTCCATACTATGCTAAGTCGACTTAGCTTTATATTACTCCGAGAGATATGTTGTTTCTGAGACCGAGATCTACAACTGGTGAAAATTTGGTGGTCATCCGATGTTCGGGTAACGAGATATTTGAGATTTTCGAAAAAATCTAGGAAAAAATTCGAGCAAGGAATTCGAAAAAAGCATAGGAAATCGCCAACTTCAAATGGCTCTCCTGAAAAGTTGTCATTCTGAGATAGCATAGTATGGAATGGAACCGTCGAAATATTCGAATTTCGGATTAGTGTTGAATAAAGGTTTTGTAAAAAATTTTACATATACGGCACCACTTTTTTAATCAGATTTTTCATATTGTGGTTTCACTCAGACCAAAATCCATTTAATTATCAAAACTCTTATAAGCACTCGCGGATCTAAGAATGAGGGAGGCGACTTTGCATCCTAATATACGAGCATGCAATGTCACACTCTCTACCTCATCACTTTTTCACTTCTATATCCTAGCACGGTCACCAAACAAATAATCGGGCTCTCTCACAAAACTACCCCTAAGATGACAAAGTGCTCGAATAGCCGGATTCGCTGGAGGAGAGCACTAGTGGTACCAATTCAAATGGGATTCCTATGAGAGGTTATTTAACGGTGCCAGAGAGTGGTTCCACAATATGCAATTTATTGTTGCAAAATGTATCGTACTCATTAATTTAAGATGCCTATAGTATGAGCAATTTAACGCATAGTCACACTTGGGTCTACACTACAGAGATAATAATTTGAATTTTTTCAATGATTATTGGGTTGATGCGCATATTGACCTTTAACCGTATGGATCAATTTTAGGGCTTGCAGACCACGTTGAAATTCATGGTCCGTAAATAATAATAAAATGTTTGTCAAAAATTACAAAAAAGGAAATAAATCAACAGATAACAATTCTTAAAATTTTCCTTACAAGATAGTTTTATGGCAAATAAATTATATTTTGTGCAGAATATTGAAAAATAAATAGTCCAAATAAAAAAAATATTTTGTAAAAGTTTAAAAAAAAAAATAAAAATTCTAAGAAATTCAGAAAAACTCAACAATTCGGGAGAATCGGCTATGAAATAAAAAAAAACAGAGTCGTGAGTGAAATGAAAAACATCCATCTATAGTTTTTCTCATTCTTTTTTTTCTTTCATAAGTTCATAATAATAATAGTAATAATAATCATAATAATGTTTATGTATATATTAATAATACACTAGGCTCTCCCATTTCTCATTTTCCTTCATTTTCTTCTTCTTTATTTAATAATACATATTAATTAGTTTTTTTTTTACTTTATTTCTCGTTATTCTTTTCATAAATGTCTTACTTCACTGATTTCTTTTTTTCACATTTTCTCAATTTTGTTTGCTAATTTCTTTACAATTTTTTCTTTTGCCATTCTTTTGCTGAGGGATAATGAGTCCTAAAATATGCTGAGAATTTTTCTTTAATCTTTCTGTTTTTAGCCGTTAAACGCTTTTTTCCTTTCATTTTCTTTTCGTTTGCAGGAGATGGATTGTTTTTTCATCTGGTTGGGATAAGAGTTACGGTTATCATGATTGTGATTATTTTCTTTATTTACTAACACTGTTTAATTAGAGATTATTTTCTGTTTTTTTTCCTTTTTTAAATAGTAAAATGTATGAGACTATTTTTTCTTACTATATTTCCATGATTCCATCGTGAAATGCTCTGTTTCCTTTTCTTTCGAGGGTGTATTTTGCATTTTTTCTTGCTATTTTTTCCATCTATGTAATTTTTTCTTTCTGAATTTTCTTTTAAGTTACTTTAAAAACCGCGTAAGAAAAACTCAACAAAATTGCTTTCTTTTACAGTCAAACAAATTTCCTTCGTGCTCTTGAATTTATTTTTAGGTTTATCCTCAATTTTTCAATTAAATCGTTTTTCTTTTTTTTGTTAATTCTTTGTTTTCTCAGAATTACTCTAACTGGCTCTCACACGTCAAATTTCGTCACGAAATTCAATTACTTTCATTTATTTATTTTCTTCCTTTTTACAAATACTTAATGTCTATTTTTTTTTTATAAGAATTTCTTTTCATTTACTTTACGTCATCAAAAGCATTATTTTTCCTTAGTTTTTTTTTTCAATAGTAAATTTTCTCTATTCAATATTATAAGTTTTCTCTTTTCGTTGTTATTCCTTCTCTCAAATACTTATTCTTCTTTCTTCTTTTTTTTTAAATCTTGTTTTTGCTATCAAAAACATTTTGTTTTACTACAATACTCGAGAGATGGATTGAAACAACAGTTTATTTTTGTGGAAATGATTTTTTTTGTTATTGAAAGAATTTCATAAAATACTTAAACGTCACAGCATATTCTTCGTCGGTTTTTCTTTTCAAAACAAATATCAAAAAAAAAATTAAATAAATTGTTAGAAAAAGAAAATCGTCAGCAGCACGGAAGTAAAATCGATGACTAGCAAAAGGGGATTATAAAAAAGAAGAACAAGTTCTAAATAAGTTCTAAAATCAAAAGAATTTAAAAGAAAAATGATTGTGTTTTTCGTGGCTGACGAGTTTTGTGTTTTACTTTGAGCAACTTCTTCTAAAAAAAAAACGAAAGAAAAAGAAAATCCCAGATAAAAGAACTTGAAAAAAATAACCCTCCTGCAATACCAAAAAATTAGAAAATGAAATAAAAAAGACGTTTTTAATGTTTTCTTTTATTGTGAATTTGGTTTTAACACTTTCCTATAAACAACTTCGTAGTATTGCTGTCCATTCCAATGCGAAAAAGAAAACACTTCACTCACATGTTCTCCCTGTTTTCAAATTTTCATTCCTCACCGAGAAATAATTAAAGAAAAAAATAAGGAATTTTTCTTTGCTCTGTTTGAACACAAAATCTCTCAAAAACCTCTAAAACATTCTTGATTTTTCAAAATTCTGCACAGCACTTTGTTTTTTCTTTAACTATTTTTGCCTTGGATATTCACTGTCACTATTATTTTGTATGTATAACCCTTAATTGCCCATAGTTCTTTCTGCAATCTGAGGTTATAGCCTGGCATTTGAAGTTGAAAAAATGCATAATTAGAGACACGATGAAGGGATAATCTAATATGCTGAACACACCTACGATTTAAGCCAAGAGACGGCTTAGCGTTATTCTAATCAAAATATTGATTTGACTACATATCCATTAGTTTCTCTATAAGTCGTCTCTCGGCTGAAGCCGTAAGTCTGTCTAGGGTAAGTATAAGGAAGCTATTAAACTTATCGAATCAATTCGTAGAACATCGATTTATAAGAAAATCTACGATTTTATTCATCAATGTTTTTAAATTGTTAAGCCCTGCGCAAACCATTCCCGATTTAGTGAATTGTAATATTCATTGAGAAAAAAAAACAATTTTAAAAGATCACATTTGACCTTTAAAAGGATCGTTCCAAGGTTATTATCATGTATGAACGAAATGTTCGCCTTGACAACCCAGCGAGCACAGTTAACTGGAAAACTGCGTTTTCAGTTTACCTGTCAGCAGTTCTCGAACGAAAAGTACTGACCAAACAAATGGAAATGGCACTGACCTCGCGAGTGTCGTTATAAAGTTAGCAGAATTCAGCTGAAAATACATGTATGTTTTCAACTGAATTGAAATCGGTTAGCATTCGGTGCTGGCATTTGGATCTTAAGTTCCAAAACAAAATACAAAAGTAAACACATTTTTCTTTTTAAAAATCCTAAAATTGTGTTTTTAGAGGAGATGGGAGGATGAAAAGAAAACTAATATCATATTTTGATTGCCCGGGTCAATTGATAAGGGTCCGACGAACACTCTAACCCACTATGTCCCATCATTTCGAATCTACATCCGAAAAACACAATTTTGATATGTTTAACCGGTTTAACCTCTTGGACCTTGCATTCCAGGATAAGGAGCAATTGATCGAAATCTTGGACTGTCCACAATTATTATTTATTACTAATCGTGTTGAGACATAAAACTTATACCTGTATTACCCATTAACGGGCCATGTCAAGGGCAAGCGGATTTGCCGATATCAAGTCCCCTACTTCGCATAAAGTAGGGGACAACGGACAAACATACAAGTATGGGGTGTCATCGGCGCCTGTTGTCTCTCTCATAATAATTGTGAGATATTTCTACAATCCCCAGTCTTGGTCCTCACAGAAAAAAGGCCTTCCCTTAATTCGACAAAATCTGATGGAATCTTATGGAAGATTTGTTAAAAGATTTGACAAAATAGCAGAAACTCTTGGTCTTAGTTCTTTGTGATCATGGAGAAGATGCTTTGGTTCAATAAGAACCATCGACATCTCTCTACTGGAAATGATATATTATATAAGAGATAAAGTCCTCTTGATCAGTAATACCTTCTCGATTTGAGAGCTCTCTCCGGTTGAGGTTTTTTTTCTGTACCGATTCGAAGGTATATCAGAGAGAAGTTATCTAAAAACCGGATGAAAGTTGAACATTTAAACTGACTATTTACCCAAAAATGAGAAAGTACAGGGAAAGGACATTTATTTTAATGAAATTGCTATTCAAACGTTCTGCCATCCTGAAATTCCACAAAACTACACAAAAATTTACTTTTCGCAGCAAACGTTTGCACACTGTTGTTAAAATTGTTGTTTATTGAAATATCAAGAATACCGAATTCGAAATTGCAGAACAATTAGCGATAAAGCGGCGAATAAGTGAACTTGCGCTTTAGGCTTCGGGTAGGTAGATTTTTGAATAGGTTTGGCTTGGATTTGGAGTGACTTTGTCTTTTCGAAAGGTTTACTGAAAGGAGCCGTTTGTCCACCGAAGTGGCTTTTAAGCACTCTGCGACTATACGGGCGGTACCGTTATCAACTTGTTTAGTATGTACCGTTACCGAAAAGGTTAAGACAAGAGCAGATATACGTATAAGGTTAGGCTGTGTTCTTGGCTGTGCGCTAGGTCTTGTATGTGAGACTTCAGTCGAGAGTGAAATTGTTCTTAAGTCGCAAATGTATTCCTTGAATCCAAATTCGAGAGGGAATTACTGTATTTGGTTCTAGAACTGGTTATAATTTGTTTACCTATCGGCATCTTTACGTCTACGAGAAGTTCTTAGTAAATACTAAACCGCGAACCACCCCAAAACCCGTATCTTCTTGGTCAGGAGACTTGTGACCTCAGGCTTACACCCTACTTAACAGTATTGTACTTCCTGAAAAGGTAGATCTGTTGACCTTTTGATGATGAAAATTGTGATTGCGTACATCTTGACATTTTACTCTTACCGTGTAAACAGACGGAATTTCCACGGGAATTCCCACGAGCAAATGGTAAATTTGCTATACAAGCGCCCTCTGCAAAAGTGCACGAAACTGCCCGAATGTCTTGAAATATTTTGAATTTCAAATGGAAATTTCCCGTTGGAGGGTGAAATATTCAATTTTCTAAAATGGAAAAAAGCTATCTCGCTCGAGATAGCTTTTTGCTTCCGAAGAATTCCGAAAATTTAATTTGGAGTGTTTTTAAGCAAATAATATATGAAAAAACATGTAAAATCTCCTGTAGTGATCAAAACATTGATTTTAAAAGCAAATTTGAAACCGAATAATAATACTATAATAATTTTGAAAGGATTAGTATTTCTGGATTAAATTAAATATTCATCAATAACATTTCAGAAGAGGTTTAAATGATTGGAAAGGCAGATTCAAAATTTATCTTTTTCAATAAATCCCATTATTAAAAAATGTGAAGAATATAATAATGTAGATAGGGAAATACAAAGAATAGTAAGAACTATCGAAGTTCACTGATGAAAATTATAGCCAGAAACCATATAAACTGCCTTTTCGGATATAAAATATTACTTCAATATTTTTTATTGTTTACTTTTTTTTGGAAATAAAATTTTAAAATATTTTACAGTCTTCTTGTTTTTTAAAACAATTTGTATTCAATTATTATACAATTAACTAATTTTTGTAAACATCTCTGTTCCGAATGAATTGACTGCTTGGTCACCCAGGGATATTTTATACATTTTCTTCCAACACTTTATAAAATTTTAAATTATCAGCACTGCAATTAAACGAAAATTAATCAATGGGTCCTATCAGCAAAGATATCCAAAGCCTGTCGTTGATTTATCCACTTTAATTGGGGGTTTTTGACAAGATATTTACGCTATAACAACGTTTCTAATCATTTCTCGAGAAATTTTAAAAGATTTTCCATGAAATGTATTAATAGATAATATTACTAATATCCTTGTGGTATAATAAAGCCACTTTAATAAAATAAAGTACGTAAAATATCTTCTAAATACACATTCCGTTATTTATATTCGGAAAAAACAAAATTTGAAATTCAAATCTTCGGAGCATTTTTGTGTTGCGCTTGAAGTCCACCAGAGGCGCATAGAGCGGATGGTAAAAATTTGACAGTTCAATATGGGAATTTCCATCCGGAATTCCCATCCGGAATGGAAAATCTCATGGGAATTCCCGTGGGAATTCCGTCTGTTTACACGGTTACTAGCAAAAATCTAAATTAAGAATCAAAATTGATGTGCAAATTTAGATGAAAGAATTAAGAAAATTTACCAAAATCTCCGATATCATACGGCAACCCTATCGCTGAAATAGAATTTGACAAAACCCGAAAAATCCTAGCAAAAGATCTAGCAAAAAATAAAGAATCTGTCACTATAATCTTCCGGAATTGTAATTGTTTAACTCAAAATTGGAAAAACAAATGACAATTATTACTTAAATTCAGTAATCTAAATCATATATTAAGCAATCGGTTTGGTTGGATTCCAAATCTAATTTTACCAAATCGAAATATTTTGCTCGCAGCATAATGAAGTAATTTCATTGCTTATGGCGCTGGCACATCTTTTCAATTTACTGATATTCAATTTCTTATCAAATTGTCTCTTGCTATCGAGTGCAAATTGAATTTGACAAAATGAGACAATTATATCTTATTTCAATTTGAAAGAGTTAGACATGAAATTTAAATAGGATTGCCAGCGACATAAGATTATTTGAAAATTTATTAAATTCTCCTGCTAAGTAGTGTGCTATCCACAATAATTAAATATTCAATCCTATTTAATATTTTATTCACATCACTTTTATGATTTTTTAAGCCTTGAAAGCTTTATCAAATCCTTCGATTTTACTCAGTTCAAAGTCAGTAAGAAAAACGTGAATTAAAATTTTTTATGTAATTAAAAATTTAATTAAATCCGAATAAATAAAAAAATCTATGATCTTCGCTCAAAAATAAATTGTGAACTTTTTGAGCAAACTGCTATTAAATGACGAAAAATTTGTCTTTGATAATTTGGTTTTTAGGAAATTACGCGTCTGGGTATGTACTCCGTCTTTGATATACGAATTGTAGGCAATATAGAGTAAGCCTGAAAACAAAATTTTAACAGAAGAAATTGACAAAGCCAAAATTGTCAGATTAAATTGTCAAAGGCGAAATTGCCAATTAAGAATTCCACAAAGCCGAAATTCTAAAATTAAATTGCTAAAAACGTAGTGGTCAAAGATGACATTAATAAAGATGAATTCGTCAAACACAAGATTGACAAAATCATAATTCAGAAGGACGAAATGGACTAAGTCAAATTTTTTCAGAATCGAATTTTTCAAAGACGAAATAGAGTAAGATGAATTTGAGAAAGCCGAGGTTATCAAAACGAAATCATCTAAGATTGAAAAAACGCAATTCACAAAGACGAAATTGATTAAGCGGAATTTTACAAAACTGAATTTGTCAGACGAAACTGTCTAATTGTGTTATCACACTTGTCATTAAAATTTTAATATGATTCACATTCATTGTCGCTGGTGAGAGTCCAAATGTGTAATTCGTGTGTTTGAATCATTTTATATTCAAAATTTGATCTATTTGTTGATAAAAAGGTAGACTTGGCCCGCAAAATTTGATATAAATTGATTTATAGCATTAATGCGAAAAATTAATGAGATTTTCTCTTTAACTTTATAATGTGAAAAATATTTATGCTTTAGGTAAATTTAAACTCATTTTTACAGGCCAAGTCCACTTCTTTATCAATAAATAGAAAAACCCCAAATATTAAGTGACTCAAAGACACAAATAACTTGGACGCTCACAAGCGACAATTAATGTGAATCACATTAAAATTTTAATGTGCAAGTGTGATAAAGCCGTAAGTCAAAGTAAAAACTAACTTGTCAACGACATTATAGTCAAAGACAAGATTGACTAAACCGAAATGAATTAATACGAATTTTACAAAGCCTAATTTGTCAGAGACGAAATTGCTAAAAACGAAGTAGTCAAAGATCAAATGGACTAAGCCGAATTTGTCAAAAACGAAATTGTTAAATACGAAATGGACCAAACGAATTTGACAAGGTCATATTTAAGATAAAATGGTCAGTCAAAATTTAGAAAGTCGTCGAGGTCGAATTTCTCAAAGACAAAATTGGCACAGACTAAATTGACAAAACCGAAACTGAGAAAGACGAAATCGTCAAGTACAAAATATCATAAGCCAACTGCTACATATAAGATCGTTAAGTGAAATAGCCTCCCAAGTTCTCTAACCAATTTTTAAGCTACTGGAAATTCCTGTTTGGGCAATTGAGGATTATCAATGAGATTTCATTTTCATTCTGATTTGTATCTTTTCTGTTTGTAATGTACATTTATGTGTAATGGAATACGTTGAGAACTAAAAACCTAATGAGTTTGAGTAGAAAATTTCAATTAGACTTCTACTGTTTCGTTCCTCCTTCAAATGTGAATGCTAAACGTTTACGAAAACAAAAATTGCAGATGGGATTGGAAAACTTACATGGGAAAAATGTAATACGATTTATTTTTTAATGTTTCGCGGCAAATTGAAGAAAAAAGGGTCATCTTCATAATTGGACTATTGGGTTTGTTTTTCTCGTCTAGAAAATTTGATATTAGGAATTTTTTTTTCATCTCAATTTTCTTATAATGCCTCATTCACTCGTTAAAATATCTACAATTGTTTCTCATTCACCCGCACACTTACACACCTACATATCATTTTTCATGTAACACATTCAATCAATAGTTTATTTTTGCTTTTCTTCCTCACTTCTTTTCTTCTTCTTTTCAGAAAAAAAATCCTCTTTTTTTCTGTTTTGAAAAAGTAAAAAGAATTTCTCTTACGTTCTTTTTTTCTTCATATATTTCTGTCTTGTTGCATTATTACTTGTGTGTTTCCTTTTTATCTCTCTTTTTTTTATTACATAATTATTCATATACTCTATTACTCTTTTTTCTTTTCATTTTCTCTCCATTTTTCTTTTTTACCATTTTTTTTATAAATTGAAAAAACTGTACCTATTTATATTGTAATATAGTTTTTTTATGTATATATATGGATTATTTTCTCTTTCACGTTCACATTTTTTGTTGCTGAAAATTATGGGCATCGCACAGAAATTTCTTGTTTTTTATGAATATTTCATGAAAATTGCAAGATTAAATAAAATGACTAAATCCCATTTAATTCTGCTAAATTTTCAAGAAAATATATTTAAAAAAAAACAAAAATCGTGCATGCCCTTTGCGGTTTTGCGTTTTTTTTGTGTTTTTTTTTTCTTGTAATTTTCTTTATTATTTCTTTAAGAGGACAATAATTACATACTTCTACTTAACCATTAGAAATTTTACACAGTGTAATATTGTGTTTTTTTTTTGAAAATAAATAAATTATTCACAAGAATTAATAAATTTTAACTGTGAAATTTAAAACAACAACGTCTCTATGCGCTCACAGAAATATTTTTATCTCCTTTTTTTTTCTTTTAATCCTCCCTAAAACTGTTTTTTTTCCTTTTATCATTGCGATTTTCTCCTAGATATTTTTTGCATTTTTTTACCGTGCATGATCTCACTCTCTCTCTCTCTCGTATAAAAACTATAGTTAATAGTGTTTGAGAGTAAATCCACAATTTAATGCCATCATCAAATTAATTCCTTAGACACACTTTTTCATCATTATTCCTTTCAATTTTTTTCACCTTTTCATTTTTTTTATCATGAAATTCTTACGATTATACTTTAACGTGATATATTGTTGTCATATAATATTATTTTCTTTTTTTTTTACTTTTAATTTTAATATAAAGTCAAAAGAATTTGGCGTCAACTTGTGTTTTTTTAATATAGAGTCTATTTTGTTCACTTCTTTCATTTTATTTTTTAATTAATCTTAATATCTTCATTTCCTTTGTCATTTTCTCTCCGTAGCACTCACTGTATTCTAATGCAAAAAATACTTCATGCATTTTTGACCTTCAACCTCCTCCTTTTCCATGCAACGCGCACTTTACTTGTGTCACTCGCGTCTTTCATCTTCTCTTCCATCCACAAGATTCTTCCTTCCACACTTCTATACAGATTTACTTTTTTTTTATCACAACCGGATTTCGTTTTGTCCACTTAATTCCACTTCTCTCATTTCTTTCGCATGCTCTTTAAAGTGCGCGCACACAAGGTCCAAAACTAGCAAACTTCACGTGGCACGAAAAAAAATTGTCTGTCTCATTTTATCTCTCATTCTCTTTCTTTTGGGAAATGGGACCGGGGGAGGTGTTCACTGCGAGACAATGAGAATGCCATTGGAAGCAGACTAAGATGAGCTAGATTGGTTCAAATTGCCAAACATGCCTACGGAGAATGACGTCTGACCAGGCTGCTGGGATGCCTGAGATCCCGATCCCGATTGCTGCTGCTGCTGTGCCTGCTGTTGCTGCTGCTGCTGCTGATTTGCCTGTCGGCCGTGTTTTGGCACCGGTGGTTGAAGATACTCATGCCTCGCCAGCGCAAATACATCCATTCGATCCTCCTTTCTGTACGCCAGGCAACCCCGGATGAAACTCTGTCAAATATCCAAAAAGAAAATAATATAATATGATAATAATACTGGTACAACATTCCATACAGGAACTATAGGCCTTCCCGCACAGGGTTTTCCACACACGCATTATTTTTTTTATTATGCGGGATGAGTTTGTCAGTCCCATGCCCTGTGGAATCAAGTGTAGTGGAGCTCATTGGATGCAATTCTAAATTCGAACACTTTTTATGCCAGAAACAAAAAGCATTATGAAATGTGACCAAAAACCATGGCGAATCCAAAGCTTCTGATCTGGAAGCTTTGCTCTTCATCTCTTCAATTTCGGATTCAAGATTCTCCCCCAAAGCTCTTATCCATTTTTGTTTACCTGACAACACTTTACAAACAAATGACAAAATTTTACGAGCATTTTTCTCTGTGTCAATAGGGGGAGGGTGGGGCAGTTTAACGATGGGGCAGTTTCAATTTTTGCATATTCTTCTTATACTTTTGAAAGGAATGGGATAAAACCTTTATGTTATTGAATAGATAACTGAGACCCTTGTTCATAAAAATAATTAATTTCGTGACGCTTCTCGTTTGAATTCTGTAATTGGTTTTATAAAACTGCATCAAAATGAAACATTTTGTAATGTTTTATTTTCAACAATTTCTAAATTCTAAACTATTGCACTTATCTATCGAAGTAACATATTCATTCATTCATTCATTTTCAACCGCTTATCCCTATTGGGGTCGCGGGCCCATGACATCCAATCTAGCAGCCCACGCCTGTCGGTCCTCCGCCACTTCAGGAAGATGTCGAAGTAACATAATTGTATTAAATTACTAGTGGTTTTATGTTTATTATAAGGCATTTAGCGTTGAATGAAATCTATGACGGTTCTGACAATTTTGATTTGAGTTCCGAAACTTCGCGAGGGGCAGTTTCATGCTAGCACACGGAGAAGTTTCCAGTATCTAACAATTTACTTTTTTAATCAAAATTAACTTAAAATGATCATTGAAAACGTTTTGTAGCTGTTTTTGTCGATAAAGTTCGAAATTATGGAAAATAGTATTTCCTAAAAGTTCATTAAAAAAATAAAAAAAATAATCTTTCAGTGTTTTTTAAGTGCTTGAAAATTATGAATTTAATTGTTATAATAACTTTTGAGAATGTTTTCAGCAAGATATTGTAAATTTTTTTTAGTATTATAAAAATTCAAGACTTTAAAATAATATTATAAAACTGTTATACTAAAAAGGACATGTTCTAAGGCGATATAATGATCCAACAATGTACAGAATTGGCTTAACACTACAAAAGACATTTCTTTCGTATAAAAATTCAAAGAAAATTGCTCAATTAATGAGAAATAGGCTTGAAAATCTTTGGCGATATTTTATTTTCTCTGTATGATTAATTAGTGTTAAAATTCTGTTATAAAGTTATTGTCCGATTTAATTTTTAGGTTTTAGAGTCTTAGAAGACTTCAAAATAGCAATTTTAATCAATTCTGGTATCTCAAGTTTCCTATTAAACACGTTTTATCTTTCTCAAAAATTGCCTCATATTTATCTTGAAATTGCCCCACAACGGGGGACTTTCACGCATTCTGCCATTCAAATAAAATCATCTTCTCCACAATAGACCAATGAAATTAAAGGATTATTATTATTATTTTTATTAACCCCAAACCCAACTGTAATTCACAGAATATACAAAGTTTTACTTCTGTTTATCATCTTTTTGCAAAATGGTCTCAAAATCCATTTTGCAATTTAGGGGTGAAACTGCCCCACAAAAATTTTGCATGAATTTCCGCGAAGCGAGAAAAGAACAACAAAATGTATTTTCATCTCTGTCGGGCTATTTTTTCCAAGTAATTGAACGACTAAAGTAACTAAAGATCCATTCCCGACAGAAATTCGAATATCAATTGCCCAGAAATAAATCATCTAAAATCAGTCAATTTGCGTATGATGTATAATACCATGGTAAGGAATGGGTTAAAATAGAAGTTGGTTAGTCAAGACACATTTGTCGGGACTATAAAGGAAGATTTTATTTCAGGATTGAACCACTAGAAGCAATTTTCCATGACTCGCCGGAGCTTATCACAATTATAAATTAGAAATACCTTAGTTAGTCCTTATAGAATCCCTCAGAAACGTGGTTTAAATTACGGTCTTCAGACTAGAGATTAAGTCCGGTTGCTGAGAATTTCGCATTTCCAATTAGAATTGCCTTTATAGTCATTCCAAAGTCAAAGTTTTTGCAATAATCTTGCTTATTGCTTAGATCTAAAGCCCGTACTACCTTCTCTGATTTCTTATCAGGCAAGATTTATTGAACAACTTTGCCTTAATTAAACTTGGAGTATTAAAGGCAAATGATCTTTTAGATTTTGAAAAACTAAAAACTTTTTATTTAGGATTTTGAGACACTTGAAAACTGAGCTAAATCTCTAGTCTAAAATCCAGGCAATACAGATTTAAGGCTGAAAGCTTAGTTCAGTTTCCGAATATCTAGAAATCCTAAATAATACTCAATTTTAGTGGTTTCCTTAAGATCTAGTCGATGTTTTGCCCTTATGAATCAGTCTTAAGTCAAATTTTTCTCGAAAATCTTGTCTGGTAAGGGTTTAGAGAAATTAAGCCACCTTGATATAACTTAGGTCAGAAGCCCGTAATAAGGCTCAGTTTAAGATTTTACGTCTTTTTATTTGTTTTTAGTTAATTTTTTTATTTGAACCTTTTCTTATTTTCCTTGTTATTCCAAAATTCAAACAGTGTACGCAAAATAAATTTTCAAAATGCCCAAATTTTCAACAATAGAAATATAATGCATCTTTCGTTAATTTTTATGTGGCTATTTCAGATGTTTTTCTCGAATATTTTCGGCTAGCTCTATTACTTATCATGCCTATCTCTGCGTGATAAATATGAGCAAGACAAGAAAGGTGACTCAGGGAAGAGAAAATGATGGCAAAAGTGAAACATACCTTGGCCTCATTGGAAACTGTGGGTTTGTTCGAGAATTGAACTTCAGTCGCCTTCAGGATGGTATTCTCCTCGAGAATGGTCGCTTGAGACTGATTGTGCCCAAATGGCTTTTTGCCATACAAACACTGATAGAATATCACACCAACACTCCACACATCGACTTTGGATGATATTTTCGGTGGATTTTTACCAACTACAAAACACTCTGGAGGCAAGTACCTAAAAGAAGAAATTTATTTTACAATATTTTTTTTTAATTTTGAATCTCTCTGATGGATAAAGTGATTTTCTTGCTTGTTCCTTACCAATACGTTCCTGCTCCCTGTGACGTTAAATCCATGCCATGGTCAGGATTGTAGTTTTCCTCATCCATAACCTTAGACAGTCCAAAATCTGTGATTTTAATCTCTCCACAAACATTCCCTTCCGTCAGGAGGATATTTCCTGGCTTCAAGTCATAATGGATGACTGGTGGTTTGATTTCATTTAGGTACTTCAACGCTGAAACAACCTACGAAATCGCAAGCACAAAATTTTTTTTTTGTTTTAGGATTTGATCCTGGAATCTCTCTAAAAAGATTTTTCTGCTCGAACTCGGAGAAAACCAATAAATTATAATCTGATTTTTTCGAATTTGTCATTGAAGTGGAGTTGAAACGGTAAGAGATATCAACTTCCAGTGTTCGGTCAAAAAACCATGCTTATTTATTTCGAAAATGATTTCCACGATTATTTCTTTTATTTTCGAATATGTTTAGGAGATAGCCCAGGTGAATATTACGTTCATGACCGAAAAAAATTTCGATATCGAATTTTCGAAGGTCAAACTTGAACCACTCTGGAGGGCTTATTTTTTAAGTGATTTTCTTTTGTTTTTGTTTTTTTTTTGTTTTTTGAAAAGGCTTTGAAATTTCCAACTCGGCTGTATCGCTCCTAATCGTAATGAATCGGTAAAGTACACGTATTTCGTCTATCTTTCTTTAATATTTTAATTTTTATTTGTCCGAAAGTTTCTTCCCGGGCTAGAAATCAAACGATAAGAGATATCGACTTTCGTTCTTCGGTTACTCCCCCCCCCCTCCATACCATAAGGCAATATTATATTGATGCTATTTTGTCTTTTATCCCCTAACCCCCTTCCTACACTTCCGAAGACATGTTTTTTGCTTTATTTCGAAAACAGCTCTTACGATTTTCAGATATGTTTTGTAAGTAACCCACGCGAATATTTCGTCCATGTGTACGTATGACCAAAAAAAAATTCGAAAGTTAAATTTTTAAGAACTCCGAAAGGACCATTTTTTAACCGATTTGCTTAAATTTGGGGTTTTAGAAAAGTCTTGAAATTTTCAATCCAGCTGCATTGGTCCCAATCGGTAATGAATTAAGTACTCATGATCTATCTGTCTTCAATATTTTATTTTTATTCGTCCGAAAGTTTGTTATCTGCCTACAGGTCAAACGGTAAGAGATATCGACTTTTGCTCTTTGGTGACCCCCCCCCACAAGTGAATATTATCTGCAGAGGTTTATTTCTCCTTTTCACACCCACCCGCTCGTCTCGCACCAGTCATGTTTTTTTGTTTACTTTAAAAACGGCTCTTACGATTTTGTTTATTTTCAGATCTATAACGGAAAAAATTTCCGACATTGAATTTTCGAATGTTAAATATTTAAGCAATCCAAATTTAATAAAGTTGGATTAAAGTTTGAAGGCCAAATTCTTAAAAAAATGCAATTTATCAACAATTATAAATTTTGATATGATTTTCTTGCAAAATTTATGAATGAGTTTAGATCGATATTCAACAGCCATCAACTCAAAAACCATGCGAAAAATATAATTTATGAAGAACTCTATTTCGTGAGTTCGAGCACTCCGCAAAGCCAGGACACTTTGCTATCTCTCACGTATTTTTTTTTATCCAACTTACCTGCATTATGATAGATCTCGCTTCTCTTTCCGGTATCGTCTTGTGCTGCTTCAGATAGAAGTCCAAATCGTGACCATCACAGTATTCTAGTACAGTGCAAAAGGAGTTGGCATCTATTTCGAACACATCGTACAATTTCACAACTCGCGGATGATCCAACGCCTTGTGAATATTGTATTCTCGCAGTGCATGCCTTTTGTAGATCACAAGAAAATATTAAAAAAAAAAAAAACGATTAGCAAAAAATGTACCTTCCCCCCTTTAAAATTCCACAAATAGATTACACACAATGAAAAATGTAACTAATTCACATTAAATAAGACAAAAAAAAATCAATTTACTAGGGAAATATTTGTAATTTAAAAAAAACTCCAAATGACAAATGAAAATGAAGGATTTTTTTTGGTAAAATTGGGTATGTGGCATTAAAATGATTTGAAAGATAAAAATTGTTCAAAGCTTTTACAAACATTTCCCACACGCGTGTGAGAGATCATTTTTTTGTTCAAAAACATTTTCTTGTTCTTTTTTTTCGCATTTGCCACTTGGTGGAAGTCACTCACTTAATGTAATTAGCCTTCTTGTCTTCTTTCCAGTCTTTGTTCAGTTGGTGGACTTTGCAAGCCACATAGCGCTGCTCCTTAAGGTCAAATGCTTTATGCACCTCAGAGAAGCCACCCTTTCCGAGTAGCATTAACAGTAGATACCGATCGTTGAGCACCGGATGATTGTTGAAGCGTGACTGAAATTTCAATTTAAAACAAAACTTATTGATAAATAAGTCAAGATTACAATAAACAATTAAATATTACAAGAATCTTTCTAAAACACTTTCAGGAAGACTAACACAGATATGGGCCATAAGAATTTATTTATCTCCTACTTTATTAGTTCAGTTATCTTTTTAACAGAGGAAGATCAGGCAGTTTTATGCATGCCCTTTTTGAATAAGTTCAATTTTATCTAGCATCAGCGTTACATTATATTTTCAGATAGATAAGATTGAAAGAAAACACAAAATACGAATGCTTATTTAAAAAAAAAAAACAATCGTAAAAAATGTTACGCTACGTCGACTGTTACACCTTCGCCTACAAAAGTTAAATGATATGATACTGCAAACTCAGGGATCTATTCTGCCGATCAAGAAAAACTCAAGAAAATCTCAACTGCCGATCAAGAGAAAAGATTTCAAGATTTTATATTCTGCGACTTTTAATAAAATGCATAATAAATGCAAATTAAGATTTCAATTTATTAAAATACAAGCCCAGTTATAAATTTGATCGCAGAGTGGTGCCAGATGTTCTGTTTACCCTTAATATCTGCGGAAACCGATACAAAGTTTCATTTTTCAAAATCAAATGCTTCAAATACAAGATATAAAAAAATCTCGCTGTTCACAATCTCTTTTTTTCAATTTTTCAAAAAATTAGAGTTCTCGGATCAAAAAGAGCACAGAAATGATTTTGCGGAAGCAATTAATGAACTGTTCTTAAAAAACAACAATATTGTCTTAGAATCTTAGCTCTTACGGTGCTATTCCAATGAAAAAATGAAGGGTAAGTCTTCCTCCTAGATATTTTTTTTTAGCCCTTTACTATTCTCAAGTGCTTCTACATTATCGACTTTTCTTTGTGTTTATCCCTGTCTCGACTGTTTGGTGGTTTTAGAACGCGACGAGGGCCGAGAAAAGCAATCATGATAGGAACCAACACAAGGAACAGTCAGTCATGTAGAGATAGGGAAATTGGCCTAAAGCGAGACAGTTTGGAAAGTTGGACAAAGCAGTGTGGAATGTGAGACACCTCCTTAAAAACTTGATAATAAATCAATTAAATATTTCAATTTTCGATAAAAAGATTATTAAACCTAATTTTATGATTATTCGAGAAGTTAAAAATGCAAAAATCGTTATTAAACAATCAAAGGGAGACTTGCAAGAAGAATTTAAAAAATGTATTGCATGCGTTATATTCATAACCTTGACATGGTAGTTGTCATTTTCTCTGTTTCTTAGGGAAGTTGCTAGGAAAATATCAAAGTGTTTTGTTTGATTTTTTGTCATATTTTGTGAAATATTGTTAAGTCCGCAGTGAAAATCAAAGGACACAGATCCATTTAAAAGATGAATTAAAAATATTTGTGAAATATTAATTTAAAAAGGATAGAAAAGTGATTTAATTTCGTGTTGCTTTCAAAACAAGTTTTATGAAATCTTGGACAAGTTGATTTTGTGAATGAATTTGGTGGTTTTGTGCAGTGAAATCATGTTAACAAGAACGACAAAGATCCTTAAGTATCCGGAGAAATAGTTGCAATAGCAGTTAGCAGCTGATAAGGAGAAAATCTCCTGGAGAAAGGCTGCAAAGATTTCCAGATTCCGAAGACAACTTTTTCTGACAGAATGTATAGTAAATATCGCAAAAACACCTGGAGAAAGACAAATAGGAGCCTCTACAGAACTCCCAAAGCAAGTGGGAAAGGATTTGGGCGGATGGGGATTGAAATGTCCTAAAAATTGCATCCGCTTTAAAGCTATAACTCCTGGACAACGCGAGGCGTCTGTGGCATTTACAGAACCTCTTTTTGGTTGGGCGTCCAAGAAGTTCTTGGTAATTAGCGTTCCTTAACTGTTACCCGGACATAAAAGAGGGATTAGCATAACCATCAAATGTGCAAGTATACAGAGAAAACCCTCAACATTTGATTATCTACATATTTTGTATGATATTTTGTCATTAATATCACTATGTCCAACTTTCCAAAAGTTTTTCTCCAACTTTCCAAAATTTTGTCCATCTTTTCAAAATGTGTTATTTTTTTAATTTCCGTGAATTTTCCGATTATTCGGTTGCAATATTTAATAACAACTGTTAAGATTCTGTTAAAATATTTGTCAAAGAATCCCATGATACAAAAAAATGGTAAAAAATAATTATTTATTCAGTTTAAAAATGGATTTGAAATTGAATTTTTTCTTAAGTGTCTCGCTTTCCAACATTTACCCTAATAGGAATTTTTGTAAGACTCACCTGATCCTCGTTGTGAATTCGCTTTAATTCGCGAATGTGCAGATTCCGTTCACGTTCTAATTTTTCCATCTCAAGTTGAAGATCGGCATCCTCCTTTTTGAGGGCATTCTGCCGCAATTTCAGTATTTCATCACATTCATAGTACTCCTGGAGTGTATAACCACCGGAAACGGGTTCCGGTTTCACAAATGTAGCATCGCTACCATTGTGCAATGTTGACGATGATGCCGTCGAACTTCCTGAACTATTTCCCGAACTAACACCACTGCTACTGGCTGATGACGTCGATGAATTATTCCTTTTTCGCCCACTTTCAGCATTCGATGGTCTCTTCTTCGTCAACATCTTCTTTTGCCTGTCAATCTCTTCGCGTTCTGTGGAAATTTCCTCCTGCCGTCGTGCCAACTCCTGAAACGCATACCCATCCGTCCAATTCTCCTGAAACGTCGCCCCAACACGTTGCGTCACAAATTGCCCTAGCCTCAGGCGATTCTGCATGCATTTCTGACGTGCCTCCTTCTTCTCAATATTACTCTTCTCCTTCAGCAACTTCTTCACCACATCGATGCACTTGTTTATGTGCGACTTATGCTGCTCTATCACCTTCAGCTGTGCCGATATCTGACACTTGTGCTCATCGGACTGCCTTGTTAGCTCATCTATTTTGATTTTGCTCGTCTCCAAATCCGTATCCCGCTCCTGAATATCCTGCGATGACCAGTCCGTCTGTGTGGCCTTGGATACTGTGGGCGGGGGACAGGGAGCCTGTTGCGCTGGCGGTGGACACTGCGGCAGACTTTGCAACGGCGACGGCGGGACAATGGTGGAGGCGGGTGCCTGGCGCATCTTAAAGATATCCTGGACACCACCACTCAGACTCGTTAGCGGCGGCTGCGGACTAGGTGGAAACATAGGATAACTCCCATGCTGCGGTGATGGACTTTTGGCTCCCGTATGCTGCCTGTGCGGACTACTACTCGGATGTTTACTGTGAAAGTAGTCGTTGATTTTCTTACTATCCGACAATGGCAGTGTCATCCGTGGACCCTTGCTGTTCGTCACCGCTGGCGGACCACTCGTCACACCACCATTTCCACCATTCCCACCACCCCCGACACCACCACCTCCGCCTGGACCACTTCCATTATCACATTCGGCTTTTCGCTTTCTCTTCCTCTCGGATGGTGTCCGGGGCAGCTTATCCGGCGCCACTGTCGCACCACCACCTCCACCTCCGCCACCAGACTCCAGCTCTTTGTCACTGTGAGACGATCCAGTGCTCATGTTCGAGTCCTGGTTATGTACTGTTGTCTGGCCACCTTGTTGCTGCACTATTGTCGTCTGCGGTGCCATCTGCAGTTGCGTGCCAGCGGACATCTAGAAGAAACATAAAGAGAAAAAAAAATGTATTAGTCATCACATCACCTATTATTTCAATTCTTGAGATTTTATCAATATGGGCTTACTCCTAAAATACCAACAAATAGAATATGAGACTATATTGATTACACAAAAAAATTATTTCGTAAATTATTTGTAATTGTTTGTCGATTCCTACCGAGAACTTACGAAATGCTCGTAAATCGTATAACCCAATAAAAAGTTCATAAAGCTTTGTCTTTTTTCTCAAATTTTTCGTTCGTAACATGAACAATTTACGAGCAGAATGTACAAACAAACATGTGTTCGTACTTTTTTGTTTATCTGGCTAAACTTTACAAATAACTGACAAAATTGTACAAAGTTTTTTCGGTATGTTTTGTTTACGAACGCTTACAAACAAAGGTTTGTAAAATAACAAAAAATGCTCGTCAAAAAATAATATTACCGACAATGTTTATGAAAAAGTACAAGCTTTTACGAACAATTTTACAAAATATATCTTTCTGCGTACGAATTCCTTATGGAAGTCTCCTATCGTATTATTAGTTAGACACTAAGTAACCCTAAGATTCAGTGTAATCTCCTAGAGAAGCTTTTGGTAAATAAAAAATATACAGTTTCAGTGGTTTCAGTCATTATTCCAACTACTCAAACGCGATTTGTTCAGTATTCCTTCTAAAAGACTTACAGTACGGTCTATCGGATAACACGCTCTATCGTAGCTTTTGCAGCTTCGTACGGAAAATAATGTTCCAGTTTCAAGATGTTACGTACATATTACTGAATGCCACACAAGCCGAATCAATTATGCCATTATGACAAAAAATCTCTTACAGCAGACTCTCTCTCAATTGGGCATATGGGGCAAAATGTCATCCGGTTTATCGATAGATTTGGGCGTCAAAGCCTTTGTAAATTCCGCAAAAAGCGCTCAATTATAAAGAATCACGATAAAATAGGAAGAACTATAGCAAATTTGAGCAAATTAGCTTCATAATTACACGTGAAAATTGTCAACAAAATTTTTCGCCCGATTGAGAAAGAGCCGATTGAGCGAGAGTCTACTGTACTTATTAGGTTCGTAATCCCACCTCACAAAATTCCTGGAAATCCTTGGATTTTCCTGTACAGGAAATGAAAAATTAATGGCTATTTCTACAAAGCTGCCCGGGTTTGCTCACGTTCGAAAAAAAATTTACCCACCTAGGTACACCCCATTTTAACTGAAAACTAGGATACAAAATTTTAACATCAGTATTTAGATGGAACATTCATTTTAGAAGTTTTTCACAAATGGCCAATAGTGGTTAAAAACATGACGAACAATAAAAAATATTTTTGAAGTGTCAAACAGTAAGGATATTCATATGATATATCCATAGTCAGTGATATCTAAGTAAATTTTGGATAACATTCAGTCATTTTGCAACTATGATTCATAATTTGCAACCAAATGCAGTTCACTTTTTCTTAAAAGAAGCATGTTTCTCAAGGCAAAGAGAACGAATTATTCTTTTACATGCATTGAGTGATTAAATTAAAATCGGGTAGCAGAGTCCAACATCATCTTGGCTCTTTGGGTTTTTGTCTCTATAGCTACCATTCCACATTGAAATTGAGATAAAATAGAGAGAATAGAAACCGAGAGACATTTTCTATTCGCGAATTTTTGATACTCCAACAACAACAGTAGCATCGACGACAATGGCGACCAAGGCTCGGATATATAGTAAAGTTTGTGAACATTTGGAGAGAACGCAAGTCGATGTGGCGTGCGGGAGATGGGGCAACAAAAATGGGTGAGTGAGAAGAGACAAGCAAAAAGGCCCCCAAGAACACGAAAGACGATGGATGGGATGATTGTGTTTTATACGCAAATACAAACAAAATGGCGAATTACGAACAAGGTGAAAAACGCAACTATAAGTTTTTCTTGAGGCACAAAATATTCCCTAGATATTGAGGGATACACTACTGTATTGAATTACTTTCAGCTTTTTAATACAAGAAACATCTTTCTTTTTATTATTTTTATTCCTAAATATCAAAGGTTTTATATATTTACTCTCTTAATGGTCATTTAATTCGCAACATGGTTCTTGGCTTCTTCTTTTAGTGAAATTCCATATGATTACCTTAGGGCCCAAATAGACTCAGGCTGATCCTCAAGAATATTTAGCCTATAAAAGTTGGCGGCAAAGGATTAGGTAAAGGAGTTTTATGCAAAGGACTTCTAATCGATTATCCTAAGGCCTAATTGTCTGACAGTTTAGGATAAATCTTTACTACCAAATTTTACAGGCTAAATATTCTTGAGGATCAGCCTGAGTCAATTTGAGCCCTTGGGATCTTAAGCTTTATTCTTACTTCTTATTGAAATATTACGAATCTCTATATATTGATTTTGTGTATTGTCATGAAATTTTAGAAATATTTTTATGTAACAAAAAAAACTTGAAATGCTAAAAATAATTTGTGGTTATGAATACCTAAGTATTGGTGTGAAAACATAACTGAAAAACATGGGGTTTCGTGTGCAAGTTTCCAAATACCAACAAAAGATACCTAATGGTCTTATTGATCAACGAAATGCTAAAAAATTATTGAGCATACTTTCCAATGAAATATTTAGAAGTTTTGACCAATCGTAAACTGCACCTCGACCTCACGTCACACTGCCATGCAACAAAACCCTCACTTTTTATTAAAATTAACCTATAATAAATTAAGACTTTATTACCAATAACACAGTGATACCAATCACAAGATAATTATCTCAAAAACTTCGGAGATACAGAAGCGCTAAATCTCACCACTTTATCCCAATTGAAACCATTCTCAAGCTCCAAAGTTGTGTTCAATTTTTCGTATTTGGGGATTTGATGCATGATGTGAATAAAAAAAATTGGAATATTGGCTATCTTTTTCCACAAGTGCGCGCATACATAACATCTCTCATATTAAATAAAAGGCACATATACGAAAAAAAATCAACATCCCACTTTAACCGATATAATTCGGCCTAATACCATCCCTCTCGCACACACTATAAGTACTAACGAAAAAAAAAGAAGCTAAAGCACTGGCAAGAAGAAAAACAAGAGAAAAAAGACACGCAATATCTCTTACGACTTTATTGAAGAATTTTATTTGCCGTTTGACATAAAAGTACACGGAACTTATGTACAAAATACACTAAAGTCTCTCAAACATATACAACATATTTTCATTCGATTCTCTCATTACAATCTTTATCCATTTCTCTCTCAGTCTCTCTTCACATTGCCACACAAATCTCGCTCACTTTTGTGCTATCTTTTGCTCTATCTCTCATACTCAATTACACATTCTTCGTTGCATCTGATTTGTTATCTTCCATCTCTTTCACACTCTGTCACTTTCCCCTCTTTCTACACCTCCCACCCTCTTCCAACATCCAGAGTTGTATCTAGGCTTCTAGGTGAAGAGACACGGGAATCAATATATGGACCTAGGGTAATGTGATGACTCAAGGATACTCTCCCACGCACATCTCTCTCTAGATTTCTCTCTCTCTCTCTTTTGATCTGCCGTGGATAGACATCCCATCCTTCCCACATTCTTACATCCTCTCAACTCGATTTCGTCCCTAACCGTTTCTTTTTTCATGAAAATTCCACTAATTTCCCAAAAAAATACCATAGTTTTTACAAAACCCCAAAAGGTTTAAAAATAAACCTCTCAAGAGAAAATGACAGATTTTCATTAATGGAAATATTTTCATTGATGGAAAATTAGGAGAAAATAAATCTACGTTTAGCAATGTATATAACCTTATCAATCTGTCAATTCAGCCCTGTAAATAGAGAGAGAATTGACAAATAGAGAGAGGCAATTGACAGTCTCCCTGTAGCATGTGCTTCCCACTCTCTGAGAAGTGCCGACTTGATGCATGCAGAGATTAAAGAAAGAAATCGTCATCAACCCATACACTTATATACTTTTGACGTTTGCTCTCACACACACACATTCACAAATATTTCAATACTCTCCCTCACTCATCCAGCAACCACGTGGGTTCGATGATGCGCGCACATCTCTCTCTCACTCTCAAAAATAGTCTATGTGCTCAGCTTTTTCCGAGATGTTGATATGTATTAAAGTCAATCTCTCCCACGAGATTATTCGTTTCTCACTCTCTTGGATCTTTACACATGTGTACATATATATAATGTTAATTGTGTGTCGCTCTCTTGTGGTCTGAATCTCTCGATTCGCGATGGGAAAACTCAGAAAGTTCACAATAAAATGACGTCACGTACAAAATGGCTGACAAAAATCTCTTTAATATAATCACCAATGTCGATCAAAATTGCAAATTAGTTAATTATACAATTTTTTTTTGTTCACCCACCTACACTACGTTATATTCAAAGTATGACTGACATCTCTTTTCACGCTTTAATACGTAATAAATCAACTTAATGATAGAAAATCGTAAATAAAATACTCTACTTGTAGACAAAATCAATTAAAATGTAGTAAAAGATTTTAAATTCCATTTGAGACAGTTTACACTGTCAATTGAGTTAAGAATGATGTAGCAAGTACAATAATAAAAAAAACAGACTAAACAACCGCAAGTGACATATTTTTCCATCTTTTCAATCATATTTTTCACCATGATGGAGATAAAATACCACTTTTTTTCTTACACCACAAACATCTTATCGAATAGCACAGAAAACTGAACTAAGAGAAGTTAGTGAGCAAAAGAGAGAATGTGGTGGTATAAATGACATTCGTTTGAATTTTTGTGTGCTGATGCGTGATGCCTTTAGTCAGAGAAATCTCGTTAGGAATTCCGATTTTGTCTCACAATGTTCCAACCAACCATTGAAATAACTGAACTCTCTTGTGCATTTAATGCAACTTATATTTCCTATTAACTATCAATCCATCTCATTCACACTCACTCTTTAGAGATGCACATCTTATTGCTTCTTGAACTTTTTTTCAACATCCTAAGTGTATGCCTTGTCATTACATTACGGATGCGACACAGACTTTTGAGTAATCAACATGAAACTTTGTTGTACGATCAAATCATTTAAAATTCTCTACAATAAGGAAAAAATATGATTTTTAGTCAATATACCATCATAAAATAAAATAAAAAAACATAAGTAAGTTCGAAATAAGAAGTAATCCGGACAGAGTCAAACTTAGCGAGTGTCATGGCCCAAAAAGACTCAGGTTGATCCTCGAGATTATTTAGCCTATAAAATTTTCAGGTACCAATTAAGAAAAGGAAATGTATACAAAGGACCTACAATCGATGGTCCTAAGTCCTCAGGGGGGGGGGCATTTTCTGCTATTCGGAACTTTCTCACGTGAGTACAAAAATCACGAAACACACATTGTTTTATGTCCTCTACACACTAGAGAAATTTATGTCCATATTCAAGAGCTTTTCTTACAAAAGCGTAGAGAATTTGTTTCAATATGGACATAAATTTCTCTAGTATGTAGAGGACATAAAATGTGTATTTCGTAATTTTTGTACGCACGTGAGAAAGTTCCGAATAACAGAATATGCCCCCCCCCCCCAAGATCACACTTTTTCCGCGTTCTTCAACGTTTTCCTCGTTTAATACCTTAAAATTTCAATCAGGACTGTGATTTACTAAGGTTACTATTATCATCATGAGTGTTGAAGTAGTTTAAAAAAAAAGTCCGAGCACCGTGACTGGTCAGTCTATTGTATCCGGCACCGGCATTTCACTTCAATTTGCGTTCGGAAATATGGAAGCGGTAAAGATTGTCTCTGAAGAAAAAGCTATTGCAGTGCCATAAAGGATACAATATAGTAAACTGAGTCTTTGCGGGACTCTTCAGATCCTTCATATCCATAGACAATGTTTAAAGGGTTTATTTTGGCGTCCTTAATACAGGACAAAAAGCTGTTAGTTGGGATTTTTTAATGACGAAGGCAAAAATAGTTCGGCCTCGATATCCCCCGCGTATTCCAATTGCTGTGCAGTAGCACAGGATGTAAAGACAGACACTATCACAAAATTTCATCTGTAAAAGCAGCTAATTTTTTTTAATGCCAAGTCTAAAGAATATTGTCCCGTAAGCTGGCCAACTAACATTCTAAACTGTGTTTTATTTAGATTTAGAATAACTTATATTGTTTGCAAATCTTTATCAGATTTCAACAAGACAAAATGACGACAATGCAGCTAACTACAGTAAACTCTCGCTAATTCGGCTCTTTTAAAATCGGACTACTTTTTAATTCGGGCAGCAGTTAAATTTGAAAAAAGTTTGTTGACATTTTTCAAGTTTGATTATCATTATCAATAGAAGCAAATATGCTCAAATTTGCCATGGTTTGTCTTACTTCTGATGTGTTTTTGTATTATTAAGGGGTTTTCATGAAATTTCCAACAAATATGAGTATGTAAACTTAATATGTGTATGCAGATGAAAAAAAAATCGTTGCATTTTTAAAAGTTTGTCGCACGAAATTCTCTCTAATTCGGGTGACATTTTGGTTTCAAATGCCCGAATTTGATAGAGTCTACTGTACAATTAATTGACAGTTAGAGCCATCTATGGTCAATTCCCGTTCCAAACGTCCATACCTTCTTATAAAATACTCACTATATGTTCTAGATTTCTATTATCATCTCTTTATGCCTTTATAAATAAATAATCAATAATTTATATAGATTATCCTTTTAAACGTTCAATAAACTACTACAAAATAATGAAAATTTCTTAAAGCATGACATATCAAAATTTTTCAAAACTTATACACTTCGTAGTCAGCCCACCAAACTCAAAAGAAATCAGCAACTTTTCCACTCTCACCATGATACAAACATGTATTTTCCTTCACCAACTAATAACGATAATTCTATTTCATAATATGTCAGAGAGAGAGAGAGTAACATTTAGAAAAACATACAAATTACATTCTTATTGACTCAAATGTACCCCATTATGAGTTGTCCTCTTATCGCTTGAGAATTCTATTTAGTTACCGACCGAAAAACTGTCGATATAAATAGAAAACATAAGCAACACACATTGGCAGAAGGAAAGTCAAAAACTCTCCAATAACCATAGAAAAAAAAATTGTTTACATGGGGAATTCTTTCTCCTTGTTCTTTCCTTCATCAATTTTTCCAAACCTCCCCCTTGTGACGATTTGCCCTCTTCGTGTACATTAGCTTTCCACACAACAAAAACATCCAACTTATTTCAAAAGAGATCTCTTCGGTCAGAGAAGAGTGTTTTATATACATGGCTATAAATGTAACTATATGTGTTTATAATGAATCCTATATCACGATCTCTGTCATAATGATTTATTGTAGCAATGAACAACTTATCCAAGGGATAATCACACTATAAATTCACATTCCATTGTGTAAACAAAATCTAATTGATGAAAATTTAGTATTTCAGCAGGACAATAATTTTCATTACTTTAGGGATCAGATATTTAAAATCAATACTAAGATTTTAAATTACTGATTAGTTTAATAAAATATCCAATAAAATAAAAAACAAAATTTTCAATGACAGATTTATATCGTTTTAAAACAAAACATTAAATTCCAGTTAAGTTTAGGACATTTGAAATAGTATTTAGTAATTTCGATCAAATTAATTTTTTTAGAAGCTCTTTTGTACTTTGAAAAGATCAGCTTGTTACTTGTTTGTTAAGTACGTAAAAAGCTACTGAAAATCTGAAAATAAGCTCTATTATATTGTCTTTAAAAAACAGTTTTATCAAATGAACAAGAAAAGCTTGTCAAAAGAATGTTCTTTCATGCAGAATATGTAAATTTTGTCAATTCGGCAGCCAACACAATCTTGTTAAAACTTTGTTAAAGAGATGATTTTCCATGTCAAATGTGAGATAGTTAAATTGAAAAACAACGTCCTTTTGACAAAATTTTAGCATGTTTTATATGTCCATTTAATTAAACATATTTTCAAAATTAGGAACGAACATCCTTTTCACAATGTTTTAGCAAGATCTAATCCACCGAGTTACAAAATGCTACTCTTCTTATTTTCTATTTTCTACCTATCAAGCCCCAAATAGTAAAATAAGTAATAAGCCCAGACAAGCTAATGGTAGGTAAGATTATTTTCAGTAACCCTGGATCTAAGTTAAAGGGAACCTAATTGGCGTAAGTCCGTCATTAAATCAAATTTAAGGTTCTATATTACTTTTTTGTTCTTTTTTTTTTGTCTGAATATTTGAGGATACAAAAAATTGTTCAAAAAAATTTGTTCACAATCATTAAGAAATTTTATTTTATTAATGTGTATAATATCTTAAATCGAAAAATGTCAATATTTCTGTAAGCAATAACAGCAGTGTTAACTAAGGTGCTAATTTCTAAGATACATATGTGATAAGCAGGAGTTATATGCCATCTCTTCAAACAGCAAAACTCGCATATATAGCCCAAATAGCAAAAACTAGTTTTAATGACGTAAATTTTAGTAAATCTGACGTATTGGCTTAGTCATGAGGAACCTGAAAGTTACATTACTGAAAATGGGGAACCACTGAAAAAATATGACGTCATACTGAGAGCCTGTTTGATAATTACCGGTTTAAAGAAAGAATTTTGGAAATTAACATTGTGTTTATCATGCCAAATACATTTGTCAATTTTTTCAAAAAATTATTCCAGGTAGAGTCTGTGAAAACAATCATATTAATATCTACATTAATAAACTCCGTTCATATAATTTATATAATATAAAGGTACCAATGCTTCTCTTAAAGAGAAAATGAGAGAGTTTAAATGAAATTTTGCTAAAGTTTTGCAAAAACGATATTGATTTATTTTTATAAATTCCTCTTCAAATTTATTGTGACCGCTTCCTACTCGGTTTAATATGTTTTTCCTACTACTTTTTCCTACTCGGTTTTCAATATGTTTTTAATGAATTTAACCCATTATAATATTATATTATATTTTAATAGCTAGTCTAGTGCCACAAACTTTCTAAAAGTTGAGTTGATTTTTGAACTTATTTTTTGAGTTGTTCGAACCTTAAGTCGTTCAAAGGTAGAGCGCTCTTTCCCTTATTCATTTATAAAAGGTATTAAAATGTGAAATAAAATCAAGAAATGAAAATAAATTGAATTTGAAATACTTTTCAGTGTAGGCTATCTTCACAGTATTCCAGGGGCCTTAACATTAGAATACAATTAGGTAATTTGCAATATGACTTAAATTGGAACTTTGATATTTTTTCACTGACTTAGATAAGCAAAAGACCAAGAAGAAGAAGAATTACTCTTCATTGTAGGTTATTTTTTGTCTTCTTTTCTTTGTCTATCTAAATCTGTAAAAATTTCAAAATTTAAAAAAAAGGTCCGATTGCAAATTACGCCTGACTCTGGCTCTGAAAAATGGGACAAATTAGGGCTTTGGGTAAACTACTCACTATTGGTTTTTATTCCCTATTTCTAATTATTACAAATTCCCCCTACAATAACAAATACCACTTGAACTTTAAGTTTTACGGTACGATGGGAGCAATATTGAAAATATAGGAAACATCTTGCCTCTGCAATATTTTAATGTCCGCTCTTTTATGATCTTTTATTTAGATGGCCGCAAAGCAAAATTAATAGTCACCGTGAAGTCGAAACTTCCACATTCTTTTTCACAACTATTTAAAGTGCCATGTAATTGGTAAAATTTTAGTTATTCTGCTGACGTTGCACTTAAAACGTTCAAATGACGTCTTCATGACTTAATGGGTCATGAAGATGAAGTAATGCATGCGTGAACTACCCCACCCTCCCCTATGGTAAAATTTCAAAAGCACCATTTGCAATTGTATGCAAACATCTATTTTTTTTTGCTAGTATTAATATGTCATTACTTGAATATGATTAGAACTTGGTAATAGTGATAACATATCTCACGGAGTAAGACTATTCTAAATCTAGCATTTCAGCTTGCGAGATCAGGGTTCTTAGTTTAATTCTATAAAATCCAAGGATTCGAAATTATCGAATACAATTGCTATGCAAAGTCATAAAGGATTGAAGGTATTTGGTTCTCGCGATACATACCATTTACAGAGATTTAGACAAAGACTATACCTTCAAGTTAGATTGTATAAAATTTCCGGGAATGAAGCACCTTCGTGTAGGAAGACACAATGTTCCAGAGCATATTTTAGTCCTTTGGCAACATAGCAAGAGGGAGATGGTGGATGTTGTGTGGAAGTGAGAAGAGTTGAATGAATGCGTCAAAAGAGCTCTCTTGTACAATTGGTTTTCGGATTTGAGTTCACATTCGTTGGTGTCACATACAAAATCGGAGGCACAAAACTGTGCACAAGAAAGAGAGCAAGATATCGAGAATTCTAGCCATGTATATTTGGTGATAAATATACATACATATACTATATAAGTTCTCTGGTTGCTTCTATATTGAAGGCTGCTTTTGCTATTTCTATATAGGAGCTTGACGCTTTTATGTACAAAAAGGCATGTTTAATATTGATCTGTCGAGTGGAAGAGAAGGTATCTAAGTTAAAACACCATTTTTACATTATGTATTATTTGTGTTATAAAAATGCTTCCACAATTTCTCTCTGTCTCCCTTACCTTCGCGCAATATTACACGAAAAATATATATATTCAAGAACAAAATCATCCTAAAGAGATTTTAAGTCTGGTAAGAGACTTGACTTTTATAAGCACATTGAAATGATAAAGATAGGTAATGTTATGTTATGCTCAATATTCGCTTCTGAATCATTCCTTTCTCTTCAAAACATTCTGCATCTTTAAAAACTCTGAGACTTTCCATGACACGCCTTTGTCCCTTTAGCTCTGACTCTCCCCTTAGTATAAGGTCCTTTCGACCAAATCGGTCATAACACAGCACAAATTCATCCCCTTAATTACTTCTACGACGCAATTTATGGAGTGTGGCATAGTGTAGAAAACCTCGAGAAACATACAAGAATTGTCATTGATTTTATACCAACACTGCGATGAGAAAATATCACCCTGATTGTGAATAAAACGGCGAAAATCGAGGGATGAAAACTTTTTTTTGCCTTTTCTGTGGAACTTTTCTTTTTTGCTTCCACCAACAATTCAACCGAGGGTATATGTATATACAGGCCATATAGTAGCACATTTCCCTTCATTTTTTTTTTATTCAACTCTTGTCCTTCGTATTTTATATTAAAATACCCTTTTCTACACTTTTGCCAACGCCCAACAAATTCACCGCGACGTCTCACCAGAAAACCGTCATTTTCATGTGCTTCGTTCTTCTTTTTTTTTATATTCCTCTCTGCTTGTGATATTTGCTTACTCCTATACGAACTCTAGTGGCCAAGAGAAAAGTACCAGCAGCCAGATATAAGTATAAAAAAAATACCAATGAAACACTGCAAAATTATCTAACAGAATTGGTGGAAAAAGAAAGATAATTTATGACAGTGTATCGAATACATCCCATTTTGAAAGCAACAACTCTGACGATTGAGTATCTCTCGTTGGAACTAGAAAGTAATGGTATTTTGCAATATTCAATTAAATTAGCTTCAATTCTATCCATCTCACTCTCACTTGAGTCATACCCTCTCATTCTTACATACTTCACTTTACTCACCATGCACATTGCATTATTGTTGAAGTAACCTCGCAAACAATTCCAGCACAAAAAAAAACAATAAAAAAAAACTTCTCCGGCTGGTGGACGGTAGAAAAAGCCGAACCGAGTTCACTTAATCCCCATTTTTCACTATTCGATCAATACTGTATTTTTGCATATATTCCCACTTCTTCCCTCCCCCTATTACTCTCTACCCCTCTTTCCCGTAACCCTACCATATTTATTCACCTCCCGCTCAGTCATCTTCCATTTGTACACATTGAGCACCGCATTGACGCGAACAGAGATTGAAAAACTTTCACACAGTGAGACCCCAGTTTGAAGCATCTCTTTCCTACAGAAGAAAACGAATCAATATGTAGAGTATCATCTTCTCACCAAGTTATTTAAAACTGAAGAATCCGTGAAAGAACTTTTTTTTTACAGTAAGCAAAAACCATGCTAAGGAAATTTCTTTTGATGACAATAGTATTATGTTTTCGTTTTATTGAAATTAGATTTTTGGAAGATATCTTTCCACTTAATCCCTGTTTTGTAGCACATCAAACTGGACCCCAATGAAGCAGACAGAAGAAAAATTTTCAGAAGTATGGCAATCTTTGAAATAAAATGATATAGAACAATCTAAACACAGAGTAATTATACGTTTGGTCCTTAAAGCTGAGACTGTGGTACCTTTTGGGTTTGAAGCATATTCAATCAACAGTACAACTTAAATGCTACCGATAAACCCAGATAGGCTTAGGATAACTGAGTTTACTAATGCCTGCAAATCTGAATACGTGCGAATTGATTAAGATTAATTTTGGGAATAAGCAAGAAATAAGGTAAAAGTCGGTAGAACCGCAAAAAGTATGTTCGTGTATAGAGAAGTCAATCTTGGTTCAATTGAGCGAACAGGAATATGGAGCTCCATGCTCTGGGCCCTTAGGAGTAGACAATTAGTTATCCCAGTATACAGGATAACAATACATGCAGAAGATGCAGGAAGAAAACACGTACAAGTGATGAATAGATCTTATACATCACCGACATCTGAACTCCGGTCAATACAAAACAATTAACGTTTGTTCTAAAAATTTTAAGACGAAAAGTCGCGATAAGTGTAAAATCCCTTTCCTGTGGCTTATAAAGTTATATCATATTAGTATATCCCACACGAATATAGCGTTCATCCTGAGGCAAAATAATTCGTTCAACGCTCGGCCAGCCTGAGGGTCGTTCTCAGGTGTTTGCACCACTTAAACCTAAGTCTCTCTGATTTTGGGTAACACAAATACAGAAACGACATCGGTCTGTGCAACCGAAAATAATTATCTGTTCACTTAACAATTATGGAGAATATTAGTCAAACAAGGTTTGATCAATATAGGTGAGTTTCTGATGGAGAAATCTAACTTCAATGTTTTATATTCCACAGCGTACCTTGCGAACCTTGAGTCAACATTCACAGCTACTTAATAGGAATCAAACCACAATTACTCAAAGAAAGTAAGACTATTTCAATCTAACAAGCGTATTCCAGTCTGAGCTTTAAAGAAAAGCTACAAGTGTCCTATAATCCTAACAAGTCCGAAACTTTATATTTCTGAAACCTTGGTCATTAGAAAATAAATTTGCGAAACTTACGAATGATTTTTGGTCTTGTATGTGATCAAGAACGATAACTGACCGTATATATATTCTGAGGTTATTGTCATTAAGTAAGGACGCCTTAATTGGATTGGTTTCTAAACCTCAGTGCTTTGAGAAAACGAATAACGTATGTTTCTAATCTACAGACGACATAGACTAACACGCCAGCTCATTAGGGATACGGAACTGGAGGATATTGATGTCAATAAGGTCAATTTTAGCGACCCGTCTTAAATCAAAGTAGAACCAGCCTGCCAATAGTGTAAGATTAATTGGTTCCGCGGCTAAAGTCCTTGCCGTTATTATGAATCCGTAAAAACTGATTGGGTACACAAAGTGCCTTGTCCCTAGGGTTAGCCCTCTAAGTGAGAGGTGAAGGTTGTGTATCTTTTAAAAGGCCTATTAGTGAAAATGCCTTCCGATGAGCATGAGACTTTTTTAGGTAGGGAGCTTATATGCCTTACTAGAGTGCGCTCTCAACAACCGATTCAGTTAATCCTGAGCTGTATCATATATCAACACACATATATCAACACAACAACAAATATATCAACACACCCTTAATAAGAGTAATCTTGTCGGGCCACTACCACCAGTCGCGCCTAGTACTCCCAAGTCCTCGATTATTTTGATCTTACAGTAGTAAGTTTACCCATTGCCGCTCTGAATATGGATAGGGAGTTTACCCATTGCCGCTCTGAATATGGATAGGGAGTGAGCATTCCCTATCCATATTCAGAGCGGCAATGGTTTACCGCTTACGATAGTATCCAAAAAAGTCATTCTATTATTCCTTATACTTACAGATGCTCTCGCTTTTGCTTCAAGCAAGCATGTACCAAAATTCTTATCACAAGGAACGTTAGTGACACACGTCACTCTTTGTCAAGTACTTTCATGCAAGTGAAATGTGCAAGTTTTCATATAGACTACGAACGTTCAATAAATAGTGTCGACAATATTTTAAATTCTTCCCCTATCCTATAACCCTAAAAAAGATAACTACTGGATTGTTCATAAATGTTATTATTATATCTATTTCTCTCACGTGTGAAATAAGCTTAAAGATCTGAGCGTTTAAAAGCACGTAGTATCAGTGCCTGAATAAACTTGCCAATGATTAATTGTAATAACTTAAACATCATGTATTGAAGTCGTGAATCTAAGCCTAATATTAAGACTTACCATCTAAATTGCTTTGCCGTATAGTTTAGAAGACGAATGAAAAATTTCCAATATAAGTAAACCTCCAATTGACCCAATTCGTGTATAACAAAGTTTTCCTCAATATGCAAAACAGAAATAAGAAGAGGTCATTGCCTCAGAAATTGACTTTTCAGCGTAGTCAGTGAAACTTTCACGAAAAAATGAGCCTCTGCCAACACACAACGAGATCATCTTTAATTTTCATACGGGTGAAAACATTGAATATGAGAAAAAAGAAAGACTGTTACATTGAGATTTCATTGAATAAACTAAAAACGATAATAGTCAATCCATAATGATTCTGCACAAAAAAAACCAACAATTTTCCCTGATAATCTCTCGCAATGGTATGGAAATCAATTATATAGAGATAATTTCGATGTTTGCGATTCTGTATTTCATCACAAACTCAATCTTGATACATTCCCAAGTAAGTGTCAAGGAGAATTAATACGATCGTCAGAAGAGGTGAACACACTTCGCGGCTTTTATGTGTGACTCCGAAGTGGCAACATTGGCGTTGCCCACCTCTGTGATTTCTTTCATATTCCACCATACAACATCGTCATTTTGTCATATCAAGTAAACTGGGCAAAAATCTCGCCATTTTATCTTTCTCTGCTGATTTTCAATTGCTAAATATTACCATTTTTGTGTTATATGCTTGCGCATACACAATTTTCCATTTCTTCCCAAAAAAAAGTATGAAAAGCAGCAACACGAAGCACATAGACCACCATTTATACACGCAAACGCAATGGAAAGAAAAAGACTCGTCTCTGTGGACAAAAGTGTTTAGAAACGTGATTTAGAAATAGACCTTTTTCGAAAGTCTTCTCCAAGTTTTTTTCTCAATATTATTTTTTTTTGTTTTCATCTTTCACTTTGTGTTGAAAGGGGCAAAAACTAAGATAATTTCTGTGTATACCCTAAATCCCACATCAATTTGAATGTTATATGGATAGATATATATTAAATCTTTTAATATGAAAGAGTAATATGAGATCGAGTAAAGAAATCATTATGTCCGTCATTTTTTGACAGTCTTCATTACCTAGCGTTGACATTTACATCAAAATACAAAGTATTAATCAATTACACTGTGCGACACGTTGTGGGTGTCTTTGACGAGAGTGCCAAAACTTGTTAGAGGGTCATTTAAGGACCTCAAATCTGCAATCCGTTTGTCCGGGTCACCTCTAGATTTTTTTGAAAAAGCATATTTAGTTTTTTGATGTTTTATAAAATTCAAAAATTCATATCTCCGGTTCTAATTATCCGGTGGTAGTCACATAAAGCTAAACTGACGCGTAATTTCATCCTCTATAACTCTTGTGAACATATCAAGCATCTACGATGAAAATGAAGTATATTTTTTAGAGATTTTTTGAAAAAGGGCACCTAAAATGGTGCATTTTTCTGTGTTTTTTCCATCTTCTAGTAATTTTACCACTTTAATAGAGCATTTTATATGTCAAATAACTATGCCTAAAAGTTAGAGAATTTAATATTCCTTCATATCTTTTTGGTTTAAATTATCTATCCTAATTCGTTTATTCACAATAATTTATTGAAAATAAAATGCATTGTTATAAAAATAAAATCTCTTATTATATATAATTATTTGGTATCTTTGTCTAACCTACTGAAGAGCATTCTCTTTTGCACTCTCACTTACACATTTCATATAAAAAGAGGCGAAATGAAAGAAAGAGACGTATATAGAAATAAAGAGAGATGAATAGTTTTTTGGCACTCATAACAGCTATTCTTCTCTCTCTATTTCTTTATACGTCTCTTTTTTTCATTTCGCCTCTTTTTATATGAAATGTGTAAGTGAGAGTGCAAAAGAGAATGCTCTTCAGTAGGTTAGACAAAGATACCAAATAATTATATATAATAAGAGATTTTATTTTTATAATAATGCATTTTATTTTCAATAAATTATTGTGAATAAACGAATTAGGATAGATAATTTAAACCAAAAAGATATGAAGGAATATTAAATTCTCTAACTTTTAGGCATAGTTATTTGACATATAAAATGCTCTATTAAAGTGGTAAAATTACTAGAAGATGGAAAAAACACAGAAAAATGCACCATTTTAGGTGCCCTTTTTCAAAAAATCTTTAAAAAATATACTTCATTTTCATCGTAGATGCTTGATATGTTCACAAGAGTTATAGAGGATGAAATTACGCGTCAGTTTAGCTTTATGTGACTACCACCGGATAATTAGAACCGGAGATATGAATTTTTGAATTTTATAAAACATCAAAAAACTAAATATGCTTTTTCAAAAAAATCTAGAGGTGACCCGGACAAACGGATTGCAGATTTGAGGTCCTTAAATGACCCTCTAACAAGTTTTGGCACTCTCGTCAAAGACACCCACAAAAAGGTAAATTTTGTCGCACCGTGTTATTAACTATCAATATATCATATCAACTTATATTGCAGTGATAGTAATTAACTCTATCTAAATTCAATTGACTCATGTTATGAAGTTATCCAAGGAGCACGCCCCAAATAACGGATAGGGAACGGTTGTGCTTGATCCTATAGAACCGGCTAGAATAAGTTTCAAAATAGCTACAGGATTTCAATTTAAAACAGCTAACCATATTAAAACTTCTATATCCTAGGGTTACAAAGGAGGTCAGCGACCTGAGGATTGTACTTTGTACCTTGTATATTCATTATCAACACGAGACTCTATAGGAGTATCAAGGAACGCATTCTCTAACTGTATGACAATGTCATATGACAAATTTAAATTTTGAATGTAGGAAATTCGAGAACACCACAAAAAAAAACACTTTACTCGACTTGATCACTGACAAATTCATACAAATCTTAACAGCCCCATAGCAAAAGAAAGCGGAATAGGAATAACAAGCGAAAAAATCCATAGGAAGTTTCCATAATAGATTCCAGGGATGGATATTCATTGAAATACATTCAGGATCTTTCTAGGAAACGCTTCAAATACAATTTTGAACACCTTCCAGTGATAGAAGTGGAGGATCAAAAGACCTTTTTCTAAGTGTCATATGCCCGCAATCTCATTAGGAAGAAGCAGTTGAAAGTAATTCAATTGACTAAAGTAATACGCTTTTGTCATTATGTAGGGGAAACTGGGGCACCACCAAACACGGGGTAGCACCAAACACTGCGATTTTTCAATCGGATATTCGACTTCAGAGGACAAGACTTATAGAAATTTATAGGCATTATAGGAATGCTTATTCACTGAAGAAATGGTCGAGATAGTCCCAGTAGTTTAGAAATAAAAATTAGATGGTACCTAATTTTTAAATCATCATGAAATATGATTATGAGAGGATTGTAATTTTGAGTAACTACAAACCTGTCATTCTTTGAGCATTGCTGACACCTAGCAATGGCAGTCACATTAAAACATTCAAACAGATTCAGCCAAGTAAATCCCAGACTCTTCATACAATTATGATCATTTAATCTATATCAATTGCATTGACTTTTCCACTCACCAAGAATAACAAAGCTCTCTTTCTTTGACAGTATCTGTCACCTAGCAATGACATTACAAGAAAATATCAAAACTGATTCAGTCAAGTAATTCTCACACTATTAATTTCACCAATTGATTAGATAGATAAATCAGAGATGAACATTTAATCTATCTTAATTGAAAGACTTTTCCACTCAACAAGAATGACAAAGCTGTCATTCTTTGACATTTTCTGTCACCTAGCAATGACAGTCACATTAAAACATCCAAACGGATTCAGTCAAGTAAATCCCACATTCCCCACCCAATGATGATCATTTAATCTATCTCAATTGAATTGACTTTCCCGGGTCATTAGTGAAATGAGATTGCTGAGACGACACACTCTGCATTAAAAGTATACACAGTATGGCAGTGATCATATTTACCACTGTGTGAAGTAACACTTGATGAATGTGTAATGTGGTATTATTGAGAGATGAAACCACACATTTCCGATGTCATATTCAATTTTCTCGCAAGCACCAATGTATGCGTGCTATAGCCGTGATTATTTCAAACTAACTTGGAAATTAACAGTAGCAAAATCCTCTCTATCGTGTATAGAGAAAATTTCACTGAAAGAATGTAATATAGTGTTGAACTTTAGTAAAAATGTGACACATATTTCTAACAATAAATCCTTATCAGATAACCACAAGCAACTATCATTTTGGGCCAAGTTTGATTTGATTCATGGACTGACAAACCCTTTGTCCGTAAAACGGCACGGACTAATCAAAATAATTTTCTTTTGTTTCAGACATTTTTGATTTTATGCTACTTTGGTGTGTTCTTCGCAATTGTGGTTCTTTTTTTTGTATTTTATTTCAGAGAGACATCATGAGTACGATTTATTGGAATAGACACAAGATGGTGGAAAGTAACAATAATTATGTATCTAAACATCATTTCTCATCCATTTGGGAGCGAAAAACTGAAAAAACGGAAATTTTAAATTCTACTGTGGTTGAATTTGGAACAATCACACCAAATTACATATGCATTTTTACTTTTTTTTTGCACACTAACTCAGTGTGACTCATTCAAGAAAATCAGATGCGTAGATTAGTATTGGCATGAACTTATTGAGATTCCTTCTCCAGGAATATACATCCAATATTGCGCAATAGAATATAACTTTGAAACAATCTCGGAGGAAAGCTTATAGAGAAATTATTACACATAAAGAAGTCTGGAGGTGAACAAAAGGATAAAATACGCATCAGGGATTTACCTCTTGTGATATTTGAAAGCCAGAGTCGAAGGGGATATTCACCATTTCATCCGGAGGCATCAGTATAAGAGAGATGGAGACAATTATGGTTGAAATTGTCCGTTGTCTCGTTAGTTTGGTGTGCCTCTATAATGCTAAATGTTTCAATATTCCGCTCTGTACATTGAACAAAACCATCTTCAGAAGAAACACAACACAGAGACCGGTTTCTTGAGGTGTACAATTTATCAACTGAGGAAATATTCCGCCGAACACTGCGAAGCAGAATTGCGGAAAAAATATTCCGTGTAGATATTATATTTATATATATTTTTTTCCTTCAACTGCACTGAGATGAACTTTCTGTGCAAGATCAAATATTTTAATATATACCTTGCCCCTATATCTGTTACACATAGCTAAAGTTCCTTAAAACTTTTCACATTGTAGCGAAATTAGGCAAATCTAACAAGTATTATCGCATGTACATATTTAACCTTTAAATTTAATTACCTTTATCATTCTTTTTCTAAATTTTTGCCTATTTTATTTAGTACTTCATAAGTATACTAGATGAAATATTCTTTGTGTGTGAACGACATAAAAATTATCTGGGCATTTTTTTTTATTCTGGGGTATTTTTGGTGTTTCTGTTGCAAGAAAATTTCATTACCCACCTTTTTCCTTTTTCTTTACATGGCTTTCTCATTGCCCCTAAACATTCTTGTTTACCCGATCATGTCATCTCCCTCTTTCATTGCCTGGTGTATTTTGGTAGTAGTTTATGATACTCAATTTCGTCCTGTTCCTTTTTGGCTAACTCAATTCACCTTTCTCCCTTACACACAAATCCCCTACTCACTCACACGCTTTCAACCCCATTTATGTTGCTCGAATTCTGCAGAGAGAACAGCATACTATACAATTCCTCTAAATTTGATTTACTTTTAAATTACTGTCCAAGGAAATCACGTAATTAATGTTCATCTGCACGTCCGCCCGGTATAACATAAAAAGGGTAAACAGTGAAAGGTAACGACTTAAGGTTTTCTAGGCACCGTCTTAAACCATTGATTCGTTAGTTTCACTTAATCTCGTGCCTGAAAAATTAGCCAATAGAATAATAGATCACTCAGTAGCGTCCCTTTTTAGTGAAGATGCATCTTCTATTTCCTTGCTAAGTTCCGTTGTTGCCAGTGGCAGTGCTTGAACAGATAAGCCTGGAAATTATATCACCGTAAATGTAGATTTTGTCACTTGCTGTTCGTAAGCTTTTCTTTAATTTTAGCTTCCCAAGAGAATCTTCTCCGATCCGACATGGTAGATCGAATCGGTGAAAACCATCCTTCAGTGCTACAATTAAAGAAAAGATTGCGAACAACAGCTGGGCAAAGTCACCTCCGGAAGTCAAAGTCACCTACATCTACGGTACCCACGACGGCACCAAATGACAAATTTCTTTCAAAGATCTATGGTGCGATTTGTCGCTTGAATCAATGACATGTGCTCTGTTGAGCCAATACTCTGTCAACTGATATTTACTACGGCCATCATTACTAGTTTCGATAGCATCAGTTGAGAAAAAGTTCAAGAAGTTACGAAACAATGAGCTTGAAAGAATGAAGATTAGGGGACACTCAAAGCAACGATTGATGGTATCTAATAAAACTAATTATCTAAGCAAGTGGTAAAATACTTACAATACGTTACAAGTGTTCTAGGTTCGCAGTATCTATACGTAATCTTATTATAGACTTATACGAGCTTCAGACCTAATACTTAGCCATATGGGTTAACTTCTCTAATCTTTCAACAATCAAGATTTTTTGGGAAAATTTGACTTAGGATTGAATTATTAAGGACAGCTTACGAACAGTAGGGGACAAAGTTGCCCGCATCTACGGTAATTC
Organism: Phlebotomus papatasi; assembly: GCF_024763615.1. Classification (NCBI taxonomy): domain Eukaryota; kingdom Metazoa; phylum Arthropoda; class Insecta; order Diptera; family Psychodidae; genus Phlebotomus; species Phlebotomus papatasi. The sequence goes on from NC_077224.1 coordinate 113,877, forward strand.
TACAGAGAACGTAACTACCCCATCCGCGAATACGGTAATCTAAATATTACACGCCTAGATATCGCGCTCGCAAGCATTCCACAGAGTCTCTTTCACTTGGTCACTTCTTTTGTATGCTATTTTATAACTTCTTTCTGCTACTTACATACAAACAACATGCGCTGAACATATTTCCAGCTGGTGCTACATTTTTCACCGAAACTCTGTATGAAGAATCCTTTTTCCTTCTTGCTATTTTCCACACAAAATTTGCTTCTTCTTTGTTCTATCCCAAGTACACTGGGATAAAAGCACACCTAGTGTCACCCCGTAATATTAGCCTATTGCACCATTTTTTCTCTCTTAAAGAGTATTTTACCACTATTCACGTGATTCCTCTCTTAAAACAATTATACACTCTTGTGAAAACGGAATTGATTGCAGTGTTTTCCTTTCTGTTTCAGCTATCACTTTGACACTTTCCAATCTTAGGGGAAAATACACCCACACCGACTCTAAATCACTTATACGTAAAAACTGTGGTGCGTGGGTGAAATCAACCCTCGTCTGGAGCGGAATTGAAGTGCAAAATGTGGCAACAGTGGCGCAAAGTCGTGAGAAAAACAGGCCTATACCCAAGTGATTGTTGACGATAATGGTTGTGTTTTAATACAAAATGAAAATATATTTTATAAGCGCGACGTGTGTTACACTGCAAGACACCATATATGAAGGAAGGTGAAATATAAAAGAGGACGATGCCACATGTACACTCAAACTGCCAAGAGTTTTGCTCTAATACAGTCTTCTCTGGGCCAAACACTGACGTTGGTACACATAATATATAAAATATAGTATACAATTATTGAGTCTCGACTTTTTTTTTACTTTACTTCTTTCGCTTCACTTCTTCTTCTTCTCCCTGGCCTCTGTTTTTCATTCCAACTTCCACAAAACTGTGAGTGTTGGGGCAAAGAAACAGATATACCGGTGCACACTTTCTGGTCTAAATCGTGAATAGTTTTCAACTTTGCATCATTCGTTTTTTACACACATTTTATTTTACTATTTTTCACCATTTCAGCTCTTATATTGCCATCTCTTTTGCTAGATTCACCACGAAAGAAAACTATGCGAGATACAGGGAAGAAAAATGATCTTTTTTTTTTGTTGAAAATCGTAGAGCTTTCAGCAGTCAATGTCGCATATTTGCATTTTCACAAGTTTGCAAGAAGATGGAAATTTTTACAGGTGAAACACCTTTTTATTGATTGAATTGAATAGGAAATTACAGGATATCCGAGAAATTAAGTCACGAAGTGCATCTGTATGCCTGTTAATTAGCTGAGCTAATGGGTAAACGGTTAGTGATACAAACTTGTGTTTTTTTGGAGGGACTGAGGATTGCTCAAAAGCGTGTCGTTAGCCTTGAATGATTCTGAAAATTTTTCTCAAGGTCAAAGATTAAAATGAAACTAGAGAACGAATTTCTCATCCAATTTTGCCAAGTTTATGTTTATTTAAAAGGTCTTCGAACCCTTGATAAATTAAAACCACCTCCGACCGGTAATGATCCAAGTTAGTCTAATCACTATTTTTTTTTCATCGAAACATTTAATACAGAGCTAGAAGTATACAGTTTAGGAGTAAAGCATCTAAATCATGAATTTGAGCATTTTGCAAAGCAGAGATGTCTTCGTGTTTTTTTATTTGTATTTTCTCATGAAAATATTCCATTGACTATTATTGCAAGAAGAAAATGGCCGCAAAGTGACAAGAATACAAAAAAAGAAACATTGATCATGATATTTGACAGAGTTCATATTTCGCTTAATTAGATGAATAACAATTAATTTCATATTGATAGTTTTGGATCAGGATTAAGAAAAATAAGTGCTGCACGTATTTAAGAACAGTTGGATTTCTTCATACTTGAAAGGAAAATGCAGATATACGACATTAGCTCATGGAAACAACAATAGTCTCCTTCTTAAAACAATTCACTTTGCCACCAAACCATCCAACCATCTTTGGGCAAATCAATTGAAGGGACTATAGGCAAGAAATAATTTCCCTAAAGCATTTTGCTATGTTAATAAATTAATTCTGTCTAGGAATATCCAATTTATCCCTCCTGCTACACATGCCAATCTATCTGGCAATTGTATGTGTCTCTATTTTTAATAAGTGTGTAATTAAATAAGAAGAAAAAAAAGCTTTTTCAAAGAAATAAATACCACTTTAAATTTAGCACAAATTTATATTTAGCTGCGCATCACAAGACACTTCTATTACACTTTTAACTTGAAGGAAAATTCTATTAAGCGCACCACACCCATACATTGAGAAAAATCTCCAATACCACCTCTATTCCCCTCACGTTCCATCAAACCACCCATTTTGTCCCTGTTGTAAAATCATCTAAAGAATTTCTTTTTTTTTTCTTATACCATTTGATGTCTCAGCAGTGAGACCAAGCAAAAAAAGTCATTTTATTATCTCACAATTTAAATCTTTTGTACACACTCTGCTTTTTTCTACTTATATACAGACTTGGTCTTTCAAACTTTACACAGAACGCCAGACTGATAAAATTTCATTGATTGACGAAAAAGCTCTTGCACTGTGGTTTTTCTCTGAGTGAACTACATTTTTTTCTCTGAGTGTATCAAGAAACCACAAATTGACTCTTAAGATAGTTTCTGGTTTTGGCAACATAAAGTGACTGTGTGTAGACAAGGAGCTTGTTTAAAGTATATTATTTAAACCATTTCCAACTCCATAAAACTACTTATTCACTCATTTACACTACAAAAAAAAAAACTCTACACAGATTATTCAGAGTGTATTGAAACTTATATTGACACCACTTACAATTCCCCAAAGACACTATGAGGAAAGATGTGATATTTCGAGGAGAAAACAGTCGAAATACCATCACTTCCGGCGGCGCTACTAGCACTAACACGCGAATAAAAACGTCATACTGACATTCGGTCTCTCCTCTCCTTATTATATTTTGTCTTTCAATCCAACTCCCTATATACAATTATGTCTCTCTCACTTGAAAATACACAATATCTATGTGCCTTCTCTCTCTGGTCTTTTTTACATGCCACTCTCACCATATAAATATTTGAATTAAACTCTCTCACTCACTCTCTTTAACCTCCCTACATATACTTCGCGCGCGCCATCTCTCGAACCATATAAATCTCTCTCTCACTGATGTGATCAAATATTATTCACTCAGGAGGGCAAAAGCACCACCAGCAGCATACTTCAAGACAAAGTTGTACTAAACTTTCAGGCAGAAGTGATACTTGCTATTAATAAAATTCACTGCTGAAGACAACAACAAAGGTACAGCCTATACCATCCTCCTATACCCCTTCTTAATAGGTGTAAGGACATACGCAAGATATATTTACATGAAATGATATCACTCACGCAAAACCATCAATTAATGACGGTCAAATCAATTACAATCGTACGACATTTATAATCATATTGGGCAGATGGAAAAATTCCAGACATGGCGTCAAAAAGTACACATAAAATCATAGCTCCTTCTCTAACACTGTCTCCCTGGTTTGGCACTCTATCTTGCTGTCTCACCTATGTTCTCCCTCGCCTGCACTTTCCTAACCCATAACCATATATGCATCGACCAAGATCCCATAGCCATTGTGTTTGGAGTTCATCTCCCCGGTTGCAGCATCAATTCAACATCCGTGTATGTGGATGGCAAAACCCAGGGAAAACACCCAACAACCATCTCTTCTCCGTCACACAAGTTGGAAATATCTCATGGGTGCGCGCAACATCCCAAAAGTCGACAAAATACACACCATCCATACAATTTTCCATCCCCCTATATATATATATATATATATATATAAACATATATATATACATGAACATATATATAACATATTATTTAAACTCATCACTTTGCCCAGCCATTCGGCCCCAAAATTATACCATTTACACCATACGCACCACATTCAAAAACTCAGCTCACAAGTACCCTCCTCAACACCCACACATTACCGCAAATTGGGAGAAAATTTTCCAATCGAACTTTTATCTCAAGTCACAGAAGATAAGATAATCACAAATGGGAAAATGCAAACATACCGACGATGTCAAATACAGATTTAAGCATCTACTGGGAGAAAAGGATAATTTGAGATATTCTACAAGAGAATAATTGATGAACATTTTGAACAGATTCCTCAATTTTCAGATAAGTGACAAGCATAAAGATTTCCAATCCTTAAAACGATGGTGTGTCAATAAACTAAACGGACTGGTGCTACTACTAATAAACAGTGATCATGTCGCGGAAGATCGGGAAGAAAAATGTAAATTGGGGAAACCTTCAACAGAGTATCACTCTAAAGTTGAAGCTGAAAGTTAATGAAAGGACATTAAACGATCGATGAAGATTTGCACCCTCAACAACAAAAACAGACATCTATTATGTCTCTGAAGATCGTACAGTAGAGTTCATCAAACTTGACCATTTAAAAAACTATATTCGTATCAGAAGTGTTAGAATATTCACGTATTGGAAAGAAATTACTGATCATAGACCGCCCAGAAGAGCTTCCCCCAATTTCAATGCTTCTTACATGATCCCGGATTTAGACAATACATTTTCTAACATTTTATTGCATTTAAAAACGTCAACTTTTCAGATATAGTAGACTCTTGCTTATCCATGAAAGTGGGACCAAAATTTCACACGAATTAAGAGATTGGTATACATTAAATCGTCTGAAATCCAACGATTCTCTGTTTATGTAGAAAGTTTGAATAGTTATCCTAATATGACTCAATCTAAATTCTCCTTAAATATTCGTGTGTTTGAAAAATGTCACAGTGAGAAAGAATCACAGTGGATTAGAGCACATTTGCTTTATCAAAAACTTTTAATTCGTAAACAATATGTCAACAACATTTTTAAAGTTTAACCGTTAACCGGACTATTTTATGTCACTCATACGAAGAGTACATGGATAAGCGACAGTTTTCTGTATTCAATTATTTACACCGGGCGGGAATCGAACTCACAATTACGAGAGTTGCGCCACACGAGCCATAGGTCTCTGCTCTCTGGGTCAAACAGCTGACACATCCACTATTTAAGTTACCTTTCCAAATGTGTTAACAAACAAAACAAGTTGAAATGCACATGGCAATTGGTTAAGATCACTGGCAAAGACAGTCAGGGCCGTTGCCCCTATAGCTCTTAGGTTTACGAACTAAACGAACAGAAGCTAGTTTCCGTTTGGATAAATGTCGCTCAAGTTTGAGAAACTCAAACTCAAGTTCTAATTTCCCTGAATGCCCTGCATGAACGAATGAGGAGACAGGAGACTTCTAAAGACAGGTGACCCAAATGGGATATGAACCCAGATATTTGCATCCGATAACGACTGCTAGCACTTAAGTAATTGCGTACCCGCTTAGCTTAATAGTCACTATTCAAACCCAAAACTGTGTTTTCCAAATCTCTATATTATAGATACCCCTCTATCCCCTAAATTCTCATTTGTCCCGAATTTCTCATTTGAAAATGTTTGTCTTCCACAATTTCGCTTCAAAAGCCTCTTCCCAAGCAACGAACCAAAGTCAAACTGGAATTTAGAGATAATCTTCTCCTCCCATGAGGTATATTAATCTCATTGGAATCCATTTAAATCTCAATGGGAAGCAAAGGTATATGGGCTTCTTTTTTGCTCATACGGAAACTCGGTAATTTGTTACCTTTTCAACCTGCACTGGTCCTCAAGTTTTGCCAAGACAAATTGTACAAATTAGCAAAACCCGCGAGAAAAAGTAAAGTATTCCAACGGGTTTCTTTTGCAGAAAAAGGTTCTCTTCGCAACTTATATCTCTCAAGAGTGAATTTCACAAAGAAGAATTTATACCAAAACCTGAATTCAGACGACACATAATTCTTCTGCGTGAATATTATTTTGAAGTATCTGTTGATGTAATAAAAAAGTTAACCAATAATAATTTTTCTTTAAAGACTTTTACACTATATCTTTCACACAATCTCATTCAAAACTCAACACTCATTTCTAATCTGGGCATTGAGCCAAATAATTCTTCCCTCGAAATTACCCATTAAAATATACAAGAAGTTAGCAATTTAGCGCATTTACAATACAATAGACGACGTCAGTGCTAAATATTTCTTCCTATTTGAAAGCTTATAGATTGTTATCAACGTGTTTTTTTTGTCTTTTTAACACTTTCCAAAAGATAGTTTTTGGTGCTTTTTATTTTTGGGCAAATTTTGCGTGACACACTAACGTTCCGCATAACAAGTTCAAATCACCAAAGGGTCAATGACCTCTCAATGGTTAAACTTAACCCCTGCTCAAGTTAAATCTCTCGCAAGCGCATTGTCGAACGTCGTCGAAGTGTGCATACCAAAGCCCAACCTGTCAAATGAGTTAACAGCCAACGCCATATTAATTGAAAATATAAAATTTAATGATGAAGCTCAATGGCACTATTTAAATTTCAATTTTTGCCAACAATTATTCTGAATAAATCAACATCAAAAGGTAATTTAATCTGGACGATATTCATGCGCGCCCCTTCACATTTTCGTTAAAATTATTTTTTGGCCAAAATTACTCTGTTATATTGGTGAAATTCAAAAATAAAAAAATGACTTAAGTGGCGAGGAGGCATTTTCTAAAATAATACCTCTTCATGGTCACCTACGTGGCCACGAAGATTGAAAGAAATATGTTGCGGATGGTAAAAAGAAGAGCTAAGACATATCCCATGGTATTTCCACCTTCTCCGCACATCTTCTCAACAAACGGTTTAATACAAAGCAAAATTCTCCTCAATTACTACTCTTTTAATACATCTTTCTGGTCATTGGCATTGCACTTTCATTATTAAGCATTTCTTCAATCTTTTTCCTCCTCCTCTCCCATGGGTGTCTTCGCGAAGAACATTTGGATAACATCTCACGAGGACGGATCCATGGGATGTGGAATTCACAACATAAGTGGCTGGCGAGATGTTTCAAAGAAGAACGAACCAACACCAGAAAAACGACAAAAAAAAACCAATGGAAAAGATATTAAAAGAAGTAACAAAAAAAAAGAAGATCAAGAGAATGGCTTTACATATTCAATTCTCTTTGAATTATAAATAATCCAAACAAAAATCATCATTTTTCCCTATATGTTTGCCTTTCATACCAAAATCATTCTCATGTGGTATTTCTCATTTTCTCTCTCTTTCCATTTTCCCATTTTGTATCATCATACACCATATATATATACATACATTCTCAGCATCTCACAACTAAATATATAAATATGCATAGATTTTCCAGTTTATATATTATATATACATATATATGTTTAACTACTGAAACGTTTTTTCACATGTAGATTCTCTCTATACGACACCATCTGGGCCTTTTGCTATCTAGAGAGAATTTTCTGTGCAAGAGCGAAAGAGAGAGAGTGGTAATATTCTGGGGTACACTGTAGAATCATCTTTTCATCCCTAGCTCTAACATCTCCCACCCCCCCAACCCTCTCATCAACACCCCCTCCTTCTCCTCCTGTGGAAAACATCTAACCCACTTTTCCCACATTCTATCTAGTTGCTACAACTGTGATGGTATGAGCAGACAGCAAAAGAGAGAATGCTAACATAACAGGCACTCAATATATGTTTTCAAACCCCATCATCGTCATGAAAATCATCAGCATCAACACAATATCCCCCAAACTATTCCTCAAGCTCTCACACACATATGAAACCAAAATGGGAGTGAAAAAATGGGCAAAATCTTCTCTTTCCTTTCCTGGACCACCCCATGAAAATCCACCACCTTTACTCAGTTGATTTACAGTATTGTACAAAATTACCTTAACAATGTAGAGGAAAACTTTCAGGCTTCGCACATACTCTGGCTTCGAACACTTCAATCTTTTTTCCCATAGGGGGAAGTGGGGCACCTTTGAAATTGGAATATTTCACCTATTTTTAAATAAAGTTGAGCCCCTTATTGTGATATAATTTAGCTGCACAAATAGATTGAGAAGCTGAATTACATTTTGATATGGCTCAATTTCATTTAAGCATAGGAGAAAAATCCTGATTTCAAAGGTACCCCACTTTCAAAAGTGCCCCACTTTCCCCTATTCCTTTAATGAATCTGACTAATGCAATGGCAATATATTTTCATAGTTAGGCTTAAGTCATACATTTACTAAAAATAATTAAGTCAGATTCATTAAAGAACATGGGAAAAATATAAAGTGTTCAAAACCAGAGTATGTGCGAAGCCTGAAAGCCTTTCCCGCCTACGAATTTTGTGTCTCGACTATAAGGATGCAGGGATGTTAGGGTCAAATATCCTTGAATTGGTCATAACATAATTTCCGATCGGTTTGTTAAAATCTGTCAACTATACACAAAACCACAAACAAAGCCAAGGACTAGTTTGAAGAATCAAATTCAGGATCTTGCCTCGGAACGTTTCGAAAACGACCATAAATAGCTTCCTGAGGTGATTATGAATTAGGAGTCGTTGAGGTCTAAACTTGAAGGTCTATCCTCGCGACCACAGTATAGAGATAAGCTCGACTATACATCGTGGCTTATGAGGATTTAGGGACTAGATCCTAACATTTACTAAGACTGATCAACTTATTCAGTTTTTTCACATTTTTAAGCACAAAAAACAAAGGAGCAATATTAATTGAATTTGGTTAGTAATGCCTTTCACCACACCATTTATATCAGGGAAATTCATGAAATCAAAATTCACATCCCTTTCTTTCTTAAAAGCTTATCTATCCTCTTGCACTCTTCTTCCTCATCAAATTAAATTTAGTTCAGTCCAATTTTGATTGCGAAAGAGTAGGATAAATTTATGTAAACCTTTTGAGAAAGGGACGCAAATTTTGTTTTCATAAAATTCTAGCGATCTAAAAGGTGCGCTGGAAGCATAATGCATCCGCCACTATGTTTAGATCAGGAAAATTTCATGAATAAAAATCACATCCCTTTCTTTCAGATTCAAAAGTGAATTTAACTAAATTGAATTCGTTGTGATGTTCAAAAAAAAAAAAAAGAAGAAGAGTAGCAAAGAGTGGGATACACACATGCAAGTGAAAAACAAAGGGATGTAAATTTCGATCTCATAAAATTTTCCTGATAAAGGTGCACCGGTTCCAGTATCATCTGAGATGGGCGCAGATGATATGAAATTCTCCTTATTTTCGTTTTTTTTTTTTTAATTTGTACGTAAGTTCCACTTTTTTATTGTTTTTTGTCATACCTTTCATTACAGGAAAATCTTGTGAAATCAAAATTGATATCGACTTCCCGTCTTTGGTGACCCATTCATAAAGAAGCATCTTCTAGCGGTACTTGCTTTTCCCTTTCTTGATTTGAGATTTCAAAAGGTTTAGGGCCCAAATAGACTCAGGCTGATCCACGAGAATATTTATCATAGAAAATCTGGTAGCAAAACATCCGGTAAATGAATTTTATGAAAAGAAGTTCTAATTGATGATCCTAATTCCACAGTGTATGACAGTTTGAGATGAATCTTTACTGCTGAATTTTACAGGCTAAATATTCTCGAAGATCAGCCTGAGTTTATTTAGGCCTTTAGGTTTTGGTATTTTAATATCACATCCCTACTTTACCAACTTTTAGTACAATTCAGATCATGTGTGGGACGAAAATTTGTGTGACTGAGTGTATTTCAATTTTCCCACCCTCCGAGTGGATGGTTGTCGAGCCACCCACTTTCATGGTGGAATAGTCTTTCCTACATCACCCAAAATGTCCTCATCTCAGTCTCTCCACCGAGCCCATATATCTCGGGCTATCCTCCTAAAACTCATCCCCTAACCGTATGATTTCACCCCCAAACCCCCACTCTGCCCCAAAAATCCACCATCCTCCCACCCACACACAATGGAGAACAGACTCACATGATTGTCGTATGTATAGGGTGCAGAAAATCCATCCACCAGGGTAAAACATTTTCTCCACTTCACCATCATTCGCTCGGGTTTGGTATATTCAAAATGTGTGTTTCGGTGTATATTTCTCAACTCGACCAACCACCAGAGAATTTCATTCGCAATATTGATTTTGCCAATGTTTTCGACCTATACTATCCATCTCTCTACAGTGTTACCATCCTCCATATATATATACGGGAATCTATCAACCTACAGTATGTTACCTCTCTCTAGTCTCTAGCATTTTCTACCAGGAGGGCGAGGAGTAAGAAGTGAAAGAGAGACAGAAATCCCCAATACTGCATATAGAAGAGCATATTACATACACCTTGTACATTTTATTATACATATTCCCCCTCACTGTATCCCTCCTCCCCGACACGTACGACCGAAAAGCACCATCATCGCTCTGGCTCCAATATACCAAAAGATATATCATGCATTGTGTGGTGGATGTTACGTGGAAAATGATGGGGACCAGAGTGAAACGACGATGGTGACGATAAGGACAAAACTCACAAAGAACACATCTCCCATCGTAGCTTGGGATGCACTGAAAATTTACCAACTGTTTACCACCCTCACAGACACATAGAACCATCCATATAGATATATACACATATTTATACATATACATATATATGTCACATAGAATTCCGTAAAGTTCATGGGAATTGTACTTAGTATACCTTTGGAGACAAAACTGCCTTCGTCTTGTTGAGGACTTTTTCCATTTTTCCAACTAAAATATTAACTCTTTCGCGTCCCACTTTTATTCAGCAGATGAATTCATGCAAAATTGAGTTTTTCCTAATGCTTTATGATCAAATATAATAATTCAGAAAGGAAAAAAAATTTCCATTGCGTGAAAACTCGGAAAAACCCCGGGTCATATATGACCCTGTTGTCTTCAAGGGAAGTGTATTTACCATTTTCAAAATCTATATCACGGGCTTTTTAAGAGGTTTTTTTGCTTGAAGTTATTAATTTGGCCAAAACCATGGCAAACTGGATTGTCTTGATGAACACTGTACTCCTGGTGTTCAAGGAATCTTCCTGGTAATCCCTTGAACAGTCACTGTCACAATATTTTGAGTGGTATTTGGCAAAAATAAACTTATCCACATATTTATTCACACACAATACAATTGCACAATATGAAACGCTTGCAGAATACTCTAAAATATTGCAAAATATGTTATAATTCATCAGATATAAGATGAAATGTCCAGGAGCAAGATGTCCCACCTGCATTTCACAAAGAAAAACAATGTCCCAACTACATTTCGCTGCAGGTTTGGGACGAAAACACTGTTACCCTTGGGGACTATAGGGTCATATATGACCCGGAAAATTCTACACGCTTTTCTGGAAAATTGAGAGTAATTTATTATATCAAAATAAGCAATATACAATCTTTGGATATTCTATTTTGTGTTTCTAAAGAACTTTTTGCTGAAAAAAATAAATGAATATAAAAAATTTTGAAAAAGAAAAGTCATTTCACGAAGTTCGAAATTCGTGATTTGTGATCTCAAATATTTTCTTTTCCTGAATATTTGGAGTCATGAGAAAATTAGCCAAGAATCTTACATCCTTCTATTATGATGCCGTGCACAGACCGATATATTTCAATTAATGTAAATAGTCAAAAGAAATTGTTTTTTCCCCGGGTCATATATGACCCTAATGACGCGAAAGAGTTAAGCACAATTAAATTTCCTTCTGAAAATTGTTTTTATGTTGAGTTTCCCAAAAATATATCTATACTACATGAAGTTTAATAGAGCCTAAGACCAAGAATTGAATTTAATATAAGAAAAAAGCAGTAGTTTATAAAAACTGGGTAGTAAAACAACTTGGCAGAATGCTTGAATTTGAATCTTTTAAAGCTTTTTTACCGCAAAAGTGATTTGAAGTGAATTATATACTGGGTTACCCAAAAAAGCGTACATTTAATACAAATAAATTTCAGGGAAGCATTTAACATAGGTTACTATCCGATCCATAACCAGTTTCAATCGGTTAAGAATTATCAAAAATTCAAAAACCTTTACAATGAACTCAAACTTAATGAGAAAAGAAGGTGAAAAAGATCATGGAGGAGATATAGAGCAAAATCATATCAATCAACGAGTACCTGATCTAAGATCAAAACTCCTGAATCCCTGAACTTGACTTGTAAAGCCGTGAACTAACGGAGAGTATATTAAGCATATTCCTTGCTACGCAAGGATTACGGCACGGCATCCAAAATTACTATCAACGTAATCGACAACGTAATCATATTTCAATGTTTTCGTATCCAAAGAATCAGCTAAGTTCATTGTATACCGCCTAGGAGTCCTTCCTCGTAAAGTGGATACTTCATCTTTGCTCTCAATTGTTCTTGGCCAAAGGTGAATTAATTAAGTTTTATCACATGTAAAATTGCTATCTTTAAGATATTCAATTTTTTCTTCAGAGCGAGAATCAAACTGACAACTCCATGACATGATATGAGTCAATAAATTTCGTTATTAGAAAAGTTTTTCAAAATTTTACTCTTTATGATTGCTTGCGCGGTTTTGTTTGAAGTCAAGGGGCACAAAATAGATTTATCGTTCAAATTATTGTGAAACAAGGGACTAACTCAAACAAGTTGATACCGTGTCATTCTAATTTCATGAAAATTTGCGCATCATTTAGAATGACAAAGAGCTAACTCATAAAAAAAACATATTTTGAAAGGAAAATATATGTATGTTTCGATGTTTATAATAATGCTTATACAAATAGAAAAGAATTATATTGTTTTTATTAACATAATTGAGATAATTATTTATCAAAGTTGAATCTTTCTTGCTGTCTCCTGAAAAATGGCTCAGACTGAGTTGACCCCTTGTAGTTTCCAAGGAGCGATATATAAGTAATATATATACAAAAGCGCATTTTCTTCTCGATAACTTGGCGTTTTTCTTATGTTGTTTAGCTTCTACCTCCTTCTTTTAAGAGAAATAAAAAGACAGATGAACAAGAAATGTTGGTATTTTGCGCATTTTACAAATTCACCACCAGTCTCCTCTGTATCTTCCAGTCTTGTGACTTTGAGACTTGCAAGTTCGATGTAGTCACCCGAAAAGAAGACAACCAACAAAGAGATCGAAAGAAATAAAACAAATCAACTTGGGAAGATTCTCACAACGAATTCACTTCGATATTATAATATTGAGAAAACTGGTTGCAATTTTTTCACCATTTGCTGTTTAACTTGTATATTATTATATGCACACTTATGTGTATATATAATGTTTCAATTACATATATCTATATATAACAGCATTTATTCTTCAATATCCAACCAACCGCATTGATGCTCCTCTTTCAGAATACCACTACGACGCGTTTGCATCTCCGTATTTGCCTCAGTAATTGTTTATGGGACAAAACAGTTAAAAAAAAAAGTAACAATCAAGAAAATACGAAAGACGCACATTGAATGATAAAAAAATAGTGAAATGTGGCATATTTGTCGTTTTTTTTTTGACGATATAGCCATACACAACAAATCATTGAAAATGTCAAGATACAAAAGAAATCTAAAGTTTGGCCAATTTTTAACATTTATAATCTTTGATAAATCCATAAGGTTTTTTTAGTTCTCCCGTGCAAATCCACTTGTTTAACGTTTTCATTTATAAACCATTTTCAAAACATAGTTTCACAATTTTCTGTTTCTTATTTCAATATTTTCAAGCACATAGAGAAATTTTTAGTTAAATTGACAATTTTTGTTTATTTGATAATAGTTTTATTGCTTGCATATCAACTCAAATTTTTAACCTTTGGTCGTATACATTGATAATGGAATGCTGTTGATCCGATTAAAATTTTTGTATTAAGCATCGCGACTTGCATTGTTTTCAATTCCTAACCAATCAGAGAAAGCAATCAGACTAAAATATGTTCTAAGATTTAATATTTAGTTATATGTGAACATGGCAATAATATTTCTTGTATAAAATTATTTTTCGTATATTCCTTTTCCACTCAATAAATTCCGTTAAGCAAAGGTCGCTAAACGTGAATTTTAATTAAAATGCTAAATCACAGAGCTTTGTGTATGTCTTCTTGGTGTTCTGACGTAGACTTTTTTCTTCCTACTTCAACTTCATGATGTCCAAGAGCAGTTCAAAAGAACCAAAGGAGAAGAAATAAACCGTTTCTGTCCTGGTAAAAATACAAACTATGTAGAGCTTTTATACACACATCTCTTGAACGTTTGAATCGCATTTGCAAGAAATTCTTCATTGCTAACTCTGTAAATATGTTCTTCACCTCTTTTTCTCTTGTCTAACATGAAAGATCATCAATCCAACTCTCGGACAAGATAGGAAATTCTGCAAGCATTTCTCTCTATCTCTCTTTTATATTCTTTATATACATAACACTAAAACATTTAATGGAAAAAAAATATATTTTCTCCTCTAGCCAACATTTTGCACAAATGTTTAAAACATGGGTACAAAATCATCATCAAATTATCTCTCTTTCTTCCTCCAAGAGTGCACTTTTTTCCCTCTTTTATCCACCTCTTATAACTACCTTGCCATCATTTTACAATAACTTCACAGTATAAAGATTTTTCCCAAGTGCACAAAGTAATAATCGTGAGTTCAATAAACAAATACGGCCTGAGTATTTATATCGCCACACCATGTCATGTACTTTAGCCATTTCTTCTCCTCTGAGACTTTTTGCTTTCAGCAGTAACCATCAACACTAAACATATCTCCCTATTCTCCAATGTATAAAATGCACCAATGAAGTGATTTTGTAGAAGCCATGGGAAAATGCAATTTAGACATTACTAAACATATATTTATATATATATACATACTTGTTTCGGCTCTAGTCAGTTTATGTACAAAAAAATTTCTCTTCGACATATCAACCATTCAAACATAATGTGGAATAAGACATCTTAAACTTCAATAAAATATTCAAACTAATATCTTGGCAGAGCTATTGATACAAAAAATACTTGCAGAAATAAAAAAAAAGCAAGGAACATTGATAAGACAATTGCCTTATTAGAGGTGTCACTTTCAGGTAATTCTTATTCCCTCATCATTCTTAAGGAAAACTACCCAAAATACCTTGAATATGGCAAAACTAAAGAATATTTTTAGTATACATCGATGAATGTACCTGTACCTTCTTATATTGTTCAGTAGGATACATCATAAAATTTATATTGCCAAACTATCTTGACATTATAAAAAAAAATTTGTTTGGCTAGATACCGCCATGTTTTTCATCTTTATTGAGACTTATTTCTTAATATTACTTATTATAGACTCACAATCTTGCATATGGCGACAGTAAAGCAATGGCCATGTGGAAAAGTTTTCGTGAAGTGCTCGAATTTGTAAATAAAAACCATATCTCCTCAGGCACTGGCAAAGAGAAATTCGCGGAATGCTTGAACTTACAATTTCGATTATTACCGTTTCTTTACCGATTCATTATCGGTTTAAACAGGTTGTATTGAGTTACGAATTCTAAGTACTTTCAGGCATAAATAAGTGAAAAACCATTAAAAAACACTAGAAAAAAGAAGACACATCATCTCAAAGTGGGACCATGCTTTTTTTAAATCGAAAATTTACAAATTATTTAATTTACTTTGATGCCAGAAAATTTCTGCTGCTTTAAAGGAAATTCGAAATCGGGAGAGTTGCATCATAGGGCAAGTATACTACCATGTATATCATTGTGCGAGGTCTATTAGAAAAATTTAAGGTTTTGTTAAGTAAAATCCTTTCAGAAGAATCATGGTTCAAAAATATTCCGTTTTCAAAGCATTCACATCAAGAAATTATACTTCTCTAAAGTCTTATGTATTTCTCTCCCAATCTCTTTGAAAGGATTGATTTTTTTATCTTGCACTATGATCTGTGAAGTAATATTTATTTATTTATTTATCAATCACCAAATGAACAAATATTAAATGATCATAGTAGAAATTAAAAAAATCGATCCTATCAAAGAAATCATCACTTAACCGTATACTTCGGGAGAGAAAAAATTAGAAGTAAATATGTGTGATTATGTAAGAATCATACCTAATTTATAGGGTACAATAGGCTGATCGTGAACCGAATCTAATCCTGCACTTTGAGAATTTTCTCACTGTTTCAGATGGACAAAGAAAAAAAGACACTCTAGAGTACTACTATGTGAAACAACAAGGAAATCTCAAAGTTCAGTTTTAGATTCGGCTCACAACTAGCCTTTTGTACTCTTGAAATCTCTGTATAGAACAAGAATGATAGTAAGGCCATGGGGTAACTCTCGGAACACTTCCAGAAACAATACAATTTTGCCCATATGGATAGGGGAGACTGGGTCTGGGGCAAAAAGTCACATATCGAAAAATTCAAAATTCAATATCTTCCAAGGTAAAAAAGATAGCGGATCATTTTTTTCTATAGATGGCCTCCATAGACCTTCTTCAATGTCGTAAGTTTCTTAGAATTCGAACAAGGAATTTAGAAAATAAAATATATCGAAATTTTTAGTCCTATATTTGAAATATTTGCCTTGCAGAAGATAACAATTATTACCTACTTATTTTCCAAAATTGATGCACTGGTGAATATTTTCTAAATAATTTGGATTTTTCAATACGAATCCGTTTTCTATTTTAGAATTTCACAAAAGTTCTTTCCTCCAGAAATCCTTTTATTAAAAATGGCCACTCGGGGTAAAAAGTAACAAAAAAAGGAAAGCAATTTCTAATGTCTCTCGGCGAAAAGAAACGTCATTGTCATGTCTCGCCGCTTGTTGTTTGCATTGGTCAAACGATTTGCAGTCTTTTGTGTGTGTGTGTTTTTTTTTTCTAAAATAGCTTGAAAAGCGCTTTTCTCGTTTTCTCACTTTTCTCACAGAGAAAACGGTGTTTTACAAAGGTGTAGATGAATAAATTTTTTATGAAAATATGTCCTCTAGGTATTTTTTCAAACTTACGGAAGCCCGTAATGAAGCGAATCAAAATATGATAATGCCCTATGTCTGGTCTGGTACTATTTGCCCCATTATTTTTGAGAATAGTCACAAAATTACCTTTTAGAAATTGGCTCAATAAACGTATTTCCTTAGAGGAAAATTACTTTCATAAAGTTGTAGAGCGGTAAATTTCCTATAAAACTGCGTTAATTAGAAATTTTTGAAGCGCTCGAGTAGCTTGTAAAAAATAAAATATTCGTTTTGTGACTTTTTGCCCCAGTCTCCCCTAATAAAACACTTCCGTGCGAGATATTCCTCACAAAGCTAGTCTGAGACGCTTTTCGAGGAAGAAGATTCTAGTTTTTGCAACCGGATTTACCTCCTATGTATCTTCTGTAGGAGAAATATCCCCTTTCAGTTTCAACAGGAGGCTAGGTCAGTAAAAACGGAAGAAAATCGAAGTTATGAAATTAATTAGAATAGTAACCCTTTTTAAAAATTCCATTCTATCCATATGAAGGTTATTACACGGAATCATGGATAATCAATAAAACGTAATTTTGCAAATAACTTCCAGAATCCCTGCAGTTAGGGAGAAGAGATAAAATATATTCATAACTCAAAATCAATGGATTATCTATAGCTCTCTCTCTTTGAGTTTGAGCAATAAGAAGTAGCCCAACGTACGTGGCAATCAGCATAATTAATTGACCCAGATACATTTTTTAATCATGTACACTACACTATTCAAGTTTATATATTTTGCTATTCTCAAATGAAAGATTATTCTAATAGTAATTACAAAATGCTGATTTTTGCACACTATAGCAAAATAACCAGAAAACATAATACTTTCCTTACAAATGTATTAGTGTAACTTGACTTTTTTGCAATAGACTAACAATTCAACCACAATATTGCCTTATTTTTTCGCAATTCTTCTTTTTTTACTATTTTCTTTTTATTTTCTAAAGAGTCAAATGCACGCAATTGTAAGACACTTTCGAGATTGTGACCTTGGTCTGTGATTAAATCAGTGTTTACTTGTATAAATTAACATGATTTTTTTCCCTCTGATAGATCGAAAAACATCTAAATTGTGAATTTTACATGATTTTCTTCCATATGCCTCGAAGTTAATATTGCAAACGAAAGTAAACAATTTGGAGAATGCGAATGTCAGAGAAATATAATCGCTAAAGTATTCAATACTCACTCTGAATCGCTGAATTGTGAACGCCGCCATTACACACAATACGACAATTGCATTTGCCGTCGAATTTCAGCAAAAAATTGTTCATATGATCGATATAGTAAATAAATTATTCACTTTTTCTTCCTTCAACGTTGTCTTAACATTTGCAAACATTATTTTGCATATTTTAAAAGTCTCAGTTTTTGTTTTTAAGCACTTGCACTGTTGTCAAAATTATGTTCTATATATGTATATATATATATATATATATATATATATATATATATATATATATATATATATATTTTATAATTTAGCCTTTTATATTTTTTACACGTTATGTATAACTAGATTTTTTATCAAGTGGTTACTATACTGTCTGTTACTTGCTGTGGGGCATTAGCAAAAGTGCTTGTCTGAAAAAGGAGATTCCAAATAAAATGGTAGTGAGTGAGATGGACATAAATAATTCCAATGAATTACACTTTTAGATTAATTTTCTCCCTCAGCAACGAACACATTTAACCCACCAAACAACACACTATCACACATTGAATTTTATTATCGCGGATTTTCTGTTATTGAGTAATAAAATAATCAAAGAAAAAAAAGTAAGAAACGATTGCACAGAGAAGTGAGACAGCAGAGGTGAAAAAAATTAACTTAGGCAGACCAAAAAGAGTTAATAAAATTATGAATTTAAATAAATTTAAATCAACCATAAGACCATGTTGTCAATTTTTGCACCATCTTTTTTTATCTCTCTCACTTGTAATTCTTCGCTCATTTTTCTTTAAATCATCTCACAGTTGTCAATTGAAAATTTTCCATGCTATCGTCATTTTTTCTAGTACTCCTCCCCCCCCCCCCATTTCTCATTCATTCAACGACGTCTGTCATTTGATCTCTTTTTGTTCTCATATAGCTACACTTTCTTTTCCGTGCATGTCAATAGAGCAAACACAAAAGCAACTGGTAAATTACACACATTTTGCAATAAGTAAAATAATTGAAATAGAAAAAGCTCAATTGCCGAACAAACTCAAAACGTCACATTTACAGTTACTTTCACATAAACATTCAAATAAAAAATGAGCTTGTTTTGGCTTTTTACTCCAAATCTATTATGATTTTGCTGTTCCGATTTTATACTGCTTTTATGTTAGGTCAAATGCACAATAGCTTTTGGTTTGTAAATATGCTTTTGACATTCCAGTAAGAGTAATGCCCTACGCACAATAATTTTTGTTTGTAAACATATTTTCAAAATTTCACATGAGAATGAGCGAGATGACTAGATCTAGATCTCACTCACTCTCATTGAAAAGTCAAAAACATGTTTACTAAACAAGTTATTGTGCGTTGTGCATAATTCCCAGCGCACAATAACTTTTGTTTTGTAAACATGTTTTTGACATTTCAGTGAGAGTGAATGAAACGTAGATTTAGTCATCTCACTCTCTCTGGCAGGTAATTATGTAAACGTGTTTACAAACCAAAGTTATTGTGCGCTGGTCATAATGCCCAACTCACAATAACTTTATTTTATAAACATGTTTTCAAAATTTCCTTTGAGAGTGAGCGAGATGACTAGATCTCACTCATTTTCATTGAAATGTCAAAAAACATATTTACAAAACAAAAGTTAATATGCGTTGAACATAATCTGGTACTCATGTCCAACGCATAATAACATTTGTTTTGTAAACATGTTTTGAAAACTGATTATGAGAGTGAGCGAGATGACTAGATTCCACGTGCTGTCACTAAAATATCAAACACCATGCTTTCAAAATAATCAGCAGACATGTTTGATATTTTCACACCGTATTTCGAAACAGCATAAGAGAGCGAGAGAGAGATTGAGAGACGACTAAAACTATACTTCGTTCATCCTCAAATGAAATGTCAGTTTTGTTTACTAAACAAAACTCATTGAATTGCTCATAAAATACTAAGTCTGTAACTATGTTTTTTTCTCGATATGAATAGTTATTGTAAGACTGCCGACACGACTGTATCGTTTCGAAAACCCATTGAAACTGTCTTGCTATAGACAACAACTGATGAATTTGAATCATAATATTTCTTTAAAAACCGTCACAATGGATCAAGATACGCGAACGAGTAATATTGCAAGCATGACAAATGCTTTCAAAGGTAACCAACTGAAATTCTACCGCCCCCGCTAGAATCTCAAAAGCTCGAGAAGCGAACTCAGCACATAAATCAGAATTGTCACACGAACTTTAATGAGAAAGTCACGAACTAAACTGTGTGAAATCCGTCAGGTAATCTGTAAGGGTGGGGCCCTTAAGGCAATCGCGTGGATGAGCGCTTTGGCCGGCAGCGGTTTCTCCAGAAACTTTAGCGTTTCTCCTATTGATCTATTCCCTACGACGATCCAACACGAACTAACCCTTAATACTAATCCTCTCTACGATACCCCCTCCCGAAAGGGTAACTCACAGGCTAACATTAGGGACGCTTTTAAGAGAAATTGGCGCCGCTCCGAAAAACATCTATGATACCAATTCGAGTAACTTATCATCTCAGGATTCAACCCTAGCCCCTTCCGATTATCTCTTGTTTTAAGCGATAGTATATGGATAGTATATGGGCTACATGATCAAATTGAAAAACGTGAAAAATTGACTGAATAAACGGTAAAGAAAGAATTCCGGATCATTTAAAATTCCAAAAACACCAATTCAGAGTACAGGAGAACTCTAACTAAACTTGCTTAAAAGTCCGAATATTCAAATTGGGTTGTCCGGAATTCTGAGTTATATTGAGTTATCTGGAATTTCTAGTTTAACCCTATCCTTTTTTGCCAGAGATATGGCAAATATAAACAGCTAGCAATGGACTGTATTTTGGTTCTGCTTTGATTCTGTATTCTACTTTGACTAAGCAGTTTTTAAAATTCTCTTATAAATTTGCAGTTTCAATACGCGAACGAGGGGTGTGACACGGGTGCATAAGTGTCGCTAAAACAACTCATATACTCTGATCAGATACTTATCTTTCATACTGAATCTGATACTGATTCTAAACCTGATACAGATTACAGAGACTACAATAAACCTTAATTACCGATATTTACCCTATTTATTCTTTCTTTGTTCCCCTGTTTAGGGAAAATGTGTAGACCCAAAAAATTCAACAATTCACTCTACGGGTCAACGCGATGTTACGAACCTATTAAAGTGTAATATTTTTTACACTGCAATGAGTATATTACAGCTTGAACTTACATAGGGGAAAGTGCCCATGTTCGATACGATCCAAGCTTAATAATAACTAATTTTTTCCTATGTTAATCAATAATTGTGACCCATGGCAATATATTTTAATAGCTGGTACTAAGCCTCACATTTGCTAAGAAAATTAGAATCCTAGCTATTTTCTCGTAGTTTCAGGAAACAAAAATCAAAAATAGGTCCAAAACTGTAATATGATATTTCATAAGTTTTTTCTTAATTAATGTCGCTGTTCAGGAAAACTACTATAATAGGCACATAGAGGGTTCATCAGTATTAATATTTATGTACTTTTACTACGACAATTGACATAACCTTCAATTCCTGTTGCCTGAATTTTAAGGTTGCAAAGTGACATTTTCATGTACTGAAAGTGGAAAAAAATGGTTCTCGCTAGTGCTCTAATGTCATAAAAACACGGCTTAGAAAAATTACATAAAAGTGATTTTAAAATAATTAGTCGTACAAATGATTTAATCAGATAGATTAGATTTCCGTCTAAATATTTATGTGCAATTTTTTGTAGCCGGTGAAATTTTCACTGTGAAAATGAGCCTCCGAATTGTCGAATATATCACTATTCAGGAAGACCTCGGTCCCAACTTGTATAAAAATCGCCACTGAATTTCGATTTTCTTCTTGAGGAAAATCTAACGAGTTTCAGGAACTATTTGAGGTGGGATTATAAACCTAATAAGTGATACATTTTTTTATCATAATGGAAGAATCGCTTCGGTTTGTGTGTTAAACAGAAAAAATTACAAACCTTGGACAACATTTTACAGTATCAAGCATGGGCACTTTCCCCTACAGATTGTTTTATCAGAAGAAATATTTTTAGCAATATTAAACAACTATTTATGATTAAGTTGTTCAAATACACTTCCTCAATTTCAATAACAAACTACCTGACACTTTTTCCTATATTTCATTTACTTCAAACTCAACACCTCAGACCTACCACTACAAGACAATCCCACCAAAAACAGTCCAATGATTTTGCGTATATTGTTTTGAGCAAAAATTTTCCACAGACCCAGTCAGACATTCTTTCGAAAAGGCAAAGTATAAAGAAAAAATGAAAAAAAAAACTCATAACTTCTATCAAACGAAAAGTATATGTACATATATAACCAATATTATTTCACATAGTACACGAATGTCTCATGAGAAAATTTTTGTTGCCAGTGTGGAAGAGAGAAAAAGCAACACACCCAGGCAATATTACTCCTGTATTATCGGATTTTACCAAAAAGGTTTGTTTCACTTGGAAAATCAATATTACGTCAAGTTATATATATATATATATATATATATATATATAAATATATATATATGGTGAAAATACGAGTGTCGAGGACGAGAAAATTTTCCGCACATACACTTTCAGCCATTTTCACATTTACAATCTCTTTCTCTCTTTTCACTCCCCCTCGCATCACACAAAAAAAAACTCTGATGAATACGACTTAATAAAAGATTCTCCATCAACCTAATATTCCTTAAGTTTCTTTTTTACGGAGAGAAAGTTCAGCTATATGATTTGGAGGGTATGTTGAGGAATACTAATCCTTGAAACTGTATTGCTCTACCTATTTTGAAAGCTATCATTAGTCCTGACGGGATGAAACCGTGTGACTCACTGTAACGGGTACCTCTTATGGCTGACTACCCAACTTCGTGATTTGACCTGCGAATATAGGAAAAAGTGACAACAGCGCACCACGACGTATCCCTTTTTGAATCTCGAGGTTTCCCCAATAGCACAATCTCTTCTCGGACACACAACACCGACCAATGTGCAAAGCTCACAAGTTTATACCAATATCTTTCTATCCTAAGTCATTTACCCACTGAAAATTTTAGAGAGTATATCTAGCCATTCTTGCTTCGTAGCTTGTCTTTTCATACGGCATGTAGGTCTCTTGACTATGCAATCTCCCCACAAGGTGAATATGCCTTTTATCTCACAAACCAGAGCCAAACTCAGTATATTCCGTATGGTCTATGTTAAATCAATGCTACTATTAACACTTACAGTTAATGAACCTCAACTAAACTATCATAATCTTACAGTACAATCTTTCATGTCAACGTAAGAAAATCAAAAAATTTTTCATTACTTTTCTCCTTTCTTTGAAATTGAAACAATTAAATAGCCCAAAGCATCACCATCGGAGAAAACCCTCGGTACAGCACCAAAATCAACTGAAGAGAGAGAGAGAAATGAGAGACATATCTACTCTCTCTATATATGTATATATATAATCACTACAAACGTATAGAGCACAGAAACATTGAGTACGAAAAGCAGCAGAAACATTATCTCACATTGCAAGAGAACTGAGATACAGGTTTTCGGTTGAATTCATCGAATTTCTCAGACTTGTTACACACTCTTGGGAATTGTATATGGGGAAGTGTTTGGGTTGAGGAGTAACCAACAAAGTTCATGATAGCAACGACATGGTGCGGCACAAACCGGAATTAATAGTGAAGTCGCGCGCTATATTAAACACAATTTAATATGTCTTCTTCTCTTCAACTTGTCCCGAATGATGCATCACAGAATTCTCTTCTTCTCAAACCTCTCTACTACTACCCATCCTCAACCATATCATCGATATCATCCGTACAAGTTCGCGATCTTTATAACCATATATATCGTCGTATATATTTATCTATCAAATATAGGAGAATGTAGAATATCAACACTTGTAATATACAAAATTCTAAGTGGCGCACGATATAGCAAAAAAATAAAGTCCTCACTTTATATTCTATACATTATATTTCCATATATGGTATATAAAATCCAATTATAAACATGCAGCACGTGGGTGAGAAAGAGATATTGATATTTATCAAAAACTACGTAATAGCATGCTATCTCTTTCCCACCGATCAGCTGGTCCGGATCTCAAGTTGCCAGATTTACTTCATCAAACATACAAACACATAGATAGGATGAGCGCATACTCAGCACTTTTTACAACGATACGAAAAATCATGGCTGGAAAACATAGAAGGAAACAAAACCAGCAGCTCTATGATGAACACAACACACATAAATAGAAAAAAAAAGATACACAAGAACGACAAGGTGGAGAGAACTTCACTCTGGTAACACATACAAAACCTCTGAAAATTTCATACTCTCTGCCCCCTATAAACATAATATGGAATTAAACACACATTTCCCTACGCCATTGCCACAAGTTCGTACAACTCCTTATCACCACTGTCATTACATATATCTTTTCTTTTTGAACTGTATACCATGGACATATACCGATACACTAGCGCCACATTAAAGCGCGACTGCGCGTCACTTTAAAGTCAACCTAACAATACACCAAAAAGATCTCTGAAGAGACAGAGAGAGAGGGAGAGAGAAAATAATTTTACTCTCACTTTATTTTCCAACACGTTACTCATGACATGAGAGATCTCCTTCCGAACCACATAGAGTACACACAACACGATTCATTCTTACATTGCGTCCCGTACTCCAACCAGCCATTCGGGTGCCTATTCGGTTGGTAATCGTGTGTGTCGAGAGAGAATTCTGTATATTTGCTCTCTCTTTCTCTCGCTCATGGATTAAAGAGGTATTTTGACAGTTGTTTGTCTGTAGAAGTGTCAGACGATGTACTTGAAGCGCGCGCTAAAGTATATTGTACCAAATACCGACGACCTACGACGGACGGAAATATATGCCTTGCGCTATGTGCATTCGGTGGGTTGGTTAGCTGATTGGTTTGGTTACACGGTGGGACACCAGACGGCGGCTGTGGCGGCGTCTGGCTTTTATTAATCGAACAGTCACTCATTGAGCATGGGCTATGAGTACACTCGTGCTTCAGTGTATATGTGATATGCTTTTTATACTACTTGGTAGAGATACCCCCGCTATATATTCGATTCACGCTTCCTATACCATTCTCTTAACACTCTCTCGCTCTTCCTTTGCCATATTACCGTAAAATGCGAACACACATTGCCAAGAGATTTTGCGGGTAAACAGAATGGAATTTTATGTTTTGCCTCTTGGTAAAGTCAGCATTTTGAGTCAGTCAGTAACCTACTGTTGGCTGGTGCGGTCATACGGCTGTTACTACTTCTTTATCTCTATCTCTCTTTTCAACATTCGGGTCAAAAATCACATTTGACATTGTCACACAGACACTTCTCAAAAACCTATTTTTGTCATAATTATACGGCCATTGCGATCAACTGTTTTTCCTTTTTTTCGGTTTTTCAATTAACATGAGCTAACCGCTAAAATGGAATATAGTGGCGCTCTTGTCGTTTTTACTCACTTATAAATTTTTCTTCGCATGTACCACAAAATAATTATTGTTCATTCATATTTTTTTTACAAAAACCGATTTTTAACAAATTGTAGTCTTCAAAATTGGTAGTAGGTCTGCACAAAAGAGTTGTTGCAGTTACCAAGTAAACACGTGACATATTTTTAGTGTTTTGACACAAGATTTTGAACATAGTCAAAGCAAATACAGTTTTTGACGACAGATCTTAAAGTAACACCTTCACTGTCCTCGACGGTAGAAGAGAAACTGGTGGGATGGTGACTTTAAATAAATGTCAGATAAGTCAGCACAAGATGTACGAGAAAGAAGTGTATGGAGTAGTACAAAAAAAAAAGGTGACCCGATGAGGAAGTGGATTCAACACAGCCGAGTTGATATTTTCATCAGATACACCAAATGTGAAAATTAGCTTGGATTGAAACCACTCCATAAAATCACTTCGTGTGAGCGAAAAGCCAGTGAATGTGTGTCTTGAAAGAGATGAAGTATCAGAGAGCTCCAAAGCAATATATTACACTTTGCACTCAATCGACTACGTCGGTATCACATCATCAGTTTTGTGAGTTTCTGAGCAAATTTTGCAACAGCGACGGCTACGGAGGCCATGAAGAAAGTGGGGGACAAAATCCCTGTTATAGTTCAAAATTGATAAGGACAACAGCCTTTGCATATCCTTTGGAACATATTTAGGCACCTAGCTACTCGCAATGAGCCAGCCAATAACCTTTTGTATTCAGGCATCTCAACTTTACCGTATCCCCATCATAGGTTATTCAATAGCTTATGCTTTGGTAGGACAGAGATGGCCACATTTAAGAGACCATCTTCCTATCAATTCCTTTATGCTTTTTTGGATCCTCTGCCCCTCTTCCGCCCCAATCACCATCAACACTATGCGCTTCGTTTGAACATTTGCAATACTCGCGATGGCAACACTAACACAGCATGATAGAACCACTCATCTTCCCAGCTATACCATCATCTCCATTGCATACGCCTCTGTCCATATTTTTCCCCTCTCTCGGATGGCCTCCCCAACTTGTCCGCGTCACACACCGGAGAGTAGCAACATACACACATTATGCGCCACTCGAAACAAAAGAACATCCAAACCCAAGAAAAATGGCGATAACACGCAACAGTGAAGAAAATGGTGGATTATCGAGTGGCTCACGTTTGAAAAGCAACAAAAAAAAATTCCTCATCAAACTCTATATATATCTCCACAATCAACTCTCAAATACCCTATCTAAGTATAATGATAAAATTCCACAAGCGCCAAATTACACATTTTTCCTTAATAAATCTACAACACAACAAAATTTTAAGAATGATATTGAGAAAATTGCAGAGGACACGGGGAAAAAATGTGTGTAAATCCTACACTTCAACTGACAAAACTATTTTCTTTACGATTTTTATGACCCATTGAAAATTGTCCGCGAGAGTGAAAGAGAAGAAAAAAGCACAATATAGGAGACTCACCCACAAAAATACAACTTTTTATTACTGTCTATCCCTCTCTAGGCGATTAGATTGTAGCTCAAATAAATTATTTCTAATTTTAAACACTCAACCAACTTCATACCATTAACACGATATATATTTTAATGTGGTATTCAACTCAATTCCCTCTCGTTCCCACCATTATACTTCACTAAACATTATACCACTTTTCATACACACCTCCTCTCCCTCTCACACAGTACATCTCTACGATTGAACTTATAATACAATCGTCCAACAGTACGATTTTTCCTTCTTTTTTAGTTCACACATAAGAGTTTTTTTTTTCAGTCACAACTACAGATATCAAATGATTTTTTTAAAGCCTCTGACAACCGAGATTGTTGGCAATTGAGAAGCAAGTTAACGAAGCAATATAATCGGTTTTATGTATTGATTGCATACTTTCAGCAGCACTAATATTGATTTCTAATTACATCATGTTATATTGTGTGTGGAAGCATAGATGTGCAGCAAAAAAGTTGGAGGTTAGATGATCTTAAAAGATCAAGATAACTTGATTAAAATTTACCGAAAGATATAGATAACAGGGGCTAAATTAGATTTAGATTTATTGAAAAAAGAGAATGTCTATACAAAGTACATATTTTACATTTACATTGGCTATACAAATTAGATGGTGGGATACATCTAAGAACGACTACTGTATAAAGCCTTATTTAAGGGGTTACGTGGGTCAGTCACGCATTCTAAGAAGAAAAAGCATATTTTCTTGACATCTTTTTTCAACATAATAAACAAAAATTTAATTAGAGTTCTTAATCATATGAAAATATAACATTCTGAAATTTTCAATTCAAAATTTTAAAAATTCAGCCATTTGGGACCTGATTTGGAAATAATTTTTGAAAAATTACAGTTTTCGGTGGACCAGATTTATCAAATTTTATTCATCTGACATCAAAAAACTAAATAGTTCATGTTAGCTGATACGTTAAACTCGTACTTGAACGGTAGATTTTTTTTTATCTTGATCATAACTTATTTTACAAGACAAATCGTGGTGTAAAATACGCCGAAAATTGAATTTTTTGTATAAAATTCTACCAAAAATCCAAACTTCCTTAAAAGAAAATTATACCGTTCAAGTACGAGTTTAATTTATCAGATAAAAGGAAACATTTAGTTTTGTGATTTTTGATGAATACGCTCTGAGCAATCTTTTTCACGGAAAAGCATGTTTTTTTTCGAAATATGTAAGTCTCCGAAAATCAGGTCAGGAAAATTTCAAAAAAAATAGTTTAAATGTTATAATTTATATGCTTAAGAATTTAAATTAAAATAAGAAATTTTTATGTCGGAAAAAAATAGAGAAACCCTGGTGTTTTTTAGTCTTTTTGACACACGTAACCCCTTAATCAAACTATTACTTATTTACTAGAACTTACTTAATCAAACGACGCCATCTACGTATTCCAAGATTTTTTATGAATTATTTATCTCCGATGGATAATATTTTTATATATCGGCAACCTTTACTACTTTCGGCATCGAAATCGCCATTTCTGAAGCAATTAATTTAAATCAATGTTAAATTCTTGATTCGTGGCTCTCTAAGAATGGGCAATAGGAGCCTTATTCTGGGAGGCTAGTGAGGAGGGACACTCCAACATGCTCCATTGCGTGGTCTGTGGCATTGGTTGCTACAATATGTGCACTCATTTGATGATGTTTCATAAAGTTAGAAATAATATTGACGGATTCAAATAAAACCTGTTAACCGTAAAGTCTAAGTTAGTATTTACGCCTTTTTCTTTTAAATCACTTCAACGAGGTATTTGAGCTCAATTCTAAGATGTTCCCAGGCCAAGATCCAGCCAACTGGTCCTAGGTCGACGTCCCCTCATAACAGCTTGCAAAGTTTTTTCTCGCAATCTTTCATCATTCTTTACTATGTTAAAATCTCAAAGTATCTAAGGATTTCTCTCCAAGAATCTCTAAGGATTAAATGAATAAGAATATTTTAACTATTAAAGTTCATTTTCAATGCCCATGTTTGTTTAGCGGTTAGGATACCAAATTCTATGATCTTTGGAAGATTACTCTTAAATTGACTCTTTTGAATATAAATAAATGTTTATAAAGAAAATTAATGTGTTTCATTTGGTCTAGGAGTTCACAGTTTTCCCTTGGTCGCATGAATTGGGAGTCATTGCTAAGGGTTGGAAATTTATAGCTTCCCTAGGTAAATTTTCCAGTTACATGAATTTATGGACAAAATGTCCACATAGACTACCCGCAAAACATATCCGAAAACGAAAGAAATCGCTAGAGCGATTTTCGAAATCAACCAAAATACTTTGTTTTGAAGAACGAATGCTGATATCTCTTAGCGTTTGGCTCAGCTGTCTACACATTATCAAAAAATTCTGTAAAAAATGACATTAAAAAAAGTTCTTTAAAAAAATTGCCTCCAGACTAGTGAAATTTTTTTTAAAAAAACTGGATTTTTTACAGAAATTTGTATAGTGTGTAGGCGATTTTGTAAAAAACGACCCATTTTTTTTAAAAAATCAAGGTTTTTTCTTTAAAAAAATTCTTTTAAAAAAATGCCTCTACACACTGGGACAATTTTTTACAAAACAGTTTTTTAAAGAATTTTTTAAAAAATCACAGCAACTCGAGACATTTTTCATGAAAATTTGTCATTTGAGTGGTGGAAAAAGTGTGAAAAGTGTTTGTTGGAATTCCCTGGGATAGTTGTTAGTGAATGTTCGTGGAAAATTTTCCAAAATTGCGAAAGTGCAGTGTTTTTCTACAGAAGTTGTTCCCAGTGGAATCAAAGCCAGCTTTGGAGGAACATTTTCGCTGATTTTTCTTTTGATGTTGCCGAAAGTTGTGATGTCTGTGTATTCTTGAAGATTGTTATGGTACAGTAACCTCGTGCACCAAATTAAAACATGAATGGAAAGAAGGAAATTGAAAAATTTTGGAACATGAACCTGGTATATCAATCAAGACAATAGACCTATTCAGAGCCACTGAGGAGATCCTAGTACATACAAGAGTCATCCGTAGTTACCACAGCCCATCACTTGAAGCCCCAGAACCACCTCCCATCATTCCTCCTTTTCAACCACGATGGAAATGTTCCCATCCGGAAGCACAAGGATGAGATGGCTACAAACTTTTGCTTCCTCCATGGGACTCCTGCTTGGACAGTTGTGGATAGAGGGAGAAGGCTTTAATGTACACCGGATAACCAATAAAAGATTTCGGATTGGAAACCAAGATATGAGAATTTATTTTTCATAAAATTTATCATAATTATCACCAGTGTCCGGAATCAAATCAGTGTCATCCAGTATCCGGAATCAAATTTGTAGAGTTGCACTGGATCAATTTTTGCAGGAATTTTGGTGAAGCACTTTCTAATTATTCCTCAAAGTCCTTCCCCTCATCCACTATCATGCTCTTCCAATTGTAGTCCTGATTTTTTTGCAGGAATAGCTTTGCAATAAAATCAGCAAGTTTTTTTTTAGCATATTCATAGTACTTACGTCAATGTTCTTGGTTACAAATATTCCTGTTCATCCAAACGTATCCACAAGTTTTCCTGAAGTCCTGAAGCTTTTCCAGAAAGAGCTGCTGATCAATGGAATCTAGGATCTTTTGAGCTGCACACCTTCTTCTCCACTCTACTCATTGTTCCTGGTAACAAATTTGTCCTTCCGAGTAATTTCTGCGGTTCTTCTGATGAGCATGTTTTGGTTTCCAGATTATCGCAAAGAAAAACAATTTCTGTACATAAATAACTGCGATAGTCACACAAAATTTTTAGGGAAAAACAACATTTTGAGGTTATGTTCACACACTCCGGAATATTGATTCCACTGGGAACAACTTCTGTAGAAAAACACTGCACTTTTGCAATTTTGGAAAATTTTCCACGAACATTCACTAACAACTATCCCAGGGAATTCCAACAAACACTTTTCACACTTTTTCCACCACTCAAATGACAAATTTTCATGAAAAATAATCCCAAGCGAAATGCTGAGAGTAATCTGTCAGAAATTTTTTACAAAAATTAAGTCTAGTGTGGAGGCATTTTTTTTTAAAAAATTTTTTAAAAAACAGTTTTTTTTAAAAAAATTCTTTAAAAAATTTTTTAAAGAATTTTTTTAAAAAATGCTCATAATGTGTAGACAGCTTTAGACCAATAACTAACAAACGGAAAAAACACATAAACACCAAACTTCAAAATTCCTAAATTTTATTAAAATATGGCCCATCAAAGGGTAATCAAGAATAAAATAAATTCACATAGCAGGTTTTACATAGCAACTAGCCCATCAATATAATGTGTGAACGATAAATAGAATATCATTTATCGTACATATTCGTTCGGTATAAGAAATTGCGCGACAGATACGAACAAAAACTTGCGAAAAAAAGTCGTGCAAAAAGACAGGAATTCATTGAGTTAAACAAAAGATCAAGTTGAATTATAAATGCTGTGTTAGAATTCATCTTCATCGCCATCAGAACAACCAGTGTTAAGAGACATAAAGATGGTGGCATATTATATATGTGCTCAACTTATAAGCTTCTCTTTTTAAAATTCCTATAATTTACATTTTTCCATACTTATTTCATCGAAAGATATATTTATAGAGTGCGCGATTCTCTTGTCCAACATAGCAACTATAATATAAAAAAAAATGTTAGTAGTATAAAAGGCACGAACGAAAAAGATGAAGAAAACAACAGAGAGAACAAAATGGAAAAACAGAAGAACGACGAGAGAGTTAAATACCGTTTTTGATGTGTGTAAAACGATCAACAAATGTACTATTTTTCCATGAGATGTACATATACGTATATATATATATATAATGCCCAACGAGCAATTCTATGTATGGGTTTTCAATAGAATGTGTACATAATGTACATAATTGTAAAGTGAGAAAGAACGAGAGCGCACAATTGAGCAAAAGAGTGTATATAGGACTTGAACACCGACCGACCGAAAAGGTCATGGATTCGTGGCACCATCTATTTGTTGGTTGAGAAAATGAATATGGCGACAAATTACTCCCTGAAACACTTGGCACATTTTCTTCCATCATCACCACCACTTTTTCATGCACGCACCATTTAATTAAATTCAACAACAGAAAAAACATACTTCATCATACAATTTATGCACATATACATATTGTTACTATATCCTAAAAAAAATAGTATATGTGGAGAAAATCAATACCTAAGTTTTATACATGGATGGGGATCAGTAACGTTATCATCTTCCAAATAAACTCTTCATATTTTGGATTATTAATGAAACCTCATTCTTCTTTAAATAAACTTTCGAGGATGTCAATGGAATTTCTAATATGGCTAGTTGATTTTTCACCCGCAACTGACACTACCGGTTAAGCACTACAACAATCACTGATATCAACCCCATATCAGAAGAAATTGCTAACTTGTGAAATTTCTATATTGTATTTTAGAAATGTATATTCTTCACCCTTGTTTGTTGGTAATAATAATTGGAATATCGGTTGAATTCACCCAACACCATTTCGATTTGGTATAACACGACAACATGACTAAAATAACTAAAAATATTGATCTGAATGTCGGAGGAGAGAGAGAACAGCAGATTATGCCTCTTGCTTCTGCCCACTCTTCTTCGTCTTTTTATTTAGCCTCTTTTCCTCTCCACTTCATCACCTCTCTTGCCATCTCACTCGCCAACCATCCATATATATATATACATATATCAACATATAACCTCCTATATAGCACGTTTGAGTAAATTCTCTCAACACAAAACTTGAATTGTACTCCACCACGGTGGGTTCCGATGGTGGTGAAATGATGACGGTGTATTTTGCAGTGTTCAAACCCAAAAGAGAGCGACTGCGAAGAAGCAAAGAAGCAACAACGATTAAAAAAATGATTGAGAGTGCAAGAGTGAGAAAGATGGACAAACAGTACCAGAGCGAAAAATGAGAATTCACCTACTCCCCAACCGTTCGAAACAGCAGCACTACACAACTAACAACAACAACAACAATAAAAGTGGCAAACACCCAGCAATTATGAGAGTAAAAAAGCAAAAAAAAATGTTGAGAGAGAGAAGATACCGATGCTGCAGAGAGAATAAAAAAAAAAAACTTCCCCAGGACATCCATCCAACCAACAAAACTCCTTAATACATCCCCTAAACACATCACACAACATTGCTTCAGCAGAACTTCCTTCCTTCCTTGCCAAGGCGCTCAAACACTGCTTTGGTTGTGATAACCCCTTGGGTTTTTCTTTTCAGTCAAAAGGGTTCACTAAAAGCATCACTACACATAATGATGATGTACACTATCATCTAATATGGCATCATTTTGAATACTGAAGAACAGAGGGGTGAATCAATTTTAAAAATTAATGGGTAAAATCATATGTGTTTAAATTTTAATTTTAAAGTATAATCAGTTTTTGTTTTTAATAATATGCTTGATACAAACTCCGTATACCCCCAAACATTTACTTTTACAACTAATTAAAATAAACGAATTACCCCTCACTATTGTAAAAAAAAAAGTTGCGAAATGCACCTGTCATCCCATTGCAACATTTTATTGCTCGTATTCCACAGAGAAAGCAATGTACTATATATACATATATATACTTCAAAAGCAAAAAGTTTTTATATTCTTGCAGATTCAAAAGATTCCTAAATCTGCTGTTATAAAAATTACAAGTTCACTCGTCAAAAGTTGTTTTAGTTTCTTAGATTCTTAAAATAATCAAGTGTCAAAACAAATGACGTCATGTTATTGGTTCTTCTAGTCGGTACTAAAGCTACAAGTCAAATACTTCGAAATAGAAATTTGTTGTTTCCAGAAGACCCTTCAATAAGTCGATCTATACGTCATTAACACGATATTAATTTTTCCACAAAGCCCTCCAAAATCATGTTTTTTAGGAATAGGGGAAGGCTTTGATGGTTCGCACATACGCTACCTTCAAACACTGCGTATTAGGTGAGATTCTTAACAATCTCACCTACTATTTCTTCCGCATTACTTTATGAATCTCACAGGTCCAAAACTGTAATTTTGCTGTGTAATACTTCGTACGACTTTGCACAATTAATATCACTTTTCTGAAAAACGACTATCATAGGTGGTAGAGGGGTTTTTATGGTTTATATTTATGTAAAAACCTTTTGGGCTGGAGGAGCCTCTTTTTGTGGGTGGAAGAAAATTCACAAATTTGACTCACATTGATCGATCGCACATACAGTGGTGGAAGTAAGTATAATTCCACCCCTTAATCCTTACAAAAACTCAACAAAAAAAGAATGTCAATGCCGTAAACGTCCTTTCATGCCAACATAAAAAAATCGACATTTTGATTTCATCAATGATCCGGGGAGCTATCGTCCTATCACTCTCTTATGTCACCTTTTCAAACTGTTTGAAAGTATGCTGCTGCAAAGGCTCGCACCTGCCGTAGAGGAAAAACTGATCAGAGAGCAAGCTGGATACCGCTCTGGGAAATCTAGCTCTGGTCAAGTTTTGAACCTGACTCAATTTATTGAGGATGGTTTCGAGGAAGGCAAAATCACAGGTGTTGCCTTCGTCGACCTCTCGGCAGCCTTTGACACAGTAAATCACAGGACTCTCCTTTCCAAAATCTACAATCTCACAAGTGACTACGACCTCACAAGGATGATTGGGGTTCTCTTAGAGAACCGCAGATTCTTTGTTGAGTTTCGTGGTCAGAAAAGCAGATGGAGACTGCAAAAAAATGGCCTACCGCAAGGTAGTGTTCTGGCTCCTACACTGTTCAATATCTACACAAATGATCAGCCACTGCCATCTCCATCTAAGGCCTTCTTGTACGCGGATGACTTGGCTCTAGCTGTTAAGGCGAACACGTTTCAAGACGTGGAGTGCCAGCTAGAGACCTGCCTTGTAGAATTTTCCAAATTCTACAAGGAGAATCAACTGAAACCAAACCCTTCAAAAACAGAGGTAAGTTGTTTCCATCTGCGTCACAAGTGGGCCAAAACTCGCTTGAATGTAAGATGGGAAGGAGATTCTCTGAAGCACAATTTCACGCCAAAGTACCTTGGTGTTACTCTCGATAGAACTCTCACATACAAAACCCACTGCAGTAATGTTAAAAACAAGGTAAAAACAAGAAATAACTTACTGCGAAAACTTGTTAACGCTCAGTGGGGAGCTCAGCCGAAACTGATGCGTACCTCTGCACTTGCCCTATCTTTCTCCGTAGCAGAGTACGCAGCTGAAGTATGGGAGAGATCTGCGCACGCCAAACAAGTAGACATTGCTCTCAACGACACCGCCCGTATAGTAACAGGGTGCCTAAAGGGCACGCCAGTGGAGAAACTTTATCCTTTAGCAGGAATAGCTCCACCACGGGTGAGGAGACAAATTATCTCCAGCAGAGAGATGTCTAAGGTTCTCTCTGATCCAAAGCATCTTCTCTACGGTCACCAAAAACCAAGAGCAAGGCTGAAGTCTCGCAAGAGCTTTTGCCACTTTGTCAAACCACTTGACAAATCTCCAGAGGAGGCCAGACTTAATCTGTGGAAGGAAGTCTTTCCACCAGATTTTGTCGAACTAAGGGAAGGCCTTCCTCCTGGTGGTGACCAAAACTGGACGACGTGGAAGTCTCCCAATCGTTTGAGGAGCGGCGTAGCGCGATCGAGAGACAACAGGCGGCGATGGGGCTTCTCGGAATGTGACGTCCTTTGTGACTGTGGGGTGATCCGAACCACCCCCCACTTGTGTGTTTGTCCATTGTCCCCTGCCCCATGTGGAGTAGGAGATTTGATGTCGGCAAGTTCGCTTGCCATTGACGTGGCCCGTTTTTGGGCAAGACATGTGTAAATTTTATGCCTCGACACGATTAATAATTAATAATAATTTCTTATTCTAAGTATTTTTAGAAATATAATAGAATTTTGTTTTTTAGGCTGGAAATAAGTATAATTCCACTCAATAAATTGAGCGTTAGGGTATTTATTTTGAGCAAATTTAGTTAATATTTTTTAATAATTTCATTGTTAACTAATTTATTAAATTAAGTTCCATTTTCTAAAGTTTTGCATTAATTTTTGCCGAAATATCGTGGGGAAAATGTTTAATGAACAAAAATAAAGGAAAAATTAAAGTTTTGGTGGCGATGAATCTTAGAAACTAAGAAAAATGACTAGGTCCTGTCAGATAATTGTCAAATTTATCAATATATCCGCCTTACATGCCTCTTAAGGTACCCCAAGGGTCAAAAATCTTCTGTTGTTAGAGGCCAAAAGAGCTTTTTGCCTCTAACAGTGATGCTTTTCAGTTCAAAGATGGTTTTGTTCACATCCGGCTGCATAGAGGGATGGTGGAACTTCTGCGGTCTTCTCGATTGCAGTGTTTTAGTCAGTTTTAGCTTAAAAAACTTATTGATTAGTGTAAATTTGGTGATATTTGGACTTTTCAAGAAAGCATTCACCAGATTTATCGTTTCCAGAATAAAATTCCCATGGAATCTAGCAAAAAAGTGGTTTTTAGTGTCATGAAAACATCTCTTAGAAAAGTTCCAAAAAAGTGATATTAAAACGTTTAATTTCTTATAAAAACGATTTAATCAAGTAGATTAAGAGTTCCCTTCAAATAATGATGTGCAACTTTTAGTGTTCGCTGCAAAATTTACGATGGAAGTAGGGTATTCAATGATGGAGTGAATCGTGTGCGAAAATGGAAACTTGATTGATACATCAGAAGAAAATCTGGGGATTTCCTGCAATTTTGTGAGGTGGGATTATGAACCTTGTAAATAAGAGATATTTTTGGCATAGATGGAGAATCGATACGGTTTGCATGGTAATCAGAAAAAATCACTGAACTTGAACATCATTTTTATGTGCGAAACATCAAAACCTTCCTCTATCTAGAATTTAATATGGTGATGAACCGGAGTTGGTCGGGAGCAGAATCGCTGTGAAGAAAACAGAAACTCTTTCCAGAGCTGTCGGATTAGTGGCTAATGTCATATACACACTTACAACTTAAGCCGAGAAACGGCTTGAAGTAATTAAAACCAAAATTGACTAAGTTCCCATCAATTTCCTACTAACTAAGCCTTTTCTTGGCTTAAACAGAGAGCCAGATTAGTAAGAAACCGATGGAAATAGGGTACATTCATTATGATTACGTTAAGCCGCCTCTCGGCTTAAGTCATAAATGTATAATTTCAATATAATTTTTGAAGTTTTGGAAATAGTGCTTAAAGTCAAAACATAAAAAATTGCCTTAAACATGTCTGCTCTACCTTTCAGAATTAAAAATTGGACGTGTATAAAACCAGTCGCACACATTTTCATCGTGAGCATGACGAAAGTTTTGCCAAACAGCTCTTTTCGGAATTAAAAATAGAAATTGTGAGAAAAAAATATAGACCGTAAATGTGGGTGACTTCACGCTTGTAAGTTTTCTTTTCTTTAATTCTAACATTTAAGGATAGTTTTTTTATAATCTTAGCTTTTGGTCTCCTTATCCTGTATCAGACAGGATAGGAAAAGCCTGGATCAGATGTGAATTTCTGATGGATCAATAATTAATTCTAGCAAAAAATGTCAGTTGAATTCCTCTTATTAATATTTGTACGGTTATAAAAAAAACGGTTTTAATTAGTTTTTGAATTCGTAAACACAATGTTTTTGCAAAAACTTTATTAATCTAAATTCACAATGCTAAATCCACTAACTCATTTTTATTTTGAAGTAATAAGTTCGAGTATTCCGTAAAGAATCATTTTAACATCTATTTTTAAATGCAGTACTATTGTAATACTGGTAATATTGTGCGAAATTAGGAGCGTTCTTAGACCTTCGTTAGTGATAGTCTTGGTTTTTTGAGATTAACAACTCTCTATGATAAGTTATAATGACTAATATTATTATCACATAAGTTATCTGTCATGTTTGACTTATTGAAATCTGAAGCACTGTGCAATGTTTTAACTTTTTATTTACAATGAATAATCTTTGAAAGCTCACGAAGAATCATATAGAAGCCTCGATATATTAGGATATATTAGAAATCCCTAAGAAACTTAATAAATCCGAAACCCTGAGATTGAAATAGGTCATACGTACATTGAACACCTTGATTCAAGTTTTTTTTGGATCACTAACGTTAAGTCCTTCCTAGTTGTTAGACAAAGAAAAGCGTGATAAAATGCGGAAAAGCCCCTGGGGTGTGAAATTGATAAACCCTCCATTCTCGGATGCTGCCAGGGTACTCTTGGGGTTCTTGTTGCGATTGCGATTGTGTCAAATAGCTATGGCTGACATTCCAGTTCCAGGGTGTTTTCCCACCTCATCCCCCCGAACCCAAACCACCCCCAATATAACCACCCCGGATGAAGTGGAGCTTGTTGGAGACGAAAGGAGTTTAGGGGTTCTATGTGTGTGTATCATCGTTTTGTGCCACATAATGATTTGAATTTTCACTTGTATGTACATAGAAATGATGGGATGTGAAGCATTTTCTTTGTGCTCCTTTCGCAGACTCTCCCTCTGCTTTTGCATCACTGTGGTGGACTTTTGTATATGTATTTGTGTGTGGGAAAGTCGGGAAAACAAGATACACATAGAGTTTGGTGAAAATGCGCGATCGATTTGGTATGGGGGTTTTCCTCTTCTCTCTCACTTTTCTCCCATCTCACTCGGTGAATGCTGGTGTTGCTTCAATGAAACCGACACTATAATACCAAATCCCCGGAAATTAGATGGGCGGCGCCTCCATCTTTAAATTTTCACCACCGGATGTCTTTTTTTCTTTCCAAAAAGAAAACTTCAACGATTTTCTTAACCTAGAATCCCTCTGTTTTCGCGGTGTTCTACCAAATTGCTGTATAATATGAGTTTATTTGGAAACCAAGGTATAAAATTGATTTTTATTGGATTCAGAAGTTTTTCCAAAGCATGTTAACAAGTTTGAGGTGCTAAGTAGCAAGAAATACCTTAATCAATTTATGTAAATAACACAGATAAAAACATCTAATTAGTTCTGGATTAATGTAACACATTTTCTCTTTCAAAAGTTCAATTACTTCAAATTCATTTAATCAGCTGTGTTCCAATTTTTTTTTTACAATCTCTTATCT
Source organism: Phlebotomus papatasi (assembly GCF_024763615.1). NCBI lineage: Eukaryota > Metazoa > Arthropoda > Insecta > Diptera > Psychodidae > Phlebotomus > Phlebotomus papatasi. The sequence continues at coordinate 153,340 of NC_077224.1, forward strand.
TGTAGATTACAAAGGTATACAGATGTATTTAGCAGTTTCCTAGTGAATAAATTTGTTAAATTCTGTCACTCGAGATAGAATTTGAGGTTGTAACCCTTTATATTAGACCACAATAAAGTATAATTGTTTAAAACCGACTTTTCAACCTTAATGTATGGAAGACCAAGGCAGAATTAGCCAGCAGTAGAATTGCACAGAGGGAAGTTATAGTTTTCCTTAGAAAGAATATTGAGCAAACTACTATTTATTCTGGATAATTAAATCCTCCCCTATTCATTGAAATATTTATCAATCTGATTCAAATATGTTTTTCACGAATCAGCCCCGGTCTCCCCTACGTTTTCGAGCATTCATAAAATATCGCGCTTGTTATTCTTGTCAATCAGTAATACTCTCCCCTGTCTTAATACAAAAGTATTCACAATAGATTAAATTGTAAAGCACTCATTGTGATCCTGTGATTCCATATTTACATCAAGCAATCGGTCAAATTTTACAATGCCCAGGTTCATAAGAGGCCTTCGTGGAACAATGCCCGTAAGAAGTTAAGGCTTGTCCACCGACGTATTTTTTAAGCATTTCTAACAGGGTTTCATACCTAAAGTTTCCCCATATAAACGGTTGAGTACTAAAAACAAATTTACTGATGATTTTTGAAAATTAACTAAAATTGGATTTTAATTATTCGACACTTTTTAGGAAACTGGGCTTCTCCGGTTTTAAGACCGTTTAAACTATCTTACTTAACCTACTTCAACTTTAAGGACATAAATATATTTAAAATTCGTTGATCTTTCGTAAACTTCAGCTTAATCTTGCACATAAGATTCAGTTCCTACGCGTATGAAAACAACGTATACTTTTATTTTAAAATGCTTAAATTTAAGCTGATTCTTCTTGAAAGCTAGGTATCAAGATCCTTGAATGTTACAGCTTGTACGACTCAGACCAAACCGTTTGCGTATCGGAATGATTTGCGCTGAGTTAGTCCTACACCTGATATTTAAACCACCTCCACCAAACCAAACCTGCGAAAAACCAACGAAACTAAACTAGAATCTTAATCATTCACGTAAATCCATCGTCTAATGTGATATTGTAAATTTTGTATAGCAGGATTCTGTGGTTTACGGTTTCATATAAGCGATTGATCTCTGAGAATGCAACGATCGTGCCCTACGTTTTTAAAGAGTCGTTTATGAATTAAACTAGGTTGAGAATTTGGCTTCAGCGAAATTTTCTAGTTGCAATAGTTTTTTTTTCTTACAGGGATCATTTAGTTCAAAAGATTTTTTGGCAAGTTTTGGGATAGTATCACATGAACCTTCTGCCACACCTTCGGTATTTTACGATAAGTGATACAATATTTGAAACCCCAATCACTGTGCGTTTTAATATTCATTCGATGCTGATTGGCCTACATGTTGCCCTGTTAGCGAGTTTACCACGAAAATTTGTCATAGGGAATTGCTGAAATGTTAAGAGAAATCGCCTACGGAAGTAGATTTACCTAACTCTCGTTTAAATATCAAACACATGTTTACAAAACAAAAGTTATTCTGTGCTGCGCATTGTAATTGAATGCAATGTATATAATCGAACACAGATCTGTGAAATATGTAGGTGTAGTTGATATATCATTATTATGATAATTCCGAGAAATATTCTGTTATCAATCTTCTATTTTACCCTCACTTTATTTCCATTTAAAAAGAAGAAGAAAAAAAAACAGGAGATAATGAACAAAATTCCCAACAAGAATCTCGTTACGGAAATTATTTGTCTTGGTGGGGAAAAAGGGTGTTAACGTCAAATATGGAAAAAAAAGAAGTAGGAAGTGCGGAAACTCAGTTTTCCCTCACACAACATACATTCACCGCATATTTGATTACACATATACACAAGGGTAAAATGGATGGGAAAAAGACTGCAGATTTGAAGAAAAGCAAAGGCTAAAAAGAAAAAAAAAAGCTCTGGAAACCCCGAAGTGGGAAGCATTGCGCGAAAAGTACACAGAGGAAAATCGATTTTCTTTTCATAGCAAAGCACACAAAAGCACCCAGAAGCAGCAGCAGCAGCACTTCATTTAATATTCAAGAGCTCGGGAAATTCTCCCCCAAAAAACACATACATACAAATACAGAAGAAAATCGCACCATATATAGTCAAATTTACCACCATCCCAATTTTCCTCTCTCTCCCCTTCATACAACCCCTTTCTCTACCTTCTATCCATCTCACTTTGATGTATCCACACGACGAGAAAAAAAAATCAACTAACATCGCTATGCTGTCGCCAAAAAACCAATTCTCTTTCACTCACTCTAACTCAATATCCCACTTCTGAAATTTTCACTTTGGATAGCAGCATATCTCTAGCCCACTGTTGCCTCTGATACCACTCACATTTCCCCGCAAAACTTTTCCTCTTTCTGATATTCTTGTCCAGAAAAACCGACCCACATTAAAATTCACAGACACATAAACATCCACATAATGTTGTGGTTGTACAAAAAAAATATATCGTGCTAAGCATTGTTATTAATAGGTGTATCCCTGTTAAAATTAGCCCATACCCCCTAACCCCACCTCTCTTTAAATAATGCCACAATTCACCATTGAAGATAGCCAGAGCAAAATGTTCTATGATGTGAAATATATAAATATGCTAATATTAAAAGTAACCATTTGCTCATCATCATCGTCAACCATCGATAAATATTTAGACATTTTCATCTGCCCACTCTATAACCATTTTCCTATATTCATCTCCTCCTGAAACCGCCCCCCTCCTGTTTTCCATCGCACTTTTCTCTTATTTTACCACTTTGAGAAGGGTAAAGAAAATTCCACGCACGTTGTTTGCATTAATCTACACCGAGAAAAATTTGGATGGTATTTTCTACAAATCGTGTCTTTAAATTCTACTATCTCAAAAGATAGTAGAAAATACCATCCTCCATAGAAACTTTCCTTTAGAATCTACCATCTTGACATTTTAAAATTTACTATCCTATGGATAGTAAATTCTAACAGCCGGATGGTAAAATTTACTATCCTCATTTAGATTTTACCTTGACCTCTCTTGGATTCTAATATCCGGGAAGTAAATTTTACTGGCCGCATATTAGATGTTAAAATTTAACTGGAAGACAGTAAATTTTAACGGAGGATAGTAATTTGGATTGAAATTACCATCCAAGCCAGTAAAATTTGCCATCCTGCTGTTAGAATGTCATTTTGGAATATCGTGGGTGCCGATTCAACCGTTCCCGATATGCTTTGAATACATTATAGCAATTCGTGGCGCAGCTGGAAGATGCTGGACTGTCATCACAAAGGTCGCGTGTTCAAATCTCGGCGCAGTCGTCAATTTTCACGCACCAAAATGGCTTGAAATACAGAGAATATCATCCCAGAAGGGCCCCAAGCCCTCAAACAATGGCCAAAAAGCAATGAAAATGTCGGAAAAATAAATTTTTCCGACATTTTTCATTCTAATATCCGGCTAGTAAAATTTACTATCCTGCCAGTAAAATTTACCATCCGGCTAGTAAAATCTAACATCCGGGGATATTAGAATTTACCATCCGGCTATTAGAATTTACTATCCATGCAATAGATTCTACAATTTTTGACAGTCCAATTTAATATCGCGTTTGCTGGGTGACTTTTTTACTATCCGGACATTAGAATTTTGTATGGAGGATGGTAAATTTTACCATCCACATTTTTCTCGGTGTACATGTGGAAAAGATAGAAAGAGACGAGACATGAGGAAAAAATGCTTGGACTACGCCCAAAATGTCCTTCGAGATTTTCTGCCATTGCTTCACTATTTGGAGATTTTCATATGTACATGAATATGTACACGATACATGAAATAAGTGAGGAGGAAATTATCTTTTGGAATTTTCCGTCATATATAAACATGGCAAAATCTTTTTTTGGATTAGGAAAAGCCGAATTTGATCCCTGCAAGATTTTTGTGTCTAGTTTAAATCCTCACTATAAATTTCAACAAGGCTTTAAATTTAAACTTCTGTACAAAAATGCTCGAATTTATGAAATTTGACGTTATTATACCTAAAGTATTTTGCAATTATAAATTAGACGAATATCTACTTTACAAAAATTATACAAAAAAGAATGTGTGGTAGTCACAAATCTCAATTAGATAAAGCCCCAGATCCCCCAGATAGATTCAGGCACTGAATCAATCATATAAAAACTCAATAGTTTTTTGAACTCAAGGACAATAAACCAAAATCCATAGACAGGGACACAAATGACAGGGTCCGCTTAATTGTACATACGATACCGTTCTTAAAAACTCGCAGGCCCGAGAATGACCGATTGAAGTGCTTAATGCAATTGGCTATAGAGCTCATTTAGTAAAGCATTGGCCTAGTTAACGAGAGGTCCTCAGTTCGATCCTGAGAAGACTGAGTGATTTGAGTGTCACATGCTCTGATTAATGATAAATAAAGAGGTAGGGTCGGAGGAACGTCTGTTAGACAGGGAACCCCTATTGACACTTTCGTCAAAATGTTGAAAATTATTTAATGTATCTAGTAAAACATAAGTAATATAAAGTTTTTTCTGTAATATACCCTTTACTATAAACAGAGATTTTCAAATTTCATATCACGAATGGTACAGAGTAGGGTGTCAATAGATGCTGACACGAGTTCTTAAAGTGTCAATAGACGTTCCTTTCACCCTATAAGAGGTATCGAGCACTTCGCAAACTATTTCAAAGTACCTCAAAAATACTTTTGCGTCAGTTACTGTTTACTGGTTCACAACCGATTTGAATAGATCGATAAATCACTCAAACGATTACCGTGCTATCCGTGCTATCCTAACCGTGCTATCACACTATGATTTTTTCAATTTGTAAATTCAATTTAATTTTCAGATGAATTGTTCCTATGCGTTATTTTACATTAAAAATCATTTGAATTAATAGATTTTAGCTTATTTATTGATATAAACCAATACTTGGCACACCAAAAGATGTTTATATATGCTAAAATAGCATAAATGTAGTTGCTCAAATTATTTTCAACTCAGCAAATTAAAATGTTAAAATTGCTCAACAATTCCAATTTTAGGCGATATAGGCACCCTCATTTTCGTTGTTTCTTCCTGCAAATGAGGTCCAAATATGTGAAGTAGTTCATCAAATTCTTCAGTAGCCATACGAAGAAAATTGTTGTGTACAAAAAAATCACCAGTTGCGATATCATCATACATTTTTTCAATGAATCCGTGGGAAGATCTCTCCTGGATCCATTTTCTGGCCCACAATCTCTTCCTTTTACCTTGAGACACATTTTTATTAAATATGTATCCTACATAAAGTAGGAAAATTTCTTCCTCATCACTGGAGGACTCACTCATTTTTCTAATAATGTAACAAAATCACAAATGACAAAATAAAACAACTGGCAATCTGCGCGGCTTTTTTGAATTTAGCAAATTTCTCCCAAAAATGTGTCCTGGCTATGAAAATTTTCAAGTGGTTCTCGCAATTTTAATGCTCAATTTGCTGAGTTCAATTTAAAATTAAATTGTGAAAAATCCTAGTGTGATAACACCGTAAAATACGTTAAGATTAATACGATTGATCTAATCTAATCTTCTGATAATAAACCTTCACTGATATCGTAGTTTATGCTGGCTGATCCTTCACAAATTTTTCGTGAAATCGGATCAATTTAATTGAAGATGATTTGCAGATTCTTGAACCTTGAAATGATAGGAATGACTTCACTTGACAGATGCAATGGATAAGGATCATAATACCTTCATCTTGTATGAATAATAAAAAGCTTAAGATTTACCAGAATTGATGACAAGGTCAGTATAACTAGTCGACTGACTATTATAATAAACTTATAAGTTGAAATTGTTTCAGAAAAATTGAAACCCTTATTTTCCCTTTGCCAAGGCTTACATAATAATTTCACTGGTTTTAAAGTTATAAATTAAGTACCGATCATAATTTTATTTTCATTAACTAAATTTATGGTTTTTTTTACTAACCAAAAAGACACATCTGAAGAATATTTGTAATCACCATGAGTAATGAAAGTAAGGCAGAGTCAAATGACGAATAATTTCATTAAATTCTACGTCAAAACTCAGAAATATTTTTGCGATTGCTGTTGTAGAGGAAAATTCCCCAACTAGTGTGGCACTTACTCTAAATTTTCCATGGAATTATACTCTATTTCCACCTTGCCGGAAAAAAAAAGAAACCGTCATCCACCATCTTGTGAACTCATAAGAATGCATACTTCTCATTAGTGTGTATTTATTATTAGGCACATTGCATATTATACACCTTTTTCGGTCACACAAGATATCCACAAAAATGCTTTACGAAAAAAAAAGAACTAACATTACTGTTGGCAAGTTAAACCTCCGTTTTGAAGAAAAGAGAGGTAGAGGTAGAGGCAACATATATATTGCGTGACTTTCTTACCTCTAAAGTGTAATTATACACCTCGAAAAACAATAACGACGAAGCAAACGTTTCATTTTGAGTGAGAGAAAAGAAGGCAATATATCCGATTAAATTAATAATTTGTAACTGACGTATTATTTTATATATGTGAAAAGCAGTTATATGTTCCATCTGAATAGTACCATCTTTCTTTATATCAAGCAATTTTGTTTTTGATATCAGAAAAAAACTGCACCACGCCTTTATATCAAAATCACATAATCAATTATATTAGACTTTTGGTTAAACTGTTCAAGAACCTTATCCACCTTCCCATGGCAACACGCAAATACAAATTCACCTGAAAGGTGAATAATTTGAATTTTATCTCATAATACAACCTCTGATAGAATGCTCAAAATTCTACCTGCAAATCCATGAGATTTTGCCGTATTAATTTGAGACAATTTTGTGTGTTGGCTAGGATATTCATTATTTTTTTTCTTTAGGTATTTTTTCTGACCTAAGAGTCGACGACTAAAAAAAAACGCAAAACTGCGCAAAGGAGAAAACAACGTAAGATGATAGATAATTATTTTTGATAGCATATGTATGTGTGAGACAAATGGTAGAAAAAAGAAATAAAAAGAGGTGAAAAAACTGACAACTATATATTCAAGTTCACCTTGTGAAGATTGGTGTGATGTATATGTATATATAGTGAAAAGCCTCACCTCTATCGAACATCAATGCTCTTCAAATTCAATCATCTAATCGATATTGTTCAAACATTTATTCGCCTCTCGATAAAAATATATCCTTGGCTTTTATTTACGTGAACTCTGTAAGAGTTTTCGTTCTACAAAATTTCAAAAATGCTTTGAAAAACGCCTCTTGAAGACTTCATTTGTTTTTCTACATTCATTGTACCCTATACAGATTTACCCAATTGAACTACAACCAATTTCCAGAGCGAAAGAATAATGGTGCTATTACTTACAATAAAAAATGAACATGCTTTTTAGGACATGACTGTTCTCAAATGTTTCTGCATTATTGACTTTTTATGTTGGTTTCTGTCACGACTGTTTTCCCCAGTCCTCGAACTCTAACTTATAGTTAGGGGAGACTGGGGCAAAACTTGTCAAAACGCATATTTAATTCTTTCACGAGCTCTGATAAAACTTAAACGTTTTATAATGAGTATATTCTTATAAGAAATTTACTGCTCTACAACATTGCATAAGACTATTTTCCTCTGTCTCCAAAGAAATGTGATTTTCGAATCATTTTCTAATAGTCGATTTTCTGGAGATTCTCAAAATTACTGGGGAAAATTTTGTCAGTCTTCGGATAATTTATGACGTTTTACTCTCGCAAACGTTAAAAATATCAAATAGACATATTTTATAGGAAATTTATTCCTTTACAACTAGAGCTATATTAAGTTAAATTGAGCTAATCAGTATTGATATTTTCTGTAAGCCAAATATTCCAAAAAAAAGGGCTCAAAATTTCATTATTTCTTATTTTACATAATCATTCCTCGAATCCCTTGAAACTTTGTAAGTTCAAGAAGGTTCATGAAGGCTATCTATAATAAAAATTTCAAGCCTCAGTCTCTTTTACTTTAGAAAATAGTGAATATTGAAATTTTCGTTTTGACAAATTTTGCCCCAGTCTCCCCTACAGTGACAAAGACTCAGAAGGCAATGATACCGCAACGGCTTTAGCAGAACAGGAGCGGATTTGAATAGTAACGTTATATAACAGCCAGGACTCTTGCAAACGTATAATTAATCGGAAATAGGTTCACACTGGGTTGTCTTTCTTGAAAACATTTCTGTAAGAAGGAGTGGATGTTCCAACGAGACTCTGTATCGTCATACAATTTGCGCGTCAATTAAGATTGGATACAGAAAGCGAGATTTAGTTGTTGATTTCGAGCACATAATGGTCTACTGAACTTCTCAATATTGGGCATTTTACACTTCAAGATTACCAGAATGTTGAGCTGTTGAAGACAGCTCGTTGTGAAATGGGTTCGCATTCTAAAGGCTCATATTCGGGTAGCGCGTGAGACATTCATCGGTCTGTGTTAAAGGCTATCATAATGGAAATTTAAAATAGATTCTTAAATTTTTTTTTGATTTCCAGATTCATCTTCCAAAAGTTGCATATCAATTGCCTCGCAATGTACATCATTTAACATTTTTCAACTGTCCTATCTCATAATCTTATGCCTTCAAACCTACTAAATATCAATTTGCCGACTGTTCTAATTTAGTTTTGTCTTATTCATTCACTATATCAAAATTATTACTACTTCGTATACAATTTTCATTACAAAAGGCCTAAGAAGCCTAAACAACCAACTTGCTGCCAATATACCGACACATCTTACAGATAAAATGCCACGTCAATACAACCATTTTTTTCTTCTTTCGTTTGAAACATCGTATACACAAAAAATATATATATTAATATCAATATATACATTTCATCTTGAGCACACAAGATTGAGTTGTTTGGCTCATTGAAATGATGAGAAAATTACATGAAAATCACACAACCAAGTTGCACCACAATCGATAAGATACGACGCATTTTTATGAAAAGAAAAAAAATCCATTTTGTGGTCTCTCTATCACACAAGAAACACTGCGAAAAGTATAACATTGCGAATTTACAAAGTTAGAAAAATTCATTGAAAATTTATCGACTACACAAATTTTACCATTTGTGATTTTATAACTTTGTAAAATTACTATTTATTGCTTATCTTGTGTCATGACAAATGCTATTCTTAGTTATCAATTTTATGATTGAAAGTTAGTGACGTTATGAGTTTTCATCGAATGTGAGTGTAATCAATAAACTTTTTAACTATAAGATGATGAGAGAGAAAATTTTTCACTGACGAACTAACCCAACTACTAACAAATCTATTATGAATTTTTTTATAGTTCATGTTTTTAACTTTAGTTACTCACAATATTTATCTGACAGTTTAATTGTGAAGAGCATAGAAGAATAAAGCGTAGAAAAATATAACATTTATGTATTACTCAGGTCATATTACTCCATCAGGTGTAGGTCAAGGCTATATCAATTTGCTGTGACAATAAAATATTTTCGAAATACCCATTTCCACTACTTAAGGGGTTACATGGGTCTCTCAGGTGAAAAAATAAGCCTTTTTCTTATAAAACTTTATTGTGTCGAAAATATTTTAGAAATTCCAACTTTTGGGATATGAAAGAGTAACTTTAGAACAAAATTTTAAAAAAATTGAAAAATTTTGAAAATTCAACCGTTGGTAGCTAATTTTCAGAACCATTCCTCAAAAGCAGACCTTGCTTTAGGCAGGATTTCTCCCAGTAGGTCCATTTGAGATCAAAAAAAACCAATACACTCTGTTAGAGGATTAGTTGGACCCCTGGATGAACGAAGGATTTTTGAAAAAAATAAAATTTGGATTTTTGGCAAAAGTTTCTGTAAAAAAAATATCAATTTTACCCTATTTTTCAACACATTTTGCATTGTAAAAACGGTTCTAATTAAAAGAAGTGCAAATCCATAGTTTAAACAGTAGATAATACTTTTCAAAACAAGTATGCAAAATTTCAGAAAGATCGGTTCAGTAGACTCTGAGAAATCTTGACTACCGCATTGTAAAACGGTGTTTTGAGAAAAACGCGTTTAAAGTTTTACAACAATATGCGCGCTCAGGCGGAATGCATAACTAAAACTGCTCTACAGTAGGCTCTCTCTCAATCGGGCATATGGGGCAAAATGTCATCCAAATTATTGAGAGATTTACGCATCAAAATCATTGTAAATTCCACAAAAAAAAAACCTCTAATATAAAGAATCACGATAAAACAAGAGGAAATACAGCGAATTTGAACAAATTTGCTTTAAAATCAAACGGGAAAATTGTTAACAAAATTTCTCGCCCGATTGAAAAAGAGCCGATTGAGCGAGAGTCTACTGTATCTCCGAGAGTTTTAATCCGATTGACTTGAAATTTTCAGAAAATATTTTTCAAATGTTTTACTATAAAATAAAAAAAAATAATTGATTTTTGTGACCTGAAAGAAAGACCCATAATAATTTTCTAGTAAATAAATTTATTACTTTAAGTACAACGAGAAGATGCAGTTTGATTAATATGTAATCCAAACAAAAAAATACACTAAATGCCGAAAACGTGCCGTATAATTTCTTTAATCCAATATGATCCTTTAATTTTTTGGAACGACACGGAGGACGTGATCGACGTAAGTCAAAGTGGTGTAATCATAAAAATCAATATTCACAACTACCCTATTTTTACTATACTGCTCCAGTTTCTCCCAATGGTATACAGTAGACTCTCGCAAATTCGGCTCTTTTAAGATCGGGCTACTTTTTAATTCAGGCAGCGGTTACATTTGAAAAAAGTTTGTTGTCATTTTTGAAGTTTGATTATGTTTATCAAATGAATCAAATATGCTCAAATTTGGCATGATTTGTCTTAGTTTTGATGTGATTTTGCAATATTGAGCGATTTTTATGCAATTTACGTTATATATGAGTGTGTAAACTCAATATCTATATGCACATGAATAAAAATTCGTTGCATTTCCAAAACTTCGTCGCCCGAAATTCCGTCTAATTCGGCTGACATTTCGGTCCCATATGTCCGAATTTGAGAGAGTCTACTGTACTTTCAGTTGCAATAAATTTTGACGTTCATCACTGACAGCTGTCAAAGTGTCATTTAATTGTCAATATCCAATATCATTTCCGCCATTTTGTTCGCCAAGTTAATCAGTACAGTTGATTAGTAATACAAATTTTATTCTCTGCCCATCCCTAACTTCAGTGAAAAATATTCCTCTCATTGAAGCAACACTCAAACTGAAATGTTGGACAAAATTATTGAGAATTTATTTCGAGAAGTGTATATACACTGAATTATTTTGCCTTGTTTGACGTTTCCATTGCTATGTCGTATGAAAAAAACAGATTCACTCATCTCTTCACGATATAAAACTTATATTCACATTGTATTTCAACTTGAGGGTCGTCGTTGCTAATCATTGTAAACTCAAACACTCACACAAACACCCATTTTCTCGAGAGTTGGAATAAAATTATCTATATATATATATAGACTTTTTTGTATAATTCCTCCTTTCAAATTGAAATGACTTATATTTGCACTCGAGCAAAAATTGTTCAATTGAAAAGTAATTTTAGAAACGTCCATCGATTTTTATGTATAAAGTCGCTCTTTCAGGGTCCAAAATATAGACTATTTGTAGAGACTATATAACATTTCTCGGGTTTTTCTTTCCTATCAGTACACAACAAAAATCACTCAGAGGTATTTCTCTTTTTTTATCGATAACATTAGTGAAATTCTCAAGCACAAAGCAAAATTGATAAGATACTCTAAACGGACCATTTTCATTTTTTTTTTAATTCCTACACTTGGGAAAATGCATTTTATAAAAACAACTTGATTCAAATGTCAAGATGATTACTTTTCTTTTGAATTTAAAGAAATTAATATTAAAAAAAAAAAAAGAAAAATGAAACTCACCCGAGCGCCGAGAAAGCGAGCTTCGAGTAATTCCTGCTTTCGGGGGTCCAATGCGGCCTGGAAATGTTCCATTTTCACCGCAGCACCTGTCCAAATAATTACAGAAGACAGTTTTTTCAGTTAAAAAACAAAAAGAAGTGTCACTTCCGAGTGATTCTCATTTATTTTTGAAAAAGAAAAACTAATCTATTAAGATTAAATTTTATGAGACCTTTTACAAAAAAGAGTTATTTCTATCGCTTCAGATTTCAAGCGTGATGAAAATATTCCATGGAAAAATATGTATAGGGGGAGGCTTTGAACTTTCGCACACAAAAATGATGTTCAAGTTCAGTGATTTTTTCTGACTACCATGCAAACCGTATGGATTCTCCAACTATGCCAAAAAAATGTCTTACTTATAAGGTTCATAATCCCACCAAACAAAATCCCAGGAAATCCTTAGATTTTCCTCCAGAGGAAAATGAAAATTTAATGGCGATTTGTCCGATAGATGAATCAAGTTTCTATTATCGCACACGATTCACGCCATCATTGAACACCCCATTTTCACCGTAAATTTTGCACCGGACACTAAAAGTTGCACATCATTGTTTAAAGGGAACTCTAATCTACTTGATTAAACCATTTTTATAAGGAATAAAACATTTTAATATCACTTTTTTGGAACTTTTCTGAGAGATGTTTTATTGACATTAAAAACCATTTTTTTGCTTGATTCTACGAGAATTTCACTCCGGAAACGGTTAAATCTGATGAATACTTTCTTGAAAAGTCCAAATATCACCAAATTTACACGAATCAATAAGTTTTTAAAGCTAAAAATTGACTAAAACTCAGCAAGCGAGAATACCACACAAGATTCCACCATTCCTCCACGGAGCCGGATATGCACAAAAACGTTTGAATGCGCATCATTGAAGATTTCTCTGTTCCTGCAGCTGCAGGAATCGGGATTTAGCACAGATATTGAGCTTCAGCAGGTGAACAAGCTAAAATTTTCACAAAACATCTTCTTACGGACAATTTCTTTTCTTTGTCATGCAAAACAACACAATAGTGAGGTTATGTCAAAGATTGTCAAAAAGCAGTTGTAAACTGTATGAGCTTATTGCAGATGTGATTCTTTCATTGCACATTCAGTTTGTGCAAGCTTGAAAAATATTTTTATATCAAAGAAATCCAAAATTGCTTAATAATTACTCAACTGCAACCTATTTGAGTCAAATTACTTCTTGTTTATCAACTTTACGATTTTTAAGTTTTCCTTTTTAGTGGTGGATCAAATCGGTAGATTACAATAGATGTGAATATGAGGGATCGCATCTAAAATGAAGTTTCTTGGAAAATGTGAGAGAAGCCATGTCTTCTATGTGCGATCGATGAATCTGAGTCAAGTTTGTGAATTTTGTTCCACCCACAAAAAGTGCCTGTTCAGCCTAAAAGATTTTTACTTAAATCTGATTCCTAATAACCCTTCTACCCTCTGTGATAGTAGTTTTTCAGAAAAGTGATATTAATTCTGCACAATCGTATGAAATATTGCACAGCAAAATTACAGTTTTGGACCTGTTTTTAATTTTTGTTTCCTAAAACTAGGGGAAAAGGATTAGACTCCCAATTTTTTCAGGAAAGGTGTGATTTAAGACTAGCTACTAAAATATATAGCCATCAGTGAAAGTTATAAAGTAATACCGGAGAAATTCGAAGTGTCCGATGGTAGCGTATGTGCGAAACATCAAAGCCTCCCCCTATATACGTATATTTAAACTTCAGAGAACATTATTAAGCTTTTGCCTGCGAAGAATAAAGCGCAGCAAAAAAAAGGAGGTGAAGAGAGAGAGAAATAAATCCACGTAATTTACAAAATTTTCCACTACATTGCTAAAATATTGTAATCAAGTCTTTCAACTTGTATTTTATCTATCTCATTTTTGCAAACGTAATTCCCAATTGTTTTGCTATCTCTGTCACATTTGACAGTCCCTCTTGCGTCGCAACTTTGGAACATCACAAAAACACACACTGTGTTACTTTTGCTCTAAAAATAGTCTCACTCCCGATTGTGTGATTTTAATCAATTAAATGATATAATTCCTAGCACCATTTAATTCGTGTTAAACAGAATACACACAAATGATTAAATGCTCTCCACATTATTATCACTCTCATTTTATGTTCTATTTCCAGTTTAATCAATTTACTGAAGATATAAAAAACACACTATATAAAAATATGCATATCACGTTAAATTAATATCCGTTAATTTTTCAACAATAAAAATTGATGGATATAAAATATATTTCAGCAAACACACAACCATTTATTATACATATTATTACACCCCATTCAACGTCACAATCTACTAAACTCTCATTCACTGTGTGATCATGCTGCGTGTATTTGATATTATGACAAATAAATGTCAGTTAAAAAAAAGATAATTAGTTATATATGTATTTGGTTATTTTAAATCAAATTTCGCAAATATATACATATTATATTTACATATAAACATTTTTTTTTCTATCAGTGTATTGCACTGTATATCGTGCTTTACGTCCATTTACACTGTGTTTACACAAAACATACACAATCATATTGGCATTCCAGAAAGAGAGAGAGAGAGAGAGAGAGAGAGAGAACAAACATTTTCTATCACTCTGCCGACCCAGCTCTCGTGTAAATCGACATACACACTGAAAGTCTTCTTTTTGGGAAACTCTTAAGGGGTGATTCAGAGAGAGAGCTAATTTAATGGCGTTATTACATACTTAAACTCAGAGAAGAGAGAGAGAAAAAGAAAAATAACACTGTGTGTAAATTAAAACTAGAAAATTGCTATTATTTTCCCTTCTTCTTCGCTCTCAATTTCAATGTGTGTTAAGTAAAGAGAGGAAATTCACAATGAATTTGCAGCTAAATATTTTATTACGGAATCAAATTCTCACGAGAGCATTCTTCTCTCTTTTTGTTAATGTGTAATTTTTTTCTGGTAATACAATTATTTAAAAAAAATCATATTTTTTAACAATACAGGCGTAAATAACTAAAATTACTTGAATTAAAAAAAATGGCAAAGGCTTACCAAGTTATTAATCATTTTGCATAGATTCATATTAACTTCGCACATACTCTGGCTTCGAATGCTTCATATTTATCCCATATTTCCTTAAAGAATTTGACAGGATTTTTCAAGAAATGTATAACTTAAGATGGGCTATTATACAGGGTCTCATTCAAATATTATAGGAAAAACATGAAAAGCTCGAAACCAAATTGTGTGCGAAGCCTGAAAGCCTTCCCCTACTAGAACTACTGAAAATAGAATGTTCCTATTTTGAAATTATTTCCTTATGGCTCTGGCACGCCCTTTAGATTTGGTAAATTTCATATAACCGAAATTGATAACAATTTCCTTCTCCATATGACTATTTGATTCTTCGCACTCAAAATTCGATTAAACTAAATTTAATTTAGTGCGATGTTCAAAAGAAGGAAAAAGAATCCAAAAGACTGGAAAAGACATATGCAAAATGTTTGAGAAAGAAAGAGATGCGAAGTTCGATTACATGAAATTTTACCGATATGTATGCCACAGCCATTAAAGATCAATAGATAAATATTGTGAAAAGAAAAAATGGTCGCGAGAAAATGCTATCAAACGTCTTAGCGGGCACTATATTTTAATTACTTACATTATTTTTTTTTTCAAATATTGCTTATTTATATTGTGCAACTATCTAAGAACAGAATTTATCACCTCGAAATCATATCAGAAAAGACAATGATGGAAAATATTATCAAAATCGCCGGCATGTCAAATTATTCGCGTTCAACCTCACACAGTCTACAGACCTTTCCCGGTAACCGATAAGTAAGAAACAAGACGTATTTCTGCCTCTGTTGGGCTATTTTGCCCATGTCAATGATGAAATATAATCCTAAGTCCATTGTCTTTCTGGTTAGTGAAAAATTGGAGCCGTTTTCTAAAGAAACCAAAAAACATGGTTTTGGTGGGAAAAGGGACGGGGCGGTGGAAAAATTAAAAAAAAAGATTGTCCTAGATAATATTGACTTATGAGGGGGGGGGGTGGCTTCGAAGACCGGAAGTTGATATCTCTCACTGTCTAACCGTGTCACAAGTTAAAAAAAAAGCTGGATTACAAAATAAAATAATCTAACGAATTCCAGTGCAAAATATTAAATAAAAAAATCTTTATAATAATATTCAAAAATAAAAATAGCTTTTAAGCACTGGAAAATTGTAATATTTTTATAATTATAACATACACATCAAGTTCGAAAAGCCGATATAATGACATTGTAATACTTAAATGAAATCAGACACCTACAAAATCTTTTCATTTGTATATACAATTACCGAAAAACTGCAATAATTGAAGAATTATATGAGAAAATCCTTTATTTAAAAATTATTAACCAATAGTAGCAAAAATTCTACAATAAAAACATTATTTATTTATATTTTTGTATTTCAAAGTATTTTAGAAACAATTAATATAAACAATAAAAACTATTCGGGAATTCCCATTTTAAAATAAAGCCAATAAAGGCTGGTTTTTCGTTTTTTTTCATACCGAAAACAACTTTAATTTTTCGTGAAATTGTTTCAAATTACCAAATTTACAGACATTTCTGTTCAGATAAAATCACCTTCCTCATTACAAGTCAATAAATTTCAAGTGTTATTTTCACTATTATTATATGTATATTTATTCATCCTAATCCTAATTGAAATTCACGTTTGAAACTGAAAGCAGAACTCATGAATTTTAAATGCATAAAAATAGTGGGATATTCTTTGCAAAGGGAAAATTAAAAAGTTGAACATAAAGTGTGATTTAACACTAAACCTACCAAGACCCGGTCAAATTGACCGATTTAAAATTAACACATATTTAAACGGTACAAAGTCGCTATCAAACTTTATGAATTTCTTAAAATATGCATGTAATAAATTCTCAGTGTTTAAATTTTAATTTTTTGCTATTTTCCAAGACAAATTTGTTGAGTATCCTATCCTACCATGGTTTGTCATTTGACCGAAAAACGATCTCAAACGCTCGGTAGGTTTAGACCGTCTTCAGACTAGAGGTTTAGCCCAGTTCCCGAGGGTCTCAAAACCTTAAAAAGCAACCGATTTTATTGATTTTTCAAAATGTAATAGGTCATTTGCCCTTAATAATCCAATCCTAAGTCAATATTTTTCAAAAAATCTTGATTCATAAGATATTAGAGAAGTTAAGCCATATGGCTAAGCCTTAGGTCTAAAGCCCGTATTAGTGTTAAAGGTTATTCTGAACGTTTTTACGTTATTTATCTACCATAATATTGGTATACTTAATTGATATTTTAAAGTTTCCACTTCACATACCCGAGGATTCATCAAACGATTTTGATGACGAATCAAACAAATTTTGTAAAACAGCGTTATGTTGTTTGTCTCTTATGACCTCTACACACCAGGGAAATTTATGTCCATATTGAAGCAAATTCAATATGCCTGTGTACTCTTCAATATAAACATAAATTTCTCTAGTGTGTGGAGGCCATAAGAGAGAACAACCTGGGTCTTCTGCTTTCCTTCTCAGCCTTCAAATAAATCAACGCAATAACCATTAACATGTCCTTAAATTTTATCCTATACCACCACTTCCCAAAAACCATATCTACGGGGATATATCCAAAACGAGTCGTAGTTTTCGTTTTTGGATTTGAGAAATCATTATTCCTGATATTACTTCTTTTTTATGTAAAATTAATTAACTTTTAAAAAATTGTATTTTCAAATCTATTGAAGCAAGTCAAAACGCATTCGAAATGTCTTGGATATCCCGACAAGCCTGAATCCTTTTCTACCAATATTTTGGAAATAAGAAATACCAGAGCAGAATAAGTCATTAAATGATTTTTCAACGATATACCGTAGATACAAGTGAATTTTCCGTTTGGGAGTGACTTTGCCCTTCCGCTATCCGTGAGCTTCTCATTAATTTTAGCAATAAAGCAAGATCTTTGATGTTAAGATAAGATACGATTTTTATTATCCAAAAATTCTGTTTTGTGGCTGCGTCTGCCGCCGTCTTACCATTACCGGCGTCACCAGGTTGAACGCCTGTCAGTTAAATCAAATACTACCGTGCTTAGTGAAAACTACTTTTAATTTCATGAATACAAACTACTTAATTAAGCATACAGTACTTTAATTAAGTACTTAGTGTTCTGGGTAAGTTGTACCATATGTTAATTTCGCTATTCTAAACAACACGCTGACGTTTGTCTCATATTTAATTTTTTTTTAATAATTGGTTGTTCTGCGACTTCTTAAAATTACGTGATTGAGTTGAGAACTTATTTGATAAATATGTACTTAATGTGACAACTGGTATGGGTATGTACTTTTCAAGTAATTTTCCAAAACCTATTTTTTATCAAAGAAAGTCTCTTAAATGATTCAGAAAAAGTCACAATAGATGAACTCATGACAAGTGGGCCTAGTATATTATTATAAATCTATAGACTTTTACACAGTAATTCCATTGCAATGCCATATCTCGTATTGGGAAATCTCCCAGGAGCGCATTACAAGATTTCTTACTAAATGCTATACTTAAGTTCCCGCTCTTTAAAATTGTATAAGTTACGATTTCTGGTTTAATCTTTAGAGGTTATAGAATTAAACATTTCGGGAATTCACAACTAAATTTAAATTCTTAAATTTAGAAGACAGTACTTAACCCTTTAACGACGAGACACTTTTTACGGACTGAAAATCAACAATAAAAATTAAATTGAGAAAAATAATCAATGATAAGTCTTACATCTAGCCTTGGAAAGTCCAACAGTCTGATTCGGTGTATTTTGTGCTTCTATGAACGATAGGGACAAAAATAGCCCAAAAATTTAAGTAATTTTTCTGACAATACCAACGAATAATATTTTTCGCTTTAATGAAAAATATTACGTATGAGTATTGTAGTTTTTATTGCCAAAAGGTTTTTGCTTAAGAAAAATTGAAAGTATAAAAAATAAATAAAATCAATTATGAATTTGAGAATTTGCCATTTTTGAGCTTAAATATTTACTAACATAGCAAATAGTTAGACACTTGCAAAAAATATTCTAGATTCCTTCAACCTTCTACTTTACAATTATGTACAAACATAAGAAAAAAATAACTTTAGGTAGTCAGGAAAAATTATTTGCTTTATGGGACACCGGTGTTCAAATCGTCCTTAAAGGGTTAATGTGTTAGCCAAGTACACGACTTAAGCCAAGACACGGCTTAACTTAATTATAATCAAAATAATGATTTGACTAAATTCCTATCAGTATTCCGTTAACTAAGCCAAGAGACGAATTAGTCAGAAACCGATGTAAATGTAATCTAATCATTATTTTGATTATATAATAATGTTGCCGTATCTCGGCTTAAGTCATAAGTGTGTCTTCTAGGGAATAAGGCAGCTATTTTGCTACTTGGGTAATTTGTTCCATATAATAAGCGTTTTAGACTAGAGATTTAGCCCTTTCTCCGAAAATTTCGAAATCCTAAATGATAAGCTATTTTTAAAGATTTTTTTCCAAATTCCACTAATGAATCATTTTCTCTTATTATTGAATCCTTTCAAAGACCTAAGTTCTTCAAAAAGCCTTATGAAGATTTAATAAAAGACTTTCCGCCCGTAGAGGACGGTTTTCAGGCTTCGCACATACTCTAGGTTCGAACACTCCATACTTTCCCATATTCGTTTAATGGAACCGACCGCATCTTAAAAAGAAAAACTAATCTAAAAAATTATGTCAAATGCATTACAGGATTATGGGAAAAATATGAAGTGTTCGAAGCTAGAGTGTGCGAAGCCTGAAAGCCTTCCGCTAATACATGTTCATTTTTCCTAATTTAAAGCCAAAAAAAATCCTACCAGTGTAAAAATAAACCATAGAAATTCAAGATAAAATGGATAACTCACCTCCACCGGAATAACGTCGCCGATCAGTCATCCCTCAAGCTCCAATGCAGCCCCATTTGATCTGCAGACAAATCGAGAGCGTTAGAAAGTCACTTATCCTGTCAATTTTTTGACGAGAATTTCCTCTTCCCGTGTTAGAATCCAAAAATAGATTAAAAATGTGGGCTTTTCTGCTAAGGCCTCCTAATGAGACTTTCCACCCTCTCAAAAAAACCTTGTTGAAAATTCGAGACAATTTTAGGGTGGCATTTATCGATTGTGTCGCATGAAAATACAATACAAAGAGATTGAGTGTATAGAATGAATTTTGTGCAGAAACTCTGTAGTTGCTTCTTTTTTTTTTATTTTCGCCTCTTCTCCTCGCTCAAATACCTCTCAAGGCTGAAGCAAGTACGAGATGTTGCATTGTCTGAGGGCAAAAATTTCCATCCACGGGCAACACCCACAATTGTCTCGAATCCTTGGAAAGAGGCTGGGAGGAAAATTATGTTCGAGAAAAAAATATTGTTAAGAAATTGACATTACTGGACAAACTGAGGCCGGAAGTTAATGTTCCTTGTTCAGGAGATTCTGCTGATAAGATGATGCTTTTAACGAGATATCACTTTTAAGTATTTTTTTTTTGAGTCTCTAGGGATTAATTTTTTCTGAGGGTTTTTGATTGATTTGTCCAGGAGAAAATGCACAACAA
This sequence comes from Phlebotomus papatasi, assembly GCF_024763615.1. NCBI lineage: Eukaryota > Metazoa > Arthropoda > Insecta > Diptera > Psychodidae > Phlebotomus > Phlebotomus papatasi. The sequence goes on from NC_077224.1 coordinate 174,075, forward strand.
ATTGTCCTTGTTCTTGACCAAAAAAAAATGGATCACTCAAATATTCATAACACTTCACTTGCAATGGATGAAAATTCTGTGAGAGCTTTTCCAGCTATTTCCGCAGCAAAACACCCACAAAAGATGAAAGATGGTGGTACAGGAATGGCTGATGAGGTACTTGCAGATGAATATTGACGGTGATTTGGCGCGGCAATGCCCGGAAAGATGCAGAGAAAGAGCTCAGAGATGGACAGGAGAAAAGATGGCGGACGCGCTTAGCGAAAAAATATCTTCTCACACAGCGCCTGAAGAAATTGAATGACTCTGCGACGGAGGTAACAAATCACTTCACTGACGATTTATTTAATTTTGCTGCCCAAATGCTCCTGTACAAGCACTTCCACAAAAATGGCTTTTTTTGTTCTTCTGCAGGCTCCTTAGATTGAAACTCTGACTTATAGTTTGTCACTCAATTTTTACTGGATTTTCTCACTTTCCATGAATTCTGTCTCAATATTCACCTCAATGAGTTCACGATAGTTCAAATTGTGCGAAAAAATGCCCGTCAATATAGCTAATTCAATAAAAAAATATAGAATATTCATTGAGAAAAATTCGCATCCATTTTTCTTGTTGCACGAAAACAACTCTTTCAATGCCTCAAATGTCCATTTTCTGCCGACTTTTCTACAGATTTTTCACCAAGTTTTCACTTTTCCACAATCAATTTCACTCCTCAATCCCCCAATTTTCCACCAAAAACACTTTTAATCAGTTTATTCTCAATTTTCTCATAAAAGAGAAGCAAACACTTTGCGAATGTATCACCATGAATGTACAAACTTCAGTCAAGTCAAACAAGATTCACCCAATTTTCCGCAAGTTGTCGCCCCAATCGCTGGTAGTCCTTTTGAATTCTCAACCGTCTTTGAAAAAAAAACTTTTTTAAATAAAAGAAATATTTTTATATTCCAATTTAAAACTATAGAAAAACTCAAATGAAAACATATACGTTTTACATTATAGTTATCTCCCATATATTCTTATTTATTTTTGACATTTTTTCTTTTGATAATAGAAATATACATTTTTTCGTTCAATTATCGAGAATTTTTATTAGCTCTTCTTTTTTTTTATTCCTTTTCCCTTTTTATAAATTTTATCCTCTTTGATTTCATCCAATTTGCTGCATTAGAATTTCCAGATAAATCGTCTTTTCGTCCAAAGAGATAGAAAATTGCTCTCATACAAGGCCTAGTTCACAATTCTTTGTTTTATTAACAATAATTCACGATTTTTTTTTAAATTTAATATTAATAATGTACTTCTTCTGCTGCGAAAAAACACTTCCAGATGGAAAACTGAATAATGTTGTTAATTATCCAAATTGAAATTTAAATATGTAGGCGATTTATGATACAGATACCAAATAAACAATAAACATCGCGATTCAATATAGACCCCATTCTAAAATAAATAGAGTAAATAGGGGGCAATTACACAAATAATTGTTTAATTAGAAAAGTTTTAGATTATGTTAAGGCTAACCTCAAAAAATCAAGACATATTTTGTGCCGCAAAATTAATTACATTTCTGTGAAGAGGAATTTTTGAATAATTTGCCTATAAGAGTTACTTGAATCTTCTCTAAATTAAAACAAGTTTGATTTTGTATTACTTTCTTTTCAGGTTAGGTCCTATATAACCCCAATTTCTTCAATAACTTTGACAAATAAGGGAATGGGAATGACATCCATTGGACATTATACCATTTTATTTTATCAATAGATTGATTAGCAATTTTTTTGGAAGTCAAGATTAACCTTAAAAACATCAAGACATTGTGCAGCAGAATCTTTAAACTTTCTTGTGAAAGAAATCTCGAATAACCATTTAATCATGGCAAGAATACTGATATAAGAATTCTCTGAATTTAGGTAAATGTTCCAAATTCTAACCTCACAATCAAATAAAACAATAATGAAATAATTTTATTTGAAAGGTTAGATCGAACATAACCTTAACTTATTAATAACCTCTTTGATCAATAAGAGAATGACACCAAATTGTCTTCAGGCACTTTTTTGCCAATGAAAAATAAGTTTGTTGGTTATGTCAATCTTAACCTAAAAAAAATCAAAACGTATTTCGTCTAGCAGAATCTCTCCAACTTCCTGTAGAATTTTTTTTTGAATTTGTCGACAAAGTTATTGCAATACGATAATAGGAAGAGAACACCAGAAAAAGTGGTTTTAATTCCAACTCTATGCAAAACTTTCTTCACATAACCTCAAATTTTACATTTTGAATTTAAGCATTGTTCATATTTGCGAAATTTGACCGTAAAAATATAGTTATAGCAAGAAAACTTCTATAAATGTTCTTTGAATTTTAAAAAATGTTTTATATTCTAACCTCAGAATGTTCCGCTTTTGTAGAGTCTAACCTAAAAAAAATCGGTCAAAGCCCTATTTTTTTTTGCTTTCAATTTGGGCATTCAAAAGGTAAATAAAACAGTAAAGAATAACTTTTTAAAAGTGATATCAGAGAACTCGGAATTTTTTTTTGGGGTTATAATTATTCAAATATCTATTTGTATCTCAAATTGTTAAATTTACTTTTAAAAGTAAATAAAAGCTTCTGACTTAAAATATAAACTGTTTTTTTTTTTTAAGTAGAGTGGCACGTAAACTCATATCTGAAATAAAATCTTCCAGAATAAACGAAAATTTATTGAGGATTTAAAAAAATATATTATAAATTTTAAATTTCTTCTTCTGCATATATTGATTTTCTCAAAGAATGTACCATATGTCTTTAATGTTATTGAAACAAACTAAAATTTAAAGAAAAAGTAAATTTGAAAATTTTACCACATGCCGTCTTCTTTTTCGAGGTTAAGTGTAACCTAACCTAAAATGTTTCTATAAGCTATTTTCTGCAATAAAAGGTAATGAGTCCCGTAATTTCAGATATTTCATAAATAAGAGATTAGGTTGCAAAATGAGGATTTGTTTGGAGAAATAATCAGAACTTGCATAAGGTTAGGTAAGTTTTCTCTAGCACGATAGAAATATAAAGTCGTCATCGAATTTATTTTGCTTAATGCAAAATCCAAGTTTTGCGTTAAGCACAACATAACCTCACATTACAAGGTAAAAGAATGAAGTCACAAATTATCGTATTTGCCTACCAAATCCATTAAAGAGTTTAGGAGTTTTTCTCCAATCAACAGATGCCCTTCTGTAGGTTATGTGAATTTCAGGTTCACTCCAACAAAACATTCTAACTTTGAAGCATAACCCTTCGTCAATTTAAGAAATATTCTCTATAAAATAATTTATCATTTTTTTTATTTTTATGAATTATTCTTCACTTCATTTTATTTAGTTATTTCTTTTTTCTCAAAGTTACTTATTTGCTTCGAAATATTGTAAGAAAAAGATTAACTTAATTTTATGGTCTAAATTGAAACAAAGAATCGATAGAGTAGAACAGGTTACTTCACATATATTTTCTTTCATTCTTAAACTACTTAATTTTATTTGGTTTTGATGCTTTTTGTGTATTTTATCCTTAAAATTCCTTTACATTTCAGAGTCATATCCTACGACTATTTTTTATTACCTTTTTTCTTATACATTTTTTGTGATTTTCTTTTTTTTTAATAAAATGTTTATCAGTCAATTCACAGGCTTTTCACCATTTTTCCTCCTCTCTCACATCGCTCTTTTTGTCGTTTTTATCTATTGTATCTTTCTTTGTAAATTCACCAGAAAGAATATTCAATCTTTTCTTTTTTAATAACTAATTGCACGATTTTTTTTCGCTTTTCTGTCTACCAGGATTCCTTTAACTATCGTGATAAATGAACATTTCTCTTATTTTTCTTTTTGGAGTATACAAACTTCTTGATAAAGCTTAATAATTTTAATAAAAAAAAGACAGAAAATAAACGAAAATAACTGATAATAAAATGCGTTAATCGTAATCTTTGATAATACATATTGTAGCATCATTTTTCGTTTTCAAAAGTTTTTGTTTGTGTTATTTCTTATTTATTTACGTACATTTAATATTTATTTATTGGTATTCTGTTCAATGGATATTTCTGGCCATTGAATTATTTGTTTCTTTTTTTTAAGTGATGCAAAATAATAAATAATATTGCTACAAGAGTCATTTAAGTTTCTTTACAAAACATTTTTGTGGAGGAATTCAATACACTTTCAATTTTGCTACAGAAATGAGATTCAACCAAGTATCTTAAGATTATGTCTACAAAATGAAGTCGTCATATCAGTTCATCTAACCTCAAATGCTTAATAAAACGACTGTCGAAATGAAAATTTTATAATTAATTGAAAAAATAATAATAGCTGTCTCAGGGAAAATGACAAACATATTATGGATCTGATTCACTTATTTTAAAAAAGAAAAAATATTCCAAAATTTCAGGTTATGAATTACCTAACCTCAAAATTCCAAGATCAATAAATCAACCAATATACTATGATTCAATAATCTGCAATCTCTGTTTCACAATATTATTAAAACACATTTTAACTAGCCATAATGTGTCAAGTTTTTGAGGTTAGAATTAATTTCAATAAAAATTTGATGAATTTTTAATATTTTTTGTACTATTAGTATCACGGATAAATCAATATTAATTAACTTACAGTTCGCAAATCAAAAATAAAAGCAATTGATATAAATTGAATTATAATTCTTATCAATTTAAATTTTCATATCTGATTTTTGTCGAGGTTAGGCTATACATAACCTCAAAAAAATTATAACTCATGCATTTTCCAAGTGATTAATTTATAAATTGAGGTTATGAATAGTTTACCTTGAAAAGAAAGTCCCAAAAAGAAAATAACTATTTTCAAATTGGCAAATTTAGTCGTAAATAATCTGACTGAATAATAATAAAAATCACCTAATAGTTTATTAAATTCTCAATGAAAATAATTCTAACCTTAGAAGCTTAATGGTTTTTTGCTATTTCAAACATTTCTAGGGTTTTGCTAATTCTGTGAAGTAAAGATTGCACTTACGACTTTTTTGAGGCAGAGAGCTTATCTAATTTGAGGTTATGTATGGCCTAACCTCGAAAAGAAAATTTCGTAATTCGCCGTGATATTAAAAATAGTAATTAACAAAATTTTATTAAATTTTATATAAAAGTATTTCAAATCAGAGAAACTTAGCGAATTCTGGATTTTAAAATATTTTTAGTTTTGTAAATTCCGTGAAGCAGATTGCAGATTTTTCAATCGTTAGTAAATTGCTTGGTTCCTTGATCTTGGAATTTCAAGGTTAGGTCAGGCATAAATTCAAATTATATAATATTCTCTTTACCAAAAATATCTCTGATCCATGCACTGTCACAGATTATTACTCCCTCTCTACCAAAAAAAATCGTACTTTGCGAAGAATTTTTATCTTGAGAAAAGTTGAATTTTTGTTCGATAAAATCCATGAGAATCACGGATCTTTTAAGGAAAATGTTTGAGGTTATCCAAATGTATATTTAAAATATTTACCAATGATTACAGAATTCTTACATGTAATTTCTTAATCTTCAAATTTTTCCCAAAACTCACGACTTTTTTGGAACACAGATCGTATATAATTTGAGGTTATGTATGGCCTAACCTCGAAAATCTTTAAAGAAAATTTCGTTATTCAAATTGATAGAACGGAAATACAAATTATAACCATGTTTTCATTTTTAATTTGCCAAATGCGAATCAACTAGTAATATAGCTGTGATAATATTTATAAACATAAAATAAAACTTCAATAAATTTTCAATGAAAGTAATTCTAACCTCAAAACTTAATAAATTGTGGCTATTTAAAATATTTCCAGTTTTTTGTTAATTCCATGATTGTATATTTTTCAAACAATTAGCAAATTGTTTGATTCATGGATTTTGAAATTTCAGGGTTAAGATAAGATTTTAGGGTTAGGTCATGCATAACCTCAAATTATAGAAAATCTCTTCACCAAATAAGTGACACATTTCAAGTTTTTTTTCTAGTTTTTTGAGGTTTACAATACTTCTTCTCTTCTCGCAACAACTTTTTTTGTTATCGTGAGAAAATTCTCAACGAATATTTACACCTGTCTCAGATCTAAGGCTTAACTCAGACTTTTAAAATTCAATAGTCCTGCTTATTAATTAGTATTTAAAGACCTTCAAGAACTGGGTAAAGCCTCTAGTCTGAAGACCGTATTACAAAAGAAGATTGTGAAGAGTTCTATTACAGAATAATTTTCAATTACTATTTCTTAAAAAATAATCCTAGGTTGGAGAATTGTATTTGTTTTGTCAATAACATGTCAAATTCACAAAAAGAACCAGACACCAAACCCAACCGTTTCTGGCTACTATCTACTAAATTCAGCGACTATCTGATTATAACCAGAAATTTAGCCAAGGATAATACCAATTATCTCATACAACACACCATTTCTCTTTAGCCGAGACATTCTTCTGGAGTGTCAAAAGATAAGGAAATCAGGCAAAAATTTGTTTGGTTACGCTCGTAAAAATAACCCGTGGCTATTAAATCCAAATACTTCATTTAAAGTTAAGCAAAAAAATTGACAGAATTTACGAAAAATAACGTCATTAGGATTTTTAAACACTGGTTGAACTATTACACTGGTAAGAAAGTTAAAAATATTTTTTAAACTAATAATTTACAAAATAAATACCTATACACTACGGAAAAAATATTTTAAACAAGAAATAATGTGATAAATCTATAAATGTGGAAGTAACTATTATGACAGTTATAATCTGTCATTAGAAAAAATGTAATTGAACTATTTATTATAATTTTAGGAGACTTTTAGGCGTATGGTAAGTATTATAGTAAGTATACGTAAAACCTATAAAAAAAAATCAGTTCGTATATCAATTCATTATTCTTGTAAAAATCTTCTAAAGTTGGTAAATTTTTGACAGTTTCATTTATATTTATTATTATGAAATGCCCATAAGTCTCCAATGAAATAATTTAATGATTTCCATTATTTATTTTTATTATTTATAGGTTCTCCCATTCGAATGACATTTCAAGTCTTATAATTTGTTGCAAGTTTTGTCATGGAAAAAATACCACTACGATCTTAAAAGATATTTGACATCTGTCATTTATCTTTTAAGAAAAACATCTGTCAATTTTTGGGTAAATTAAGCAGGGCATTTTGTATTATTTTTTATTAGCAAAATATCCTGCTAAAGACGAGATTTATCAGGTTAAATCTATTGCGAGGAATTTATGTAGACCCAAATAACTTTGACAGCTGTCATTTCAGTTGAATCACATTTCTGCTATGTCGAATACCCCCAAGTTTTTTTTCTTTTTGGATCACTAATTTACACCTTTATTAAATGATTTCCTTATATTTAATATCAATCGTCAGATTTTTGCTTTCTTTGCAATTTATACTTCATAATTAATTTTATAATTCTAACACATCACACTTTAAAATATGCTTTTTCATCTATCATTTTCTTTTTGATAATAATAATAACTATATTAGGTAAGATTCTTAATAATCTCACCTACATATATATCCTCCTATCACTTCTCACATAATAAATTACGGTTATTATTAAACTAATTTTATCGCGTTCTCGAAACATCCCCAAGATGCTTTAATTATACTTTTTTTCAGCTTCTTTTCCCCCATCATTTTTCAATTGGCACTAAATCGTGGAAATTTATCATTAAAAGTATTTTTGTGTATTGGAAATAGTGTTTATTTCAGTATAATTCTGTGTGGAAAGTTGTTTTTTTTTTTGTTTTATAGAATGAATGAAAAATGTAAAATAAAAGGAGAATGAAATAAAACTAAGTTCACAAATCAGTTTTAAATTCTTTGGTCTTCAATTTCTTTTACAAAATATAAAAATTAAAATTTTTTTGTGATAAAAACATTATCCAACTAAAAATTTAGTAAAGTAAAATATTTTAGTTTCATCGCGTTTTCTGATTGGTTAACGGCTGTCAAGTTCTCATCCAATCAAAGAACGCCATAAGACTAAAATATTTATTTACATGTGGATAATGATCAAAAATAGTTTTTCGAGGAATATTGCCTGTAGATTAAAAGAAAAAAAAATGTTGTATGAAAAAATATGAGAAAATCAAATAAAAGTGAATTCATCTGTTCCACAAATTCTTATTCTTGGTCCTCAAATTTTGATTTTTATTTTCAAAGTAATTCAATGTGGAAAGATTATCTACGAAAAGAAAAAAAAAACAAGAAAGTATTGTAAATACAACGATATGATTACTTGATATGTTTCCTCATTCTTTTGTTTGACCAAATGATTATTTCGATGATTTGTTTTTTTTTTATAAATAAAGATAATCTTTACATCTTTTGTTTGTAAATCTAACTAAAACTTTAGGCAAATTTACTTTTTTTTTTTTAATTAATTTAGGACACCGAACTCTAAGTCACAATGCGAAAAAATATGAGTAATGATATCCAGGATATCCAAAATGTTACTTCAATTTTTTTGTAGGGAAAGCGTGCTACCTTCGAACGACTCAAGCTTCGAACATATTCATTTTCTTCAATAATTTTTAAGATTTTTAATGAATTTGACCCAATATAATATTATATTATAAAAGCCTGTCCAATTCTTTAAATTTTCAGAAAAGAGGCAGCAGTCAAATCTGTCAAATCCATTAAAAACATAAAAAAAATGAGTTGTTCGAAGCTTCAGTCGTCCCAAGGTGGCGTGCTTTCCCCTACCTTCCCATTGCTCCTCTCATATGAAAAATTTAACATCTATTTTAGATCCATTTGTTAGAGTTTCTAGAATTTTTACAATGTGTTTTTAAATTGATTCTCTAAGAAAATCCACACTAAGACGGCGGTGGACGCTTTAAAACTTTATTGCATTGCATTGTTAAATCACTGTAACTTAACTTTTCTACTCTGAAAAAAAAATGTCTTGTTAAACGAACAAATGGATTTTGTTGAAATTTTGTTAAAAGGATGTTATTTACCAATTTAACAAAACTTTTTCTTGCATTTTATATTAAAAAACATCCTTTTGACAAACTTTTAACAAGATAAAGTTGGTCGCCGATTTGACAAAACTTTTCCATTTTCTGTATGGAAAAGTTTTCTTGTTAATTTCTTTTCTTGTTAATTTAACAAAACATTTTTTTCAAAGTAGGTTCAGAGTTATAGGCATTTTCACAATGACTTGCTGATGTATCGCTAGAAATAGCTTAGGGCCCAAGTAAGATTCAGGATGATCGTCGAGCAAATTTAGACTGTAAAATTTAACAGTGAAGGATTACGCAAGCAGGCTAAATATTCTCGAGTCCATTTGGATGGAGTTTATCCATTATTTTCGCACATGAGTCTACATGAAAAAATCATTGATATTCTGTATGATATTCCGTGAAATTATCTCTTTCTTTTCGCATGTATTTACTTGATAAATTTTCAGATATCTTCGGCGGAGAATAGAATATATCTTTTCAGATATATTCTATTCTCCATAGAATTGAAAGCAAAAATTCCACGCTTGCGTTTGAGAATTTTCACCGTAACGTTAAAATTCTTGAGAGTAACACATACTCTAATGAGAAGGTTCAACTCAAAATAGGAAAAAATCTTCCCAGGGCTTTCGGTTACGCAGCTTCTTCAGTAACTTGAATTTTCATAATTCCATATAATTTTTTTTACAAAATATTTTAGAGTAAAGTACGTGAAAGATCTCTTGGAAAAATAGTGGATTTCGAAGGCAACTGCACGGAAAATCCAGGAGACAATTTCTGAGACTCACGCGTTAAGCGTAAAATCCACAGATTTTGAGAAAACCTTTCTGGAAATATAATGGATTTATAGGGTGACTCAATTGAACTGAATCTTTAAGTGCTGTAGTTTTTTAATTTGGAATTTTAATTTATTGACGTAAAAGAAAAATGGTCAGAAATTTGAGAGTCCAATTAAAATTTTGAATAAAACCAAATTAGACGAATGCATCGCATGCTGTCCGAAGATGAGTCTCCTGAATGTGAGACCATTCAAGGTGAAGGGCTGCCTTCAACAGATCCACACCCTGGTCAACAAAACTCTCCTTTTTAAGAAGCCGTGAGACTTTGCTGCATTCGATGATCGTGGAGGTCAACTAATGTTTGGCGCGCGATTTCTATGACGATGCCAAGGCTTGGTAGAACATCCACTGTTTCTTATTTAAACTTTTTTAAACCCACCAGGGGCATGACATTTCCCATGTATCCATATGTTTCTAGCGAGCCGAAAAAACTTTTGAGTTTATTAGCTGTTTTCTGTCATTGTAGAATGAATTAGTAAAAAAAATACTAATACAAAATAAAAGCCAATTTAATAACGAAGAGGCAACCGAAAACCCTAAATAGGCACTCTACGTAGTTTTGGAGATATCTCGTGAAATGTGTACGAAAACAGGGAAAAAATACACTAAAACGGGTCGCATTTTTCATAGCTAATGTCACCCCCCTGATGCCCACGGTTTCAGAGCTACTTTCAAAACATTATCCTAATACACATTGCCATTCATTTTGACGCAACAGCAAAAAAATCCAGAGAAAGCGTTAATTTGTCATCACGAAAATCCATACCATAAAAAACGATATTACTCTGGACTTCCGGTGGTCATTCGAAAGTGCAAATTATCGTATGACCTATCCCTCAGGTAGACACAATCATTTTGTTTGTTGACGTATTACTCAATTTTCAAATTTTGTCCATCAGAGAAATAGATCTTCGGCAATTTGCCTCTAACAACCAAGCGAAGCAAGTCAATTCACTTTACCGAGCATAACTTTTTTTTTGAATATCGACGAAATCTTGTAGTTTTACGGGATAGTTAGGCCTTCATATAGAGGTCCTTTTTGGATATTTGTCTAATGATTATTTGCGAAATATCAAGTACCATTGATCTGCAGTCTGTAACTATGATCCGAATTTCGTTCAATTACATTCTTTACTTTAAAAACGATGGTGGACCATGATGCAATTTTTTTCGACATCCACCATAGCGTTTTATAACGCTGGCAATATCCCTGGTATAGAGTTTTATTTCAAAATTCAAAAGATTTACTCACAATCAAGTTTTAAAGAGCTTTAAACATAGCTATTTGAACTTTGGAAGCCATTTGCAGCTTTTTAAACGAGAATTATATTTTTGAACTCCTTGTTTTTTTACAAACATTTTAATGAATTCGAAATGCCGCATAATTGAATTAAATTTGCCTTAAAAATTTAGTTAAAAACAAACCTTAAAGATAATGAAAAAATAGTAAATCATTATGAAAAAACCTAACAAAATTATTTAAATTCGAATTAAATCGCTCTATTTTGAACTTTTTTTTCACTCCCATAATGTTCATTGTAATCTAAGAAATTTATTTGTAAATGGAAAGGTCAATTAGTTAATTTTTTCCTGTTGAACCTTCATTTACTTTTAAAAAAAAACTTTTATAAATTTTTTAGGCTCCTTTCCTACCAATTTTTCCTCTTTTTTCTCCATAAATTGCAAAATGACCTTCTGTTCAAACAAAAAAATGAGGCCCATGGGAATAAGTTTTGTGAAAATCTGTTTCTTTGTGTATAATTATGTGTGAATTTTTCTAACAAATAAATTAGGAGAGAAATAAGGATTTGAAGACACTGACGAAAAATATAGCAACAGTTTAGGATTTTTTTTACATTCCTTTTCAACAATTCGTCAATATTTTTTTGTTTACTCCCTTCCGTCATCACTTTAAAAGCACTTTACGAATAGCTTCAATTATTCCTAAAAAAGTAATTCATATCGCACCCATCTTCACCTACTTTCTACATCTTTCTTTCTTTTTTCATCATGTTTATATTCAATAAAACTCTCATTTTATTTAATTATTTTATAATGTGTCCCGTAGGTGAAATATCTCTGCAACAAACGATGCAATTTTATTTATTTTATTATTTTTAGTCGATTTTTCGTCATTTTTTACTTTGGCTTAGTAAGGGAAAGTGCCTCTACTTCGTACGATCCCAAGCTTCGTAATTACTAAATTTTTCCTAAGTTTCTGAATAAATTTGGCTTAGCAATATATAATTTAAAAAATGGTTCATTTGCCCTAGTTTTTAATATGTATATGGGTGCGATAAGTCATATTTATTGAGAAACACAAGAAAAATTGAGTAATTACAAAGCTTGAGATCGCACGAAGCATGGGCACTTTCCCTATTACTTTTCTTCACGATGTTTCTAAAATTATTTTGTGATATTTTCTTCTTTTTCATTTTTTAATATAAAGTCACTTTAATATTTATTCACTTGTTTCCGACCATGTCTTTTCGCGTGAAAATGGAAAAACGAAAACCACGTAAAAAATGTGTGACAAATCACAAAAAAAAATCATTAACGAAGCTTCAAAAAAGAAGTATTAATGGAGTCATTACAATAGTTAAATATTTAAAATTGGCATGAGATTTTTAAACATTTTTTTATGTAAATAACCTCATAGAAAAGCAAGGAAAAAATAGAAAAAGAATTCTTTTAATATCGAAATAAAGCAAAAGAAATAAAATAAACAAGAAAAATAAAGGGGAAAGTACCTATGCTTCGTGCGATCCCAAGCTTTGTAATGACGAAATTTTTGCCAATGTTTCTCAATAAATGTGACTCATAGCATCTGTATTTTAAAAACTAGACAAAAGTGCCCAATTTTAAAATACAATTGCGGAGTCACATTTATCGACAAAGATAGGAAAAATTTAGTCATTACCAAGCATGGGATCGTACGAAGCATGGAGGCTTTCCCCTACCCCCTAAAATCTCTTTCTTTCAAAGTTGAAAAGTTTGGACGAAAAAGCAACAATATTTTTCTTTTATTCGCTAACATTTTTATGTTGTTCAACATTGATGATTTTTTATTTTATTTTTTTAATTCATCTCGGAAGAAAGGAAAGAACTCTGAACAGAAAATGAGAAAGTGGCTAAAAAAAATTTAATTTCTTCATAATAATTCCATCCACTTCTTCTTTTCTCCCTCTCTAATAATGCTGTTTTTCTTTCACTGAAGATAATAACGTAATAACGCATGAATTTAAATAGTGAAGTTCATACTAGAATAATTAGCAAATGTTCTTGAGATATACACCTTCTTATTACACAACAATTCACGTTACTTCTCTATCATTTATATCTCATTTTTTATTCGCTCTTCTTCATCTCCCCTCCGCCTCCTCCGCTCTCAATGATAAAGATTGTGTGCAATGTTACTTAATATTTGTCTTCTTCGGTATCATCTTAAAATAATATTTCACACAAAAAATTGTCCTGTTTTGCTTCCTTTTTTTTACAATTTGCTTACCACTCAATTCTTGATCTTGCACCATCCTGCTTCCTTCACAAAATTTCTCATCATCTTCCGAGACATTTCAATTATTTTTTTTTTCACTAACATTTAGGAAAGAAGTCATTAGAACAGCAAACGGTGGATTGATTTACAATGAAACAAAGCCAATATCTCTCTCCGAAACATCCCACTAGGTTATACATCTGGAGGTGTGAAAATTCTCAGTAGTTTTTTGCACTATTTTTACTGCAAAAAAAAAAAAACGAAGAGAAAAATATGAAATACTAATTCAGATGAAATGATTTACAAATGCTGAGATTGTGAAGAATCTCAGCCATAATCAGAATAATTAAATGCGCGTATAGCTCTCTGCAATTAGACACACTTCACTCTCAATTTCCATTTAAATCATTAAAAAAATCAGTGATAGACCTAGATCAGCTTATTGCAAGTGAGATTCTTACAGTTACTGATGCGTATTGCTTATTTATTTTAATTTACTTGCAGTCAAACAAGTAGCCGTTTCAACCAAATTGTTTTCATCAAAATCATTTTCTTGCAATTAAAATTTTTTGTGGTTAAAAAGTTAAATAAATTCAGTGGATTTGTCATAAAATTGTTCGAAGTGAGACTCCAGTATCGGGACTAATTCGCTAAAGTTATTGAAAGAAGTTCTTTGAGAAAAAATTACTTATCGGTTCATAACCGATTCACTATCGGTTAATAAACCGATTTATAAATCAGTCAAAATATTTCGCAAAATATCTCAGGAGTTATACAATTAAATTGCAAATAAAAATTACTGATCGGTTTATAACCAGTTCATAACCGATTGGATTGGCATAACCGGGGATCTCAGTGACACAATACTTAACTTACGGTTTTGTAAGTTCGAGCCCGCCCGTACCGCCCGATCTGATCTGAATGTTTGATTAAGGCAATTTTCATATGTAACAAAAACGTAATATAATGCACCGCCCGTCAAATAATTTCGTCAGATGTCTTTAAGATTTATGCAGAAAATATCTACACCTCTGCAGAAAATCTGCCGAGAAATCTGTAGATATTCCTACGAATTTTGTTTGGGCTTGGGACAAAATTCGTAAGAAATTTTTGCAGATTTTCTGACGAATCCTGGTGCATACTCTGACGAATTTCTGTAGATATTTTGCCGATTTTCTGTAGATTTTTGTCTACATTCCAGACTTTCCAGACAGCTGTGTCTGAAAATATGGAATATTTTTAACTGAAGTTTGCAAAATTCAATAGTTATTCTTGGTGATATCACAGAGTTTATGTTTATATAAAATAAAGAATTCTGCGACGCCGTGTTATAAGTAGAGAATAGTGAAGTGAACACTTTAAGCAGAGTGTCGACCTAAATTTCGTGTTTTTGTATCATTTCATGGGCGATTTTTAAGCAATTTGTATTTTTGTCTTGAATCTTTCTACTCATCTAAAATGTTTAATCGGTAATGTTTGTTAAGCAGCGCATACCATTTTCTTTGTAATTTCTACAGTTTCTTGATAAATCAACAATATTTTTGTTGAGACAATGGAAACTATGCAGATTTCTTGTGCAGAAATTCTGCCGAGAATCTGAAGATTTTCGGAAGAATTTCTGCCGAAAATCTACAGAATTTCTCTAAATGTACTAGAATATACCGTTACAATTCAAAAAACCTTAGAGTAAAATCGGCAGGTAGAGCAATGATTTGACGGGCGTCTTCACCCAAGAACTCCGAGAACATGGAAGAAGCATCCACGCCTGAAGGTATGCATAGGAACGGTTGGACCGACCGACGAACAAACACCATAAAAACAGTTGAAAAGAAAACTAGAATGGCCTCTGGAATTTTTCCGAAAAACTTAATCTTATCGGTCAGGCAGGTGCTGAATCCAGCGATTCTCGGAATTATGCACCTGACGGGATTATGCAAACACAAGTTTGCATTTGTATTAGATTTTGCTGTTAGGAATGGATTTTAGTAACTTTAGTCCTTCAATTACTTTAGAAAAATAGCCCGAGATAGAAATACGTTTTATTGTTCTTTTCTCACGTCGTGGAAAACCATAAAAAATTTTTGTTCAAAAAATTTTGCTTGATGGTAATGAACCGGTTCATAACCGACAACCCCGACAACTAATTTTTATTGGAAATTCAATTAATTGCTCCTATTTTAAGCATTTTTTAAGTGATTTATAAATCGGTTATAAACCGGTAAGTAATTTTGGTCCGAAAATTAACTCAATTACTCTAAAACCCATTTTAGGGAATCTTTTGAACTTATACGATCAGTGATTTGGAATTTTCTACCGTTTTACCCGTTAAGGTCGGCTGTAAATTCGGCGGCAGCCGCAGATGGATTAAAAATAAATAAAAACTAAAATCTGAAATCTAAATCCTCCCCCACATTTTCTAATGCCTTCAAAACAATGTTTTTTTTTTGTTATTTTCTAGACTTAGCTAAAAATTTGCTTACGCATTTCGTTCATTTTTTTGGAAATATGTTTTAGATACACTTTTTACTGGAAAAATCATCACATTGAATTAAGCAAGGTTCAACCACTACGGAGGACCTATTTTTAACGGATTTGGTCAAATTTGGATTTATTTGAAAGGCCTTGACAATCCAAATCCAATTGCATCGGTTCCAATCGGTAATGAATTCGTAAAGTATTATTTACGCGGACCTCCTTCTCGTGATTTAAAGTAGATCGCAAAATCTCGGGCGCTTTGCCACCACTCGATAAAAATCGAAAATTTTGATTCCCATAACGAATGTAGGAAATATTTGAGCTCAATCGGGGGATATGAAACTTATGGCGTCTACACATTATGAAAAATTTCATTAAAAAATGCCTTTTTAAAGAAAATTTCCCCTATCCTTGTAGGCAGAAACGTCAGAATTTTTTAAAAAAGGCAATTTTTGACGAAAATTGCTTCTAGTGTGTAGTCAAAAAAAAATCTTACCAAAAATAAAATTTTTATGCGTTTTGCCTAAAGGTGTCTACACATTGGGAGCAATTTTCGTCAAAAATTGCGTTTTGGACAGAAATTTGACGTTTCCCCCTACAACGCTGCAGGGAATTTCCTTAAAAAAAAAAGCATTTTTTGACAAAAATTGCTCCCAATGTGTAGAGGCCATAAGCTTAAATAAAAAATGATTAGAGAAACTTGAGAGGTACTTAAGCGTAACCATTTATACGCATTTGTACTTTTTGCATATACACTTTTTAATGATTTTTCTTCAAAATATAGCATTTTGACGTATTTTGATGAAAGCGATTTACTTCAAAATGCTTCATTTTGACGAAAATTTGGCTTTTCTGCCATAGTTACAATCTGTACACTACTTTGTATTTAATTTAAAAAATATTCGTTGCTTTAATTATTGAAAAAATTAGCGACAAAATAATCATATAAAATTTTTAAATGGGCCATAATTAGATAATTTTGAAAATTAAATTTAACAATTTCTTACGAAAAAACAATTTACAAATTATAAAAAAAAAAAACAGATCAAAATAAGTCTAAATCTAAATATTGGATTGGCCCACGTCCACGTCCCTCTCGTACTCCCTTTTGGAATATATCGATTTTTTTAATATATTTTTTTATAAAAAATACTGCATATTAAAATAAGTAAATATTATTATTCTATTATTGCCCTATCTAATTTTTTGCAAGGAGTAAATAAAATGTTTAAAAAAATCTCACATTCCTTTACTGTCTGATTATCCAATTTCATTCAAATTATCTAATTTAACTTTTGCTAAATGCCATTCGATATCCAAATACTAAAAGTGTACTCACATCAAATTCCTCGACATCTGAGACGTACATAATGTTGTCTGAGGGATCATTGGCAGTTCGTCCAAATGGTCTCTTCATTTTCTTCCTCCGTTTCCCGGAATGTTGGTCCATGGGCTCATCGCAGATTTCACTGATAGGATCCAATGTAGTTGCTGCAGCAACTTCACTAGCAGTCGTGGCATCAGCCTGTGTTCTCGCCTTGCGGAACTCATACACCAACGGAAAGATGTGTTCAATGGCTGCCTGAACGTGTGCAACACTTCCAGCTGCAAAAAAAAACATTTGTAGTATGACCAAATTCAACATTCTTTTTTACAAAAAAAAAGCAATTGAAAACTTTACCAGTGACAGTAATGCTTCCCGTTGAGAAGATTTTGAGGGTTGCTTTGGGTGTTTTGAGTTTATATGTGACACCAGGATGCAGTTCTGGCTCATAACTGGCCTCTTTCCTGTACTTTTCCGAAAAATTGACAATCTTTATACCCCATGGCATACTGCACGTGCCCAACACGTTCACCACGCGGAAATTGTTGAATCTAACACTAAAACCTAGTTTTTGAAGGCATCTAGCATACCGTCTCGCTGCAATTCTTGCCTGAAAAACAAGGAAAAATATTGGAAGGAAATGTCAGAAAATCCTTTTATATATTAAGGGTCCAAGGATGTCGGGATTTTTGAGGTTCCGAAATATTCAGGATCCCAGTATATTCAAGGAACTTTGTTATCTCGGGATATTCGAGATCCCGGTATATTCCAGGATTCCGGGATATTCGAGGTACTAAGATTTCGGGATTCCGGAATATTTCGAGTCCCGGGATTTTAGCATCCCAATTAGTAGTGGTCAGATGATATCGGGATATTTGAAGTACCGAAACATTCAGGAAACTTCAGCGATCCTAAGATATCGGGAACCCAGAATATTCAGGACCCGGTATATCCGGAGCCCCTGGATTTTTTTGACCTCTCAGGATAATCAGAATCCCGGGGTATTGAAACATCGCACCGGTATACTCAGTGTTCCAAATTTTCAGAATTCCTTTATTATTCTGTATCCCAGGATTTTGGTATCCCGGGATATTCGGAATCTAATGATATTCAGATTAATACGATATTCAACATTCGGTATGTTTCCAGGATTTCAGGTTTCAGGACTTTAGTATCCTCAGGATGCTGGGACATTTGGGACCGCCTCCAGGCGGTCTTCACAAAAATCACATTTACAGCGACAATAAAGGTTTTATTTATTTAAAAGTGCTATAGTGTCCTCGGTAATAGTCTTATAAATATCTCCTGAAAGTTTGAATTCTTTTTGACTCTTCGTTTTGTTGCTATTCCCAGTTTTATGTGACAGGTCAGAGAAAAAGCAACAAAAAATATTTGTGCAAAAAAATCCATTTACAATTTCAAAAAAAAAATACCGATTTAAAGCTATCTGACTAAAATAAATTTATTTTTTACTGAAAGATATGTCATTCTACTTTGTATATTTTATTTAAAAAAAATTGAAAAAACTAAAAATGTGAATTTTAGAAGCAAAAAGAGTTTCAAAATATTTTTATATTTTCTCATCTAGCGCCTAAACCAAAAGAGATAATGAAGAATGGATGGTTTTTTTCGACTTTATTGGATCAGAATTATCCTAGAAAACATTTTTTTAGAACTTTTTTTTCGAGTATTAAAGAAAACACCGTTAGAGGGTTAAAAGCGCAATACAAATATAACTTTGTGTAAGATTTGTAATTATGCGTCCACCGCCGTCTTAGCGTTGGCAACCAACCTACTGAAACGTTTCTAGAAACCTGGAATTTCTTCTGCGAAACATAAAGAGCTTTTCTTTTTCAAAATGCGCAAACGATTTAAGAAACACAGAGAGGCTTCTCAAAACACGGAATTGCATCTAAAAAATACAACAAAGTTTCTACAAATGAAAGATTTTAGAAAAATGTGAAATGAAGTCGGGATTTCACAGATCAGGGTCTCAGGATTATGAAAAGCCAGGATATTGAGAAACTCGGGATATTCAAGACTCGGTATATTAAAAACTCGATGTATTTCAGGATTGCGAGATATACGAGGTCCCAGAATTTCGGAATGTCCTATGATCAGGGTACCGGAATTACGAAATCCCGGTATAGTTGGCAAACTGTATTAAATAATATGATATTGTTACCTGTTCCTCAGATGTGGCACCAGTGCATGTAATTTTCCCAGACGACCAAATGGAAGCTGTGGTATAGGGACGTCTGAGCTTCATTGTGACCATCCCATTTTCCCGTCTGAATTCCACATTGAAACCATTGAGTGCAATTTCACGCAAATTCAGATGACACCTAACACTAAATGAACACACAACATTGTTAATAACTATGTCAACTTCTGGTTCAGCTTCCTGTTCATCCTCCACAACTCCTGGCTCCTCTTCCTTCAACCCATTGGCACTCTCGCAGTCCTCTGCCTTGATCATTTCGCCGTCTGTCGCCTCAATCCCATCATCTTCCTCGATGATGTCGGCTGGATTGAGGCTGGCTGACTGACTTACAGTCCCATTGGCCAGACTCTCAGGTGAGATGACAACAATATTGGACTCTGTAGGTGTCATGATACTTTGGCTTACTGCCTGTTGTTGATGCGGGTGACTGAAGATAGAACTACTGTTGGCTACTTGGTAGCCAGATGGGGTGGTGAAATTTGTGTAGTTGCTGTATTGGATAAAATTTGTAAATTGCTGCTGGTGAAATGATTGCGCCGGTGATTGCTGTTCCTGTACCAATTGCCCACTACTCTGGCCACCCGGCATATTGACAAGCTCATGTGGCAGTATGACAGTCGTCGCTGATGTGGCCGTGTTTGTGGCATTCGTTGCACCATTTCCACCCCCATTCGCCAATGTTTTCATACAGCTCTTCTGCTGCAGCAGCGTTGCCATTCCACTCTCGCCACTCAGGCTAAACATTAAACAATAAAACACCCTCGCCTTTGTTGTTGTTTTTTTTTCTTGTTCTTTTGCTGTTTGTCCCGGAATCACCACCTATGCACAGGGCGCACCCTCAACTCTTCCGGTGTATTCCTTGACCCAAATTTTCAGATTTCCTCCTCTTTCACCCAAATGAAAACCACAACACTGTTGATTGTATTTGAAATATATTGATTCATTCACTAAATACGTCACTCTATCGCCTTTCTGTTCATAGTATTTACCTTTAACACACACACAATGCACTTTTTTCTTTAGAAAATTTCATAAATTTGTTTTTCTCACAATGTGATTAAAATTGGTCTTTGAGGGGCCACCAACATAAAGCACTCAGTTTAATGTTTTAATTTGTTTTTTTGTCTCTTAGTAGGATTGTCCTTGTCAGTGTCTCCTCTTTTTGAAAATGATCACAACGCGATAGATGACAACTGTTCTCAGGATTAATCTGAAAACAAAGAAAATAATTTTACATTCATTTATTCTTATCAAAAGTTAAAAAAAAATCGACTACAATGACGAAAACGTTCTTAGAAACATAAACTTTATCCAGGGAAGATTAACCCATTCAGTCAATGTACCAGAAATACTTGAGATAGAATGTTAATAATTTGGGATTAGTTTGGGATCGTATCCACTGCACTGAAATGCATCTAAGAAGGTAGAAACAATTCTATTTTCGTGGATACTCTTCCTCGGAACACGAAATTTTACCTAAAAACCATCGTAACGTTTCTAGAAACCTGAAATTTCTTCTGCAAAACATAAAGAGCTTTTCTATTTAGAAATGCGCGAACGATTTAAGAAACGCAGAAAGGCTTCTCAAAACACGGAATTGCATCTAAAATCTAAAAAATACAACAAAGTTTCTACAAATGAAAGATTTTAGAAAAATGTGAAATGAAGTCTGTAGATATTTTTCTAATCTCAGAAACGATCTTGTATTTATACGTTCCTAGAAACCCAAAAACAAAATAACACGTTGAACACGTGTTTAAGAACATTCAAAAAACAGTGAAACGTTTATAGAATCACGAAAAATGTTCCATAACTTCAGAAACATGGAACATCAAATAAAAGAACATCCTTGTTCGTAAAAACAAAAACGTTCATAAAAATAAAAATTTCTAGAAAGACGGAATTACATCCTAGAAACACGTTAAAATTTCTAGAAATTAAGAAACACATCCTAGCATTACAGAAAAATACTACAATCGAAAAATCACAATTAGCATACATTAAAAACAGGATTACTATGCCAAGTCGATTTAGCTTTATATTACTCCAAAAGATATGTTGTTCCTGAGACCGAGATCTACAACTAGTAAAAATTTGGTGGTCATCAGATGTTCGGGTAACGAGATATTTGACACTTTTCGAAAAAAAATTACACGGGCAGCATAGGAAATCGCCAATTTTAAATGGCTCTCCTGAAAAGTTGTCATTCTGAGATAGCATAGTATGGAATGGAATCGTCGATGTATTTCTTTATCTTTTTTGAATTACCCTTCGAGTTGTGCACAAGCTTAAAATCAGGTTTAGTTCACTGTTACGTGTAGTTTCACAAATTTCTCAAACTTATAATAAGGTTCGCCAATTCTCTTACTCATTAGAGAATTGCCGATTATTCACATTATTTGCAATCTATGATCATAAATACCAAAACCAAAAAAAAATATAAACAATTCTCTTGTACTTCGAACTCTCAAAAACCAATATCGATTAAATTTCTCAGAAAACTGGGAAGTGAAGTGAACTCCATCTCGCTCACAAGTTCCCACCAACACCAATCCCAAAGTTATTCCACCGAGAGAATTGATAAGATTTCAGCTGAGGTCACACAATTCTTCAACACCCAGCAATCTCTCAAATGCGAACCCTGATAACATATTCACATGCAATAAATGATGTATTACGTTTCGGTGACGGTCACACGCGGAAGACTAGGCATAAGAAAAAGAAACGAAGCCAATGATCAACTGACACTTTTGATCAAAAAATTTTTGCAATAATATATGTTACAATGTGTCCATGTGATTCATTGAAATCCCAAAAACATCTGATTCGAAATATCGAGGGAGTCACGCAGTATTTGTGAGTCATGTCAGAGTCTTTGTTCCTGGCCACAAACTTACTTGAAAGCAAGACTTTTTGGTATCCAACACACATGACTTTGTCTTCTTCCATCTCTCTCTCTTACAAATTTGATACTACATGTTGCCGGGAGTTTATTTTTTTATCTCCTCAGCATTTTTGCAAAATAATTATAATCAAAATAAAATAAAATCGTGAATGAGAAACCTCTTTGTTTCCCTTTCCAATTTATAAAATTCTCATTTTGAGCAATAAAACGAAAATTCTGCTTGACTTGTTATTGAAGATAGCACATTCATCACATTATTTTTAATAAAATCTTTCTCTTATTTTTCTTTGCATTTTAAACAATTCATGGTGTTTCTCTCTCAAGCCCTTCAACAAAAATTATCAATAGGTTACTGCCCACTGCAAACACGTTGATAAAATTGTAGGTAATTTTCATGCTCATGGTCAGATTTGTAAACTTGATAAAAGTCAGCAATTGTATCTTTATGTTGTTATTACTTTAATTTTTCTATTTTACTTATTCTCAAATTCAACCAATCCACATATTCTGAGACTCTTAAAATTGTCTTGATAAAGAAGAACATTTTAGTTTCATTTGTGTTTTTTAGCACAATAACTATTTCTATTCTTTTGAATTTATTTGTAAAATAAATAAAATAGTTGTTGACGTCGAGGGGTAACTAATAACAGGAAAAAAATGTCAAGTGACTCGTTTCTAGGAACATGGTAAAAATACCTTTATAGATTCTAGTAGTGACGTGTGTAAATTGAGATTCTGCGATTCCGCATAATAATAATAATATAATAATAATTTATTGATTCATGCCCAAAGTACACACAAGTTATATCGAGGACTATACATAATAGTTTTTCACATAAAAAAAATAATGTTACAAAGCATCAATTGAAAAATCAAGAAACGAGAAAGAAAATATTACATTTATATTTTTTTGACTATAAGATATTTATCTTTCTATTTTTTTGAAAAGGTGAAGTTCTTTAATTTCGTTTTGTGATAAGAGTGGCAAAATTTTATTGTATAACTCTTTCCGGACCACAACATATCCAGCGAACGATTTTCAGTAAAACTCACTTTATTGTAAGTCTTAGTGGTCAAATATGATACTTTTGTAGAGAAAGAATTTTCTCCGCCTCTGGGAAATTGGAAAACTCATGGGAACTCTCGTCCCCTACAGAACGCAAAAGATAGAAACTTGGACAAACTTCAATTTTCCAAAAGCCAATAATATCAATTTTGTGAATTATTTTTGCATGTCAAATGACTCCTTTACAATGTTGATCACTAAAACAAGAAGAATTATTGACCAGTATCTTGTGGGATGTCCAGGAAGTGCTAAAAAGGACACCCAGCTCCTGCTTGCCAACAGATTCCTCAAAATATTTCACAGAATAACACTTTAACACAAATTTCTCTCAGCAGGATGTTATTGCAGACACATTAAGCTTTCTCAAGAGCCAAAAAAACACTTCCTGGACAATCAGAATTTACCAAAATCTGGAAGAATAGGAAAAACTTCCCCGAAAGCAATCTCCTTCGCTGCCAAATGTCAAAATGATCGGCCATATTGACAAAAATTTCGCTCCCGCTTGAATTTTCTTACAAGGTTGGTGTCAAAAAGCAAATGGCGGGCACTGGCGGGATAACCTTACATTTGACCTCAAGATTTTTGGGGACGAGAGTACCCATCAACTTTGAACAAGTTTTTTGAAAATTTATGAAAAAATTGTTTTTCGAATTTATGCAATCTGTAATTTTTAGTTATCATACTTATTGATCCCGAGAGGTTTTTCCTTATTCGGGTCTAGAAATATGAAAAAAGTCACAATATCTGAAAGGAAGCAGAAAATCGAAAATTCACGATTTTTGACCAAGAATATCTTAGCTCAGGAGTTAATTGGGATCCTGCAAAAAATATCCTAGATTTGGACATCCTTATAGTTTGTAATCATCCACAAGAATCGGAATTTTATCGATTCTAAATAGTCTAAAAAAATTATTTTTTCCATGGGTACCCAGAGTCCCAAAGGAGACGAAAGAGATAACCTTTGTATTGTATAAATATTGTATAAGCGTTATTCATTTTTCTAAAAACCTTAACATTCTTAGAAGCATTACTGTGTTTCTAGAAACGTTTCCGTGTGATGTGTATGTGCATTTCTGAATCGTTACCGTATTTCTAGATATGTTTACTTGTTTCAAGTTTACGAGTGCTCTTGTGTTTCTTGGAAACCTTTTTGCATTGCTAGATCCATTTCCATCTTTCTAGACTTCTTTTACGTATGTATATTACTTAAAACTTAAAAGCATTTCCGTATCTCTAGAAACGTTCAGCAATTTTGAAAATTTTACAGTGTTTCTACAAATGTTCACATATTTTTAATCTTCGTTTATGCGTGTCTAGAAACCTTTCTGTGTTTCTTGGAACCATTTCAGCACATCTTACATACATACTTATGTTTCTAGATTTCGTTTACGTGTTTCTCCGAAATATTTTCGTGTCTCTAAAAATGTTCCGGGATTGTGGAATCGTTACCTTGTTTCTAGAAATGTCCAGGTTTTTTAATGTTCGTTTCCGCGTTTCTAGAAAACTTTCTTGGAGGAGTTTTCGTGTTTATAAAAAAAAGTTTACGCATTTCCTGGATAACTTTCCGCATTCCTAGACACATTTTCATGTTTCTTTAATGCATTTTCGGGTTTCCAGACGCAGTCTTATGTTTCTCTAATAATGTTTTCATGGTTTGACTAATCTCTTCTTGTTTCTAGACTTCTTTAACGTTTTTTTCAGAGATTTTATAAGCTTTTTTCTGCCTTTATAAACGTTTAAACATTTTTCAGAAGCTTTACGCGTTTCTAAAAACATTGTTCATGCTTCTTAGAAGAATTTTCGCGTTTCTTGAATGTTTTTCTGCAATTTTTAGAAAGGTTTCTGTTATGTCTTTTATCAGAAAATGTATCTAATATAAAATCCTATCCACAGGGCCAATGCAAATAGTTATTTTAGTGGATCTTTTAGAGCGTCTTTTATTCCTCAAAGGTTACAAAGGCTGGTCGAAGAAAGTTAGCAAAGCAACACGAAGTGCTGCCAAACTACATTTGAAATTATTTTCCACGTATCCATGACTTTCCTTGGATTGGCGTT
The DNA here is from genome assembly GCF_024763615.1 of Phlebotomus papatasi. Classification (NCBI taxonomy): domain Eukaryota; kingdom Metazoa; phylum Arthropoda; class Insecta; order Diptera; family Psychodidae; genus Phlebotomus; species Phlebotomus papatasi. Next base: position 199,491 of record NC_077224.1, read on the forward strand.
TTAGCGTTTCCTGACAGACTTTCCGCAATTTCTGACATACTTCAATGTTTTCTGTGTATCTTTGACGAGTTTAGACTTTTGACTAACCTTTTCCATGTTTATGTATATAATTTACCATTTCTTACATATAATTCTATGATTCTAGTATCATTTTTATATTTCTTGAAACGTTTCCATATTTTTTTTTAATTGCAATATCACATTTTTAAAAATGTTAAAATGGCTTTTGTATTTCTAAAAACTTTTCTATGTTTCTTGGGAGCATTTCCGTGAAACTACTATGAAAGAAATGTTTCATCACAACTCGTTATTAAGTTTGTCAAAAGGATATTTCCTTATGTAAAATATAAAAAAAAGTTATAAATTAGAAAATATCCTTTTGACGAACTTTTAACGAAATTCAGTTCGATAGATGCGTTGCAATTTTTTTCTTTCAATTTCACGCCAAACGGTCTGTGTTTCTGTAATGAGTATCCTCCCAATTTTTGTTTAGTGAACATCTCCGACATGTAATTGTACTTAGTTGTGTTTCAAACAAAAAATAAAATCTTTCATTGTGCATATTTATACAGAATGTAAAAGAGCGTTTTTATTGATCTGTTGTAGAGGTTGACTATCAACGCTAAGATGGCGATGGACGCTAAATATGGCAAATTCCCTCACTTCAGTAAATTTTTCATCCAGAAGTAGTATTGATGAATAAATCTATCTAAATTATATAAAAAGAACCCTCATATAAGGATAAATATTAAAGATATGAAAATTTGTCATTTTATTCAATAAAAGCAAAACCAATCACTTTGTATATGAAACAAATTCTAGGACGACAAATTAACGACAATAGTTAGACTCGATAAACCACTTTACGACCAATTTTATTTTGAGTTAATAGTGGTGAGTTCTTTATTTTAACCTTGTTCCTTTTTGCAATTTAATATAAATATTTCTTCTTCCACATTATTGTGGAACACTAAAAACTTGAAGAAAAAAATGATTTTTATGATTATTTCTTATAAACTTATTTCTTATTATATCTTATAAACTTTTCTTGAAAAACTTTTATTAAGTAAATATTACTTAATTTAATTCATTGAATTACCAATGCATTAGATAAGTTTGATATTTAAAGAAAGGACTTTAAAATAAATTCGTTTGTGAAGTCAAATAACTGCACATAACTTTCCCAAGGACAAGGATATTTTCCTAGAATTCTCTGGAATATTAGGGATGAAACATCTATTGTAACGCTATACTTTAGGTACCTCTAAAAATTTGAATAATTTCTCTTTGAGTGATTTCTTCAACCCAAGCCTTCGTGTAAGAAGAATAGTAAACTTTCTGGAAAAATGCGATAAAAATCAAACTGAGGCACAGACACCATAAAAACTCTCTGTCTCGAGACAATTATGCTTGCGAGAGGTCAAATGTCGACAGAGAGGATGGCTTTTTTTCTAGTCAAATATATGAGTTTATTATGTGTAAAAAAAACTAACGCCACGAAATGTTCTCGGCACTCACTCTGGAGGACACACAACGTGGGAATGAAGATTTCGGGACTTGCGATGATGCAATTTCTGGATTTTGATACTAAAACACGCGCTCTTTCTCTTTTCTTCTCAAAAATAGATACACACGCTGCAGAGATTGCGCAGAAATTTCAAGAGATTGATGAAAGAGTTTTGGTCTCTTTGTGTATTTGGTGGATCAACAATTGTCGAGGACATTTCGACGCAAGGGAAACACACCGACTGGGAATCTGTGTAAATCGATTGGTAACACTCGGGAGTTGCACTTCTGCAGATAACACGACGGATATAGCCTTCCCGGAAAAGACTTACAGAGTAAGGAAGTCTTATTTCACTCAATTTTTTCTTTGTTCTTTGCATTATGCCTCCGAACTAAGAAATTATTTAATGTAGAAGATGTTGGTGATAATTTACAGTACTTTTCGTAGCATTTAAACCATTTAAACTCTCGATAATATTTTTCTTTGACATAATTTGTGAATTTAATAAGAAAAGTTTGCCAAAGGATGTTCTTCCATGAAGAATATATAAATAAAACTTTGTCAAATTAGTAAAACAACATCCTTTTGACAAAGTTTTAACAAAATCCAGTTGGTCACTTTACAAACATTTACCTTTAGAGCAAGTTTTAGAAAGTAATTGTTCGTAAATGTTTGTGAATTGCCACTAGGGGACTTCCGTAATACGTAATACGTAAATCGTATAATCAACTAAAAAATTCGTAAAGGCTAGTACTTCTTTCACAAACATTGTTCGTATCATGATCACTTGATGAGCATTTTTTATTCTTTTACAAACATTTGTTTTCACATTTGCTTGTCTGGAAAAAGTTTACGAACAAATAACAAAATTTTACGAACACTTGTTTGTGTGTTTACGAAAATTTACAAATTAATTGTTTGTAAAAGAATAAAATCCTGCAATTTCACTTATCTTTTACATCCCCGATCCCCGGATGCAATTTTTATTTGCAATCTTTAGCTTTGACTCTCCTGTCTTTTGCGACTTTGAGTACCGAAATTACTACACATTTTGGGAAAAACAATTTTTTGGACTATTAAGAATTGATAAAAATCGGATTCTAGCGGATGATTAGAATCTATAAGAATGTCCAAATCTAGGATTTTTTGTAAGATCTCGATAAATTCCTGAGCTGACCTAAGATATTTTTGATCAAAAAATCGTCAAATGGCTTTAAGTATAATGCTGAGGCCAAGAAACATTTAAAATGACAAGTTATGATTGTCTAACTTTCTGAAATAAAGTCGGAAAAACCTGTGTAATTTGTATCAAGTCAAGATCAGTAATTTATCTGAAAAGATTTTCTTTTTATTTCAACCTAAGAGCCTCGACAGACCTGAGGATTAGCCGAGAGACGGCTTAGTGTAATTATATTCGACATAATGGTTAAATTTAATTTCCATCATTTTCCACTAAGTCGTCTCTCGGCTTAAGTCGTAAGTGTGTCTAGAGCATAAGAGATATCGAGGTTATACTAAAAAACCTTTAAAACAGATCTTTGAAAAATTGGAGCATAATCAAAACTCTTCTACACTACAGATTCAAAAATCCTGCCAAATACATTCTTATTCTTATAATTAGCATTAAATAATATCCTAAAACTTAAAAAAATAATGTTTGGCCAAAAAAGAGCATTATGCCCTAGACAGACTTACGACTTAAGCCGAGAGACGACTTAGTGAAAAATGATGCAAAAGTAGTTTAACCATTATTGCGAATATAATTGTGCTAAGCCGTCTCTCAGCTAATCCTCAGGTCTGTCGAGGCCCTTACAATTTCTCATATTCTTATGGCGAAAAGGTCAACTTCGAAAGTAGGAATGTGTGTTCAGAGTAAACCTACAGTAGAGTTCTTCTTCTTCTTCTGTTTTATGTAAGGCTGTCGGACTCACTCGGGTCCATATAGCCAAATGTAGAGTTCCTCAAATTTGAACATTTGGGGGGTATAGATGACATTTCTCACTCCTCAAATTTGAACAATATTTTCAAAAACGTAACGGAATTCATGTGAAATGCACTTCCCCAAATCTAAGAGAGATAATTTTAGAGAATATATCAATGTAATTTATTGTTAAAGAAATGGAATTTGTTGAGGAAGTTAATATAATACGATAATATTGAAGAAACACCAGAGAAAAATAGTTCTAATTCAGACTCAACGCAAAACTTTCTTCACATAACCTCAAATTTTACATTTTGAACTCAACCGTCGTTCAAATTTGAGGAACTCGACTGTAAATAGCAGCTAAAATAGTGCAACTTTATAGGGATATTTATAATAGCACTATCTGTATTTTTGTCATATTTCGCAACAAAATGTCCCAATTTTTATCAATATTCTAATTTATAAAGTAAACAGTAACTCAAAATATCGTGTTATATTAAAATGAATCGATTTCTAACCTTAAAAACTCTTAACAAATAAATGTTCGCAGGATAGTATTTTCCTTCAATTTTGCTTAATTAAACTTATCTCAAAATTAACACCCTTAAGATTTTCAGGGAATTAAGGTCAGGCTAATGTTTCAGGTTTGGTCGAATATAACCTGAAACTTAAAAAAAAATATCTTTCAGGAATAAGAACCCGTCAAATCATTGCTCTACCTGCCGATTTTACTCGGAGGTTTTTTGAATTTTAACGGTATATTCTAGTACATTCAGAGAAAATCTGCAGATTCTCGGCAGAATTTCTCCCTAGAAAATCTGCATAACCTCCATTACTTCACAAAAATATTGTTGATTTATGAAGAAACTGTAGAAGTTATAAAGAAAATTGTATGCTCTGCTTAACAAGCATTACCGAGTACACATTTTAGATAAGTAAAAAAACTGCGAGCAAAAATACTAATTTTTTAAAAATCGCCCATGGAATGATACAAAAACACGAAATTTAGGTCGATACTCTGCTTAAAGTTTTCACTTCACTTTTCTCTACTTGTAACACGGCGTCGCAGAATTCTTTATTTTATATAAACACCGTGATATCACTAAGAATAACTCTATAGAATTTTGCAAACTTCAGTGAAAAATTTTTCCATCTCTTCTGACACATCTTGTCTGGAAAGTCTGGAATGTAGAAAAAATCTACAGAATATCTACAGAAATTCATCAGAGATTCGTCATAAATCTGCCGAAATATTCTGACGAATTTTGTCCCAAGCCCAAATAAAATTCGTAAGAATATCTACAGAATTTATCTGCAGATATTCTGTAGAGGTGTAGATTTTCTCTACAGAAATCTTAAAGATATCTGCAGATATTTTTTGACGGGAAGGTTCTATAATCACAAAGTTGTAAATCTTATAATATTTTAGGTGGAAATTTTGACTAAAATTCTAGATTAAATACCGTCTAATCCTAAAACCCGAATGCACATTCGATGTGAATTTATCAATTTTTCACATAAAATTATAATAAATTTCTCGGTGAAATTTAATTGTGAAAATCTCACATTCCTCAGCAGGTTCTTGTCTATTATTAGACAATTAGGGTAAGTGTGCCAAATTCCGGCCAGCTTGCAATTTCGGCCACCTTTTTTGATCCACGAATTTCCATGATTTTTTAGTTTTTACAAACTCTAGAGATTATACAATGCAAAAGAATAACAAAAAATGTAGCTTCGACAAACGAGATGACGTAAAAAAGGCATTGGAAGAATTTCTGAAGGACAAGGAACTATGAGAATGAAGGTGGCCGAAATAGGGCACCAAAGCTATGTCTACATTTTTATTCATTTTAAAATGTATTAAGAATGATTTTAGAGTAAATAAAGACGATAAACTGTCTACAAGGTTCTAAGCAACACTCTTTAAGTAGAAGGAATAAAAAAAATCAATTTCTATTAAAGATATTACATTTCAAACTTGAGACTTTGGCGCTTGCATGCAACTATGCCGAAATTTGGCACACTTACCCTATCAAAGTTTTTACTCAGGAAAGTAATAAAATTATTGTAAAAGTGAGGTTATTTGATCAAAGATAAAATTTGATTTTTGAGGTTAAGATTTGCATAGAAAATTCTACGTCTATTTCCAGTATTATACTAGGTTTTGTGATTATGATTAGCAAAGGCTCCACACAACGCATAATAATCAATTTGCACATGTTCTGTGGGATTGACATGAAAATCATCTCTCTGGTTTTATGTATAGAAGAGTACCCAAAAGCAAAGAGAGAGACATTGTGCTTAGAGGGAGAGAATTTCTCGTCAGAGAGTAGAGTTGGTAAATTTTAAGAAATTTCATGAATTTCCGCCTAAAGTAGATTGCGACTGCTGTGAAATTTCTGAAATTTTACCATCTCTATCAGAGAGAGACCGTGGGCCATGACGAAGGGGCTCCGAGATGCAGACGAGCTCGGGAGAGCCAGAGCCAGTGTCCGTGAAGCAGTCACCCAGCGATAATGTTGGCGTACATGAAAATACCACCCAGATGATACCCGAGAGAGCGACTCATTTTTTTTTTCTTCAATTCAACCAGGCCCAAATTAATTATTGTCACGAAATGCGCGAGTGTGAATGAGAAATTACCACATGCCCATTCGTCAGATTACTTCTGATGCTTCCCCAGGCCCCCAATACACCGACAGAAGTGGGTGTGAGTGGGGCCACTATACGTTAAAAAATTGCAGGCGAAAATTTCCGGGCAAGGTCTTGCAGCACTTTTCCGTTCCATTTCCCAATCACCGACAAAATATATGGGCATTTTCACACGAAACCTTCCTCCAAAGGGAGAACCCCTCTAAAAGCGCCAACCGTTTGCTATACTGACCCTTCCGGAACAGTCTGAGAAATCCCCTATGAGAGGGCAAAGAGAGACTGACTGAAAAGAACGGGAAGCAGACTTCCGCTCAATTGTTCCAAATTAAATGCATCATCCCAGCATATAGCGCTTCTGAGCATCACCCTTATCTAAATACTAAATACTCCTCAGAAGTTTCTCTTTCAGCCCCTGAGAGCGTGTTTTTTTTCTGACGATGGGGTACCCTCAGACACGGGAAAATCCCCCATAGTGAGATAGACAATGGTACTATGGCTAAAATGTCCCAAACCCAGAGTCTTACCACAAACCCTCACCTGATTTTAACAGCAGATACCCCACAGCAGCTCTACTTACACTTTTTGGTACAATTTTCATGAGATTTCCACTATTTCCATGCGATTTTTAAACCAAAATAATTGCGGATGACACAACGACGGCGGCCATCTTTTCTCGCTATTGCAAAACGTCAGTCAAAAAGTGTGACAAGACGAATTACACAAACCCGCGAGATGGCGCTTCTGCTGTACTACCGTTGTCCCAAAGTAGTCGCTGTGTGATGATGAGTAGTCTTCTGATTGCGCCAATTTTAAAATTCATTTTTCTGTGATAATAAATATCAAGATAAATTTAATGAAGAATTGTTCATAAAGACTAGTTATCATTGGAAATTAATTTATTTCTTGTAAAATATCGCAAAATTGCAAAAATAAGAAGAAAGATTGTGTTGTATTTTAATTAAATTGTTTTATTTGCTTTTTCTAAGAGATTTATCGATTATTACATTTACAACACTTCTAACTAAAATTTATCATATCTGCTGCACTCTCCAAAAGCTCCACTTGGAACCCCAACATAATAAAAAATGTTAAAAATAGCAGTAAAATTTTTATCGTTGAAATTTTTAGCCAAAAATTTCAAATTTTTAAATCTGAAATCATTGTAAGATTCAATGAAATCGCAACTCTGCTCAAACTTTTTTTGTTTCTAATCTCACCTCTTTCATGCTCAAATATCAACTTTAATTGAAAATTCTACAAGAAGTTGAATTTTTCATGGAAATATTCTTGTAAAATTCATCCATAAGTTGATGAAACCGGTTGACTTAAACCGGTTGACCATTTTTACAATATCGTTGAAGAATGCAACTTTAGGGGAGGATAGTCTAATTCAGAGGGGATCTCAGTGGCGCAATAGGCAAGACCGTTGGATCTTGGGCGGACAAGATCTCTGATTCGATTCGCAAAGTTGTGAGTTCGAGTCCCATCCGGTGCAAGCAACTTAATGTCAGGAAAAGACATTTTATTCACTATTAGTAATAAAATGCACTGCCTCTGTCCAAAAACACTCTGGGAACATGGAAGCATCCATACTACGGAGAAGGCGCTGCTGGGGCGGTCTCGGCGGTCTACACAAAATTGGACTTAGCGGATTCTTCCATCACGGAATACAACAGTAATAATTACATTGTAGTAATAAAAAATAAAGTATTCCGATACGATTAATAATAATAATAAGCCTACAATATGATATTAAAAATTTAAATGCAGTTAGGGTCCTTTATTCTTAATTGTTTCTACAAAGATGTTTGGTGAATCTTATAGGAGTTTTATGTCACTTCAGTGGCTTTTTTATATAGTTAGTTTAACATTCACACGTATAATCCCTATCAAAACATTCTTCAAAGTTGTCAGGCTCATCTCTGCAGCACTGATTAAGAATCATGTTACAGCACCTCTTACACTTTGCCTCGTAATCATGTGTAGCACATATTTGCTTCGTCCAAGTCCCGACGCACTCCCCGTATGCAGGACTACCATTCTGAGGAGTAGCATCCACAAACGCGATGATCAAGGTGATTGCAAGGATTACTACAGCAAACTTCATGGTTTCTTTTTTTATTTTTTCTTCTTCAATTACTCGATACTGAATATGATTCTGTTAACTGATGCCATTTGCTCAAGAACTCCTGCCTTTTATACCAAAAATTTGCAATCGTCGCACAATCTTTGTTGCTCCAAAATTCTATTAAAGGCGATCGTCCACATTTTAATGGAATTGTACAAGTGTTTTCCAATTATTTATTTATATGAATTAATGCCATGGACCTCACGGACTAATATTTAGAAGGTTATAATACCATAATTATTTGCTCGGATAAATTGAGATGAGGAAAAGAGATCAACTTTTTGAGAGTAGTTATTTTCTTATTGTTGCACATAATACAAATATTTAATTTAAATTATTGTATTCATGAATGAAATGCTCCCCGCCGTCCATATCCCTCTTTCTTCTTTGCGTTATCGATTAAATAAAAAGAGAATTGTTTCTCATTAATGTTCTAAAAAAGGACAAGGTTAAAGGTTATCGACTTTAATTTCTTTTAACAATCTTTATGAAAACGTTAAATTTTGAAAAAAATTGATTCAAAAATTTAAAATAACCTGGGGGGAAGTGATAACTCTCTCGAATTATCCCATTGCTAGTGTCGAGTGTCGGGGCGATCGAGATGATAACTTGCATTTTTTGTCGCTAGTGTCGATAATTATCGCCACTAATATATCGACATCTCTGGAGCTGTCGATTTGTTCTGTCAGAGTGAAAAATATTTTCTCAGAATTCTTTTATTTCACTCCTTTTACTATTTCTTATTATTGTTATTAATAATAATTATCATTAAATGTATATTCTTTTAAGATCAAAATGGAAAGAGCACCAAAAATAAACTTTGCACAGAGAAAAATCATGGCGGAATTCATGAATGCGCATAAAGGTCTTGAGAGGAATATGACAGACACGAGTCAGGGGAAGAAGCATCACAAAATATTGTGGACCCAACTCACAGAGAAACTCAATGCTTCAGGGCCAGGCCACCCACACGGTCCGAGCTGGTATGGAGAAAGTGCTGGACAGACAAGAAGCAAAAAGTGAAAAACATATTTTCCAGTAATAAAAGGGACATGGGAACAACTGGAGGCGGAGGCCCATTAAAAGCGATTCCCCTAGATGAACTGGATACACTGCATTTCTTTTCAATATACAAGAATTTAAAAAAAAAAATGCACGACGCGCTTTCGAGTAATCTCAAAGAAAACTTGGTTTTGGAGGGGTGGTAGGAAAATAAGAGGCATATTAATGCTCCCATGGTTGATTTATGGAAGGGGAGGTCTCCCGAGAATCCCAAGTCTCTAGGTCTAGGGGCTCTGAGTAATAGTAGTAGGAGAATAGGAGTCTAAAAACTCATCTCTGAATAACAGCTTCCTTTATAGCAAAATCCACCCGGACCTAACTCATTTGAAGGTACTAAATTTTTCCCTTGGTTACTTACTTTATTTTTACGTGGTACTACGTCATCGAATCACACTCCCGTTCTTTAAGGACAATATACACTACGTCTTTCCATGTCCTTCTGGGATGGCCTCTCTATTTTTGTTCCCTGCGATTCCAGATTCCATAGCTTTTTAGGTATTTGTCCGTCTTTCGAAATCCAGTAGCGACCTGTGCGACGTGTGCAAGTCATCGGTGCCACTTCAAGACCGTTACAATGGATTTTACAAATGGTCCTGTATATTTTGGTTTTAAATGGCCAAGAGACGTCCTTTGAGCGGAACACTGATGAGAGTGCGTAAAAATACCTGCACCAAAGACCATTCCAACATTCTGAAAAGGCGAACTTAAAAATAAAGACTTTCGGCCCTTTCGGCGTTAATGAAATCGCAGAGAAAGTTCCGGGAATGCCATTTAGATAATAGAATTTTGTATTCAATCAACCATTTATTAGCGTTAATTGATTACATTCGATTTGTTGGATTCACAGCGGGATTTACACGATTTTTTATCAGCAAAATATTTCTTTAAAAAAATCAGGGGAATATACACAATTAATACTTTTGAGCAAAATTAGACATCCAAGTCCAAAGGAAAAATTTAACATCGATGTTCAGTGTGAGAAGTCTAAAAATGCTATTTTCCAAATAATTCATTTTTCCCACTGTAATTTCTTTAAAATTCTATTTTCTTTTTTTTTTTGTGGAAAAACTTCATTCCTAGCGAAAAATCTAATTAAAGGTGTAAAGTCACAATAATGTGGAGAGGAATGAAAGGGATATTTCTATTGAGACTTCTATCTCACTTTTCTTTTGGATTATTTGTTAATTTCTACTTCTTCTTCATGTGTTCCTCCAGTTCTCGCATATTATGCAATTTAACCTCACTCATTTTCCCAGTAAACTCCATGAATGTATCCTTGGAATCACTATCCACTGATCTCTTTGCTAAATCATGCTCAATCTTCTCGAGACGGAAAATCTTCATATTCTTGCACTCATTGGAAATTGTTGGTGCAACAGTGGATAAATCTTCAATTTCTGGAATTATAACACGCATCTCCTTGCGAATGACACTGGTATCAATGTCATAGTACCCATTCCAGATACGCATCACCAGATCCCTCATGGATTTGGGCGGTAGGACAACATCTCTGTCCAGCGGCATCACAAAGCACCTGCCATTCTGGGCATCAATGATACCAGACTGATTGAACTTGAAGTCATGCAAAAACCGTCCCGGACGACCATTCTTGAAGTCTGGCACATCAATTCGTGCATAACTCTCCTCATCGGACAAGTCCAGCTCCAGTTCCTCCTTCAAGAACTTCTGAGCTAACTTCTCTTCCTCCTCAATATCATAGCGGAAATCATCAATTCGCCCATTCAAGGATGGTTGATTCCTGCACAGGCAACAATTATTATTGTTTCTCATGAAAATGTCATTGAGATGGAAGGAGAATGGGTCAGTTTTGCTGGTTTCATTTTTTCTCAATTTTCAACTATAGGGTCATTTGCCTAAAGCGAGACAGTTTGGAAAGTTGGACAAAGCAGTGTGGAATGTGAGACACCTCCTTAAAAACTTGATAATAAATCAATTAAATATTTCAATTTTCGATAAAAAGATTATTAAACCTAATTTTATGATTATTTGAGAAATTAAAAATGCAAAAGTCGTTATTAAACACTCAAAGGATGACTTGCAAGAAGAATTTAAAAAATGTATTGCATGCGTGATATCCATAACCTCTTGACGCGGTAGTTGTCATTATGGAAGTTGCTAGGAAAATATCAAAGTGTTTTGTTTGATTTTTCGGCATAATTTATGAAATATAGTTAAGTCCGCCGTGAAAATCGAAGGACATACATCCATTTAAAAGGTAAATAAAAAATATTTGTGAAATATTACATTTAAAAAGGATAGAAAAATGATTTAATTTCGTGTTGCATTCAAAACAAGTTTTATGAAATCTTGGACAAGTTGATTTTGTGAATGAATTTGGTGGTTTTGTGCAGTGAAATCATGTTAACAAGAACGAGAAAGATCCTTAAGTATCTGGAGAAATAGTTGCAACAGCAGTTAGCAGCTGTTAAGGAGAAAATCTCCTGGAAAAGGCTTAAAGGATTTCCAGATTTCGAAGACAACTTTTTCTGACAGAATGGATAGTAAATATCGCAAAAACTCCTGGATAAAGACAAATGGGAGCCTCTACAGAACTCCCAAAGCAAGTGGAAAAGGATTTGGACGGATGGGGAATTGAAATGTGTTAAAAATTGCATCCGCTTTAAAGCTATAACTGCTGGACAGCGCGAGAAGTCTGTGAAATTTACAGAACCTCTTTTTGGTTGGGCGTCCAAGAAGTTCTTGGTAATTAGCGTTCCTCAACTGTTACCCGGACATAAAGGAGGGATTAGCATAACCATCAAATGTGCAAGTATACAGACAAAACCCTCAACATTTGATTATCTACATATTTTGTCATTAATATCACAATGTCCAACTTTCCAAAAGTTTTTGTCCAACTTTCCAAAATTTTGTCCATCTTTTCAAAATGTGTTATTTTTTAATTTCCGTGAATTTTCCGATTATTCGGTTGCAATATTTAATAACAACTGTTAAGATTCTGTTAAAATATTTGTCAAAGAATCCCATGATACAAAAAAATGGTAAAAAATAATTATTTATTCAGTTTAAAAATGCATTTGAAATTGAATTTTTTCTTAAGTGTCTCTCTTTCCACCATTCACCCTAATTAATTTCGATATACCCCTGGCTGAATGGCTACTGATATGATTTATCATTCTTTGATACTGAACCATTTTTGATTGTAACTGCCCCACTTTGGGGAACTTTCTCGAACATCCCATCCTCTTGTAAAACAGTCTTAAAATCCCATTTGCTATTCATAACTGAATTGTCCTCACATCTCCTAATTTTTTAAATTAATAAATAATGATAGTGAATGCTGGAAATTGAGAATCTTTATTCTTATCTCGCCAGGAATTTAGAATAGGCCTGTATTCCCGCTGTTTACCAAATCTATCTGATAATCTGCATGGAAATATGGGTCAATTTTAGCTCGGCAATTACTGCCACAAGTCATTATATTGATTTTTCTATACAACTCTGTTACCGTAGCCTTTTAATTTAGAGGTCAATCCGAGGAATAGAATGACGAATTATCAATTGACACTTATTAATTTCCTTTTTACCAAAGCTATATAAATGTTGCTATATAAATTGGTTTTAGATAATGTAAAAGATTACCCGAAAAATGCCATAGCTCTGGAGAGCAGAGGAAGATCTTGGTCCTCGTAGCGGAATTTGCTGTTGAAGAGCATCATTGTCTTGTTGTCCACGAGATTGCTATCGTAGGGAACTCCGCAGAAACCGTGGAAGCGCATACGTTCCACGTGTGATCGGGCTAGACTGCGAGCCAAGAAATTCCCACCAAGAATTCCTAGAGACATAATAATCAGGGCAATAGTAAAAATCTTTGTCATTGCCCATGGTTGTCTCTCCAGTGGTCGAATCTCCCGGATGGGCTTCAACACCCGGACGCTGTTCAGTTCTTTGGAATTATTCAACTCCTTTGGTGAGCAATTTGCAACGCCCGCAGCGAGAGAAAAAAAATGTAAAATTGATTAAGATGGAAATGGCTTTTCTTATCAAATAATTATGACTTCTTGCCAATTTTATCAATGCAAAGGAATTTCTAGAAAAACCACTCCTCTAAATGTTGCATGGATATTAATAGGGGTTTTCTGGATGAACCGAAGAGCCCCAAAATAAATATCGGTAAATGAGCTTATAATGGAAAAGACAGAAAATCTATTTTCCAACCATTTTACACGCGTGACGGTCCATTTTCCCAAAACAATTCAAGCAGAATTTTCACTTACATTGTCCACGACAAGAGGTACCACAGTCACTTCCACATTCTTCTTCTCACTTCCTGACGTCAGGATGGTCATTTTGGTGTTTTAAATTGGCTATCAAGAGGAACTTTTCCACAAGAAAATTGCAATTTTCACGACGCAGAAACAAAAAACACCCTCCGTTTTGCTGTGCAGGGGAAAAACTGTGAGTGTGCTGTCAGAATAAAACTCAAGTGACAGCAAAGGCCTATTCGGGCTATTCATTTTTTAATTTAAAATCAGAATAACTGTAGAAATTGCAGCAATCATTTTATAGAAATAAATTTTATTTTTTCTGATCATTCTGATGGTAAGAAATGTCCTTATACAATGTTCTCTCTGAAGTTCTGAAAACCTGGGAGTTGTAAGATGTTCTGCCTTCAAACACACTTCCATCTTTATATTTTTAAGTATAGGAATCTCAGTTAAATGTGCAGTGAAGAGCGTGAAAAGTGACCAGGTTTATATGCGACATGGCTAGATTATCTTACTTCGATCAAAAGTATAGACCAGAAAGTAAAAAAAACACACATTTTATTTTTCATTTTACAATGATGAAGAAGTCCTGAGAAAACTCCATAAAGTCAGAAAAATTCCAGGTAAAAATTTATAGTTTTATTAAATAAAATGATAAGTTATTGAGATACGGAATAAAAGTAAACAGAACAGAATTGGATTCCGGGCTGGAGGAATCATCTCTTGTTGGATCACTAATCTAAATAAAAATTATTTAATTCTTAATATAGAATTGTTTGTTCGCTAATTTAACACAAAAGTCAAAATGAAGAAAAAATGAAAGAAATCACAATATTTTTAAATTCTTTGTTCAGTAAAAAGGATAAAAAATGTATGACGTAAAAAAGCATGACGTTTCGGATTTAACGCTTTGGAATTAAATGAATCTGAGATTTATTTAACTTAGCGTATAAACATAGCCAATGATGAGAAGATTTTCTTAAAGAAAAAACTTCTTTTAAATAAACATAAGCTACTACTTACCCTAAAAAAAGACTTTCATGCACTTCCAATTAGCTGTACTCCACAACTGATAAATGCACTCAATGGGTAAAGTGGTAGAGCACTCGCTCTATGATGCAAGTGCCCTCGTATTCGAATCCCTTTTAGGTCACCAGGAATTTATCTGGCGTTAAAGGCGTTCGAATTACATCCAGTGAGCTTCACTGCACACTTGATCCCTGTATAAGAAATAATAATAATAATGGATGTTCCGTTCCGAACTCCCCTTGCGGGAAGGCCTTAGTTCCTCCATGGAAAGTTGTGCCACCATTATTAATATTATTATTAATACAACTGATTAATAATAACTCTTGGCGTCTTATGAATCGTCCTTCTAATGTATTTAGAAATATTTATTATTCTTTAGAATTTTTTTAAAGAAATTGTTGCATATTCTAAATTTGAATTTAAATAATTATGGGGGTCAGCCTTTATAGATTAGAGTTGTTTTTATGGTTAGGAGTTGCCAGATGGAAAAGAAGCGTAGAAGTGTCAGTTTTTAGAGGGAATTCTGCTGTAAAGGACGCTAAGAGATATAGATTTGCAGAAATTGAGTGATTTTGTAAATAAAATTAGAAGAAAACTAGATTATGTTACAAGGGGAATTTATTTATATTTTATAGGATAGAAAAGAGAGACAAAGATTTCTGAAGGACGAACACGAGTAGGATTGATCTTTGAAAAGTTGATGAAAAGAATTACCTGCAAGTAGAAAATCCAGGAAATATTGTAATAGAAGTGTGAGAGATTTCTATTTATAGGGCAATTAGGATAAAGAAGTGAGCAGGAATTAAGGGAGATTTAAGAGGGCACCTTTGAACGCTAAGGTAAAGAAAGAAAAGATAGGTTAGATGTTCAATGGCTACCCCTTTTTCCAGACCTTAAATCATTTCGCATTCGCACATTCGTTTCGTTCACATAGACTTTGATACGGTATTATTTGAAGAGTAAAGAATATTTCCGATGGAAGAATTTGACAAGAACAGAAAATCATTTGATTTTTATGCCATCACAAATTTATTTCCAGTAGCTTCTTCTGCATTTGACCAACAGTTTTGGAGAAATAAAAAATTATTTTAAAAAATAATTAAACATTTATTCAACAAGGTACCATTTATAAATAAAATTTGAAGATCTGCGACATTGTACTTCCAGTTTGATCACGCACAGTGTCTTGCAGGTAATTCGAGTTAATGCGCTAAAATTAAAATACCCTGACGTTCAGATATCACTTGCGAGGCTCCCTCGAGACTTGGTCAGTTCATCCATTGACACGTATCGCCTCATATTGCACTCATTCGGCAAACACTCGATGGACTCCTCCTGTATGGACAGAAGTGGTTCAATTGGATTGGTGTTGCCCTTCAGTCGTCCCCGGACACTTCGGAATCGTCTATTGAATCGCCTGTTGATGGTACTGAGATCATTGAAGGCAATCAGTTCGGGGCTTTTCTTGTTGGAGACACTCCCTGAGAAATTTCCAATGTATGAGTGAGGCTCCATGGTGCCTACGGAAGATGTGGGTACGTCTAGGCAAGGTACAATAAGACGTGGATGATTTGAGATGTACTCCACAATTTCTGGAGCTGTTGGACGCTTTTTGTAGTCTAGCACCCAGCACCTGTGCATCAAGTGCCTGAGCTGTGGTTTTACCCTTGGAGGGATCTTGAGGATCTTTCCTGCTTTGACATGCTCAAGAACTTGCATATTGTTGAGCCCTTGATATGGGAATGAACCACATGTTAGGATCTCATATAGGAGAATTCCATAGGACCAAATATCCGAAGCTGGAGTAAAGAGTCCCAATCCTAGAGATTCTGGAGACATCCATCGGATAGGTAAAAGTCCCTTCCGATTGAATTTATAATAATCATTGTCAAAAGTTGGTCTGGCCATGCCAAAATCTCCCAGCTTGACCACTCTTTGGGCATTTACCAGGCAATTCCGGCAAGCCACGTCGCGATGGACAAATTTCTGGCTGGCCAGGTAGCTCAAAGCTCTGGCCACATCCATTGCCATCATAGTGAGTCGCCTTGAGGACACATCCGACTCGTCATTCTGACGATTCTTCACCAAATGTCGTCTGGCCAGGAGGAAAGTCTTGAGATCTCCATACAGCATAAATTCCAGGATTGTGTAAATTGGCTCGGATTTCAGACAAACTCCCAACAATTTAATGATATTCTCATGATCAAATCTCTTCATAGCTTCGGCTTCTGAGAGGAAATCCAAACGATCCTCAACAGAACTTCCACTTTTTAGAGTCTTCACAGCCACAGCAATCCACTGATTCTCAGAAACCAGCATCTCCCCGCCATAGACCGTTCCAAATGCCCCTTCTCCTAGCTTCCTATTCACTATAATCCGCTCCTTGGGTACTTCCCACTTATCCAGGGAATTTCCGGGGTCAGGAACCCCCGCTGTAGACATAAAATCAATGCCAAAGCTTCTCATGTATCGTGCTGATAGCTTCATCTTCCGTTTGTATTGTTTGCGCCAGAAGATAAACGACGCCAGAAATACCAGGACAACAATCACGAAGCACGCCAGTGAGATGGCAATTATATTGATTGTCTCGCAGTCAGAATTGAGTGCTTCGACAAGAAAGTGCAAGCCACAGAAGACCACACCATCCGTTGGTCTGCCCATTGGTGAGAGCCAAGTAATTGTTGATTCGTTGAGAAAGAAGTCACTGGCCAGGTATGTTCCATCCACTTCAGACACATTCGGATGGGATCTGCCGACAATGCGTGAGGAATTATTGATCCACTGGATGATGTTGATGGGCAAAAATCTGGAGCCACCTTCAGCAAATTTGACCCTACCTGCAAACGGAGACAGAAAACCAGAAAATCACCTTTCCATACCGCTCAATTACTTTTCTTCTTGCTCGCGATAAAGGCAATTGTCCTCTCCATTCTCGCATGGTGAATGGATTTTACGGTGTGTATTTTAAATAAAACAATTACCACATCGCGATGATGTTTAATTTAACCCCAGCATTTTGCTCCTCATAAATTTGGTTGCCATAAATTTCTGCATTATCTGCATTAGCTCAAAGAAATTGGTAATATTTAACAATATTTTTACATTACAAAACTTGCATTCAGGAATTTTTCGGGAATTACGTACAAATTCTATATAATTCCTAATTCCTAATAAATATCCTGCTCATAAATTCATTATAATTTTCTCCGATCGATCTCTAACTTTGCCAAAGTGTTTCTCATCTGATCACTGATCAGGAATATAGGAGTGGCGGGAGTGGCGCGTGGCTATATTCTTGATCTATTGGCCTGTTTTTTTTTTAGACAATAATTCAAAAACGGGTTAAATACTCATAAAACCCCTTTCAATCGATCAGGATCCATTCCACCAATTTGTGATTAAAAATTGCTCATAGGGCTGTTTGCATTGAGTATATCGCTGTATCCAGTCCAGTAATTCAGCCTATTTATGCATCCCCTGTATTCATACAACCCCAAAGACGGATAGTCAATTCTGTATCATAGCTTTTGCATGTGTATGGATTATTACAATTTACATGATTTACATTCAGCGATGCTACTGTATTACCCAGTACAGTAAACTATCTCAAATTCGGACATTTGGGACCGAAATCGTCAGTTAAATCAGCATTTGTCGTAACTTCCTTTTGATAACTTTTCAGGCTAAAAATTTTATTTTAAATTTATTTTTATTTTCTAAATTCCTTGTTCAAATTCTAAGAAACTTACGACTTTGAAGAAGGTCTATGGAGGCCATTTATGGAAAAAATATAAAGCAACTTATCTCTTTTATCTTGAAAGATATTGAATTTTTTAATTTTCAATTTGTGACTCTTTGCCCCAGTCTCCCCTAATAAATAAATCAATAGTGGAATGGAAATGACCTCTTGTATTAAAATGAGAAGCTGTTCTTTTTAGCATCAAAAGCAAATATTTCTGCTAAGTTAATTGGTTCATTCAATTTTTTTGGATAGAAGAGCTGTCTCAGAGAGGTCCATGCATGACTGATTTGTCTTTAATTTTTTATTAATTATTTTACATGAGGTAGAGGGGGCACGATCGGGAAATTCGATATATTAGTGAATATGTGTCAAATCCAGCTAAATTATATACTAGAATTTAGCTTGAAATATACTAAGAAAATTTACATTTTAACTGCTCTTCAAGATAACTAAACTAATTGAATAATAAATTTGCAATTTTCATAAGGTATTTCAGTTTCGTGACCATAAAATTTTACGAAACTTCAAGGTCGTGCAAAATTCTATTAGATCATCTCACCCAGACTTCCCATCTTCTTTAACCCCTTTTAATTTCTTTCTTCAGGAATGTTTAAAATGCGAAATTAGCAGCATGACTCCCCCCGGCTTCACTTAATTATAAAATATTATCGCCGATCAAAATAAATTTGGCGGAAAAAATCACCAAAACGTGCCACAATGTTTGGCATTTCTCGGTAAATTTAATAAATTGAATATAATTATTGTTTTTTTTTGTTAAATCTCACCTGAAACTCCCATGAAATCCGTGCTCCAGATGATCTCCATGAAGCGCTTGGTGGTGATTTCTGAATGCAAATCACTTAAGTACGTTGAATTCTCTTTGATCAGTTTATCCAAGGCGTAAGCATACACGTGTCTTAATTGTAAAAAAATAATAATAATAAATAATTATATAAAAGAAGGGTAGTAAAATACTTACACGGCATCGTAGGTGTATCCTACGTAACTGTAAGCTGCTTCTGAAGGACATATATCTTTAAAATTCTCATGCCATTGCTGCACGGTGGTGTTGAGATTGGTGATCCGCTGGTCATTTTTCCCATAGGGAACGTAGGAAAGCGAGAAATGACCATTGAAAGCTTCAAGAAGATCCCTCTCTGTGCAATCCAGGTCATCTAGGGGACTCTTCCCATTGAGGATTGTGCGTTTTTCCAGCCAAACGGGAAGGAACCAAACATATCCATTTTTGGCTGTCATATGAAGCTTGAAAGCTTCACAGAGAAGAATCTTGGCTACTGCATCATCAACATCAGCAATGAGAATCCTAGTAGAAGCCTTGAGATCCTGCAGAACTTGATGAACACTCGAAGCACTTGGAGTCTGGGAGAGTTTCTTATTAAAAGCCAATTCAATGTGATTGGCTTTGAGCATGGTTTCCATCTGAGAAATATATCCTGTGTACTTCTGTCCATCCACGGTGATTGCAGCAATTCTCCTCCACCTCATGTGCCGGAAGAAATTGAGATAAACCTCTTGGAACTGGTGATTCTCTCCAATTGTGCGAAAGAAGTAGGGATAAGTTGTGCGGTCGGTGAAGGATACCCCTTCAGCTGAATAGGATATCACTCCCATCCGAAAATGCTTCGAGACTCCAGCAATTGGTTCAACTGTTTCACTACAGGCTGGCCCTAGGATCCCAATCACCCTTTCCCAACGCATGTAGTAGTTGATAAAAGCTTTCATCACTGCATCTGTTCGACATTGTCCATCCTGACGCTGAACAATTAGCCTGTGATTCGGCAAAATATCCTTCATCCGATTGATATCATCAGCAGCTAACCGGGAGGCATCCGGAAGGCACTTGTGGATAGCATTGGACTCAGTTATTGGGAATATGCCTCCGATATAAATATTCTCTTTGGGTTCTCGAACTGGAACCCACTTTGTGTAGATATCCTTGTGATCCTTGAGCCAACTACAAGCCACAATATTAAAGATATTCCCCTTAGTACTTTCCCGCATTTTAGTGTAGTCCTTCAGGAGATTTGTAAGCTCCTCCCGTTGCAAGAAGAATTTATTGAGTGCCACAATGGCATAATCTGCAGAATGCAGTTGTTGAGCATAAAATTTGAGAAGTGGAGTCAATTCATATTTGCAACCAGTTATCGAACTGCTCTTCATATCTTCGCATTTCGGCATGACAACAGCTTCGAAATATTCATCATCATGCCCATCAATTACATCCGATGGAGTCCAGTGCAAAATTAGGAATTCAGAAGAGCCCCTCGACAGCAGGGAATTGAGAATATCTGTAAAATTCTCCCCCAGAAAGAGGACATTCACATTGAATTTGAACTCCTCAATGTGGTGGATGATAAAAGAAGTGGAGTCAAAATCTGGAGCTAGCATTAGAGAGCATCTTCTTCCAGTACAATGAGATGGGGAATAGAAGCACTTGGTTGAATTGAAACCACAGTCAGTTCTACAAATAAATAAATAAATAAATAAATAAATGGAAATTATTTCCAAAATCGTAATTTTATGATCCATTCAGATGATTCTTACGGCGTTATCACACTTGCACATTAAAATTTTAATGCGATTTACATTAATTGTCGCTTGTGAGCGTCCAAATATGTTACTTGTGTCTTTGAGTCACTTAATATTTGGGGTTTTTCTATTTATTGATAAAGAAGTGAACTTGGCCTGCAAAAATAAGTTTAAATTTACCTAAAGCATAAATATTTTTCAAATTAAAAAATTAAAGAGAAAATCGCATTAATTTTTCGCATTAATGCTATAAATCAATTTATATCAAATTTTGCGGGCCAAGTCTACCTTTTTATCAACAAATAGATCAAATTTTGAATATAAAATGATTCAAACACACATATCAGACATTTGGACTCTCACCAGCGACAATTAACGTGAATCGTATTAAAATTTTAATGTGCAAGTGTGATAACACAGTTAGAATAAGAAAGATAAGAAAATGTAAGATAGGTTTTTTTGGCTAAAAGTTTGAAAATATTGCCAACAGTGGCTAGCGCCACATGCGGGAGAAAACAGAGCCCTCTTGCGGAGGAAATATTTGTCAAAGTCAGTTTATTTACACAAATTCGTTCGTTTAGTGAAAAATAACCAAAAAATAATTAAAATATAGTTGCTCTCTGGAAGAATCAAACAGGAAGTGCTATATACCAAGCTGTATGCTAATTTTAGAAGAGAATTAAGTCTGTGAATTTTTAAAATAAAAACCATAACTTAGAATCATCTCTCAAGTCAAATTGTTTTAATCGTTTTTTAATTCAGCTGGACACATAGTAAAAAATTAATTCAAATTAAATAAAAAATTCTCCATTGAGAACTCGACTCATTCGTTTTGGAAGAGAATAAATTATGAAAATATGATTTTTGCAATAATCGTTAAATGCTAATTTCATTGATAAAAAAAGGAAAATTTCAAATGGTAATTGAGAATAATTTGTATAGCAATCTTCTTAACTTTTTTGAAAAAAATTATAATAATAATTAATTTTGGCAGGAGCCTAAATTATAAGGTCGAAAGAGTCGAGCTTTTTGTATTGTTGCTTAAATCGATAAATAAACTATCTAAAGGTATACGAAAAAACGGTTCGGTTATACTCATTTTTTTCTATGTTCCTAATGGGGGATTTGACCTATGGCTCTTTACACGAAATTTGAGACATTGGACTTAGACTAGCTACTAAAATATAATATTATAATGGGTCAAATTCTTTAAAAATATATTAAAAAATTAAGTTGTTCGAAGCTTGAGATATCCGAAGGTAGCGCTCTTTCCCTACATCCAAAATTTTCAAGCGTATTTTCTCTCATTATCATTCTATGATTTTGTTAATTTGTCAGGAAAATAGCAAAAACAATCTTATTGAACAAATGAAACGAGAAAGCTTAATCTCTTAGGAATTAAAAGAATTGTTGAAAATCTATTGCAGCATATTTAAAACAAAATTTGGTCAAAGAAATGTATTTTCTAAACCCTTAAAAAAGAGATGGAACAGCGTTCCAACTTTGTGAAATGTTCGAACTCACGAGTTAGATATCACTATGAATCAACTTCTGGCGTGATTTTTGGGTATAAGGGCGAGGAGGCATTTTCATATAGCTAAACTTTTTTTACGACTCATTTGCTAAACAAACTGTTACATAATTTTAAATATTGACTAGCTGAAAATATACAGGACCATTCCTAAATAATAATTTTTCGCCCTAAAAATCTTTATTTTCAAAAGTAATGTATTCATGAAATGACCCCACCTTCCCCTCTATCGGTTTATTCCCATAAGGAAGGGTTATCGCAGACCAGAAGTCAATATCTCATACCCTTTGACCTCTAGCTCGGGAACAAACCTAAGATCAAGTAAAACAATAATTTCCAAATGAATCAGTTTCCGGTACTTAACAAGTTCATTACCATACCGATTAAGACTGATGTAGCCAGGTTGGAAATTTTAAAACTTTTCCAAAAGTCCAAATTTAACCAAAAAATGAACCCTCCACTCCACAGTGGTTAAACTTTATCTTTAAGAATTCAAAACGGCGTTTTTTCCGGTACTATTCGCCTAGGCTACCTCTAAAATAAAACATATCCGAAAATCATTTGAAAAAGCTTGGGTATATTTTGAGAAAAACCAAGAAACATGGTTTTGAAGGGTTAGAAGGAGTGGAGAGGACAAGAAGAATAAAATGTCTGGAGATAATGTTTTTTCAGGGATTCTGGAAATTATTGGTCTTCAAATTCAGGCTACCCCTTGACTACGTTTATACACTGAATAAATCCAAGTTTTTTTTTAATATAATAAATAATTTGAGTAATCCTGCTACAAATTAGAGAACATCTGAACCCATATTTCCTTCAAACAGTTGAGACTTAAGACTGTTCCCATTTTCAACTGGAAGAAAATTCTGTTTCGAAATTCGACAATCCAGAAATACTGATCAGTAAAAACAGGAATGAGGCACCCCTTAGTAAAGTCACTAAGTTGTTTACAATTTTTTAAGGCATGTCTTTTTCCTATCTCAAAGAGATTTCTGACTTCCTGATGAATATCATAAAATTCATAGAAAAAAATAATTAGAACCACAAAGTTGTATTCTTATAAGTGAGGGGACTTCTATCTTCAAAGACAAGTTAATTGAAAATTAAATCCTTAAAATCCTTAAATCCTTAAAATTAAATCGCACTCCTTAAATCCCAGACAATTAATTGTATAGGGATAATTATTGTACAGAGGACAGTTTGTCCTATTTGGTAATCTAATAAATTGAATTGAATTGAAATTGAATTGAAAATTCTCAAAATTTCTATCAATTTTTATAGCATTCTTTTCAAATTTTGTATTAAAGTAATAACCAAATGAAAGCCAGAAAGTCTAATACATATTTATAAATAAAATTGAATAATTT
Organism: Phlebotomus papatasi; assembly: GCF_024763615.1. Taxonomy (NCBI): domain Eukaryota; kingdom Metazoa; phylum Arthropoda; class Insecta; order Diptera; family Psychodidae; genus Phlebotomus; species Phlebotomus papatasi. The sequence continues at coordinate 223,233 of NC_077224.1, forward strand.
TTAATTGTAATGTCTTTCAAGCTGCCTGAAATCAATTCTTGATTAGCAATCAGTTGTCCAAAAAATCAATTCTTGGAGGGAATTTCACAAATTTATGGACTCTCCCCACCATTTGAAATACTTTTGTTTGGTTTTTCCCTTGGCAAATTTTATTTTAACAAATTTTAATACAATTTATCGTTCCTAGAAAAATATATATTGTGATTTGAAAAAAAAATAATTAAATTCACGTGATAATTTTCTGAGTATAATAAATAATTTATTAGACAATTAAACACGTCATTTGCAGACAAAATAAAAATATAAAAGTTTATTTAATAAAATACGGCGCCATTGGACTTCCTTTAAATTGTTTGTGAGAGTTTTTACGAAATGAATTCAAGTTGTTGTATTTTTTGGCATACAAAATATTTTATCAGAACGAGTGATAAGTAAATTCTCATTTTGCTTTAGAGGAGAGGCAGTAAAAAAAATCCTGCTTCCACCTAGGATTGAACTGGAAAACTCATATGTATCCTTCAATCAATTCATTCAGGGTTGTGGAAATTTGGGAACGGTTTGGTGAGCATAACGATGCTATTCCAGTGAAAAATGAGAAGGGAAAACTTTTCTCTTGAATATTGTTTTCAACACTTTTGTGCGTTATTGGCTTTTTGTGTTGGTTCTCTTACGACTTACGACTTAAGCCGAGAGAGCTTAACATAATTATAATCAAAATAATGATTTGACTAAATTCCCATTAAGTTTCCTACTAAAAATGTAGAAATGTAGTCTAATTATTATTTTGATTATAATTACGTTAAACCGTCTCCCGGCTAAGTCGTACATGTGTCTAGGACATAAGCGTAAACGTGTCGGATTAAAATCTAATCCGGACCACTTTTAGTCCAGGATTATTTTGCAAACATGTGTATACGTGGCAAAAGAATTTGAGATTCTCGTATTTCAAAAAATCTGTTGGAAATGCAGAAAGTAAACACTTTATAAGTGCAGGAAGTGTGCGATGTCTGTCATGTAAGTAGTATACAGATTTCTAATCACAACATCTTCGCTTTGAAAAAAGCTAGCTCTAAAGGGCGTGTTTTTATTAGGTGAGATTCTTAACAATCTCACCTACTATAATCCTAACAAAATTTCATGTCGTCCGATCGACCTCAAACTTGGCCAAAATGTGTTTCGCCACTTCCTGATCACGAATATATATGTGGCTATTTTACGTTCCCGGCCGCTCTTTGGAGCTTAATAGCTCCTAAACTAAAAAAGATATCGACTTGCGGTTTTCGGCAAAGGTTATATATCGGGTGAAAATTGCAACTTGGTGCATTGACCCCCCACCCCCCACCCCTCCTTCCGCCATTTTGAAGACCCCCCTTTTTTTGTTTTCTCAATAGCTCCGCCCCTATGGCATCGAGCGGACTCAAATTTTAGTATGTTATAGCTGGGCCTTAGGGCTTTCCATCAATACCAAACTTAAGGTCCCCCGACCCCCCTGACCCGAGTTATAAGGGTCCAAAAAAAATTTCTTAAAATGGCCATAACTCCGGATCTAATTGTCAGAATTTAAAATGTGAGGGCTTTTTGGAAAGCTCTCGTGAAATGCCACTTCCCCTTCTAACATCGCAAGTTCATAAAACCACCGCTAGGCGCGCTATTATTAAAAAGAAAATTTTTAAATCTTATAAGTTAAATAACTCAAAAATTCCATTGTGCATCGGGCTGAAATTTTAGTATGTTGTAGCCGTTGATTATACCTATCAAACAAAAAAAACTTAAGTCGATCTAAAACCCCTGACCCGAGCTATAAGGGGTCAAAGTTCGAACATTGACCGGCCTCTATCTCCGGTTCTAACTAACATAGCGACCTAAATTTTACCTTTTTGGTTTCGTCTCGATGAGCACTTTCAGATGGAAGTTCAAAAAGTCACCACAGGTGGCGCTGTGATAGCGTCAAAATTCATCGAAATTCAAAGTCACTTTTCTCAAAAACGGCATTGTGCAAGTTAATGAAATTTTAGTATGTTGTAGTCCAGTCTAGGACGTTTCCAAAATGGTGCGTATGCGCGCTGTGGTTTCAATAGAACCGGAGATATGAGGGGTCAAAGTTCACGAAATTCAAAAAATCATATCTCCGGTTCTATATGATCGATTTTGATGAATGAGGGCTTAAACGAAAGATCTCACCAAATGCTACAACTTTCTAGAATATTTGAACTTCGTGGGACCAACACCAGGGGCGCCACAGTCGAAAAACCAATTTCAATATCACATAACCTCAATTATCTCGACTGTCGCTGAACCGATTTTGATGATTACTTCAACATAATTGTAGAGCACATTTGTCTCTACATTTCGTCCATACATCATTTTCCACTCAGACTACGCTATCACTCCGATTTTGCCGTTTAAGTGTGAAAAAATTGATTTTTCCAATAATAACGCTTTGAAATCACTCAGATGCCAATTTGACTGCCTCTACTCCACCAAGACACTTAAAATAGGGGTTTAAATGGAAAGTCCCACAAAATACAACAATTCTTTGATTTAGTTGAAGTTCAACAAATGACTACTTGGGGCACTCTGGATGAAAAAACGAGTTAAGAAACAAAAAACCTCGCTTATCTTGGCTTCTGAGTAATCGATGAGTTCAAGTTCTACGGCAAAATTATAGAGAACATTCTGGTCTACATTTCACCCATATAACACTTTTCTGTCAGTTCATCCAAATTCTTGATATTTTGGTTTAAATACAAAATTTGTATAATTTCACGAATTTGATTCAAGATAACTGAATGGCGTCTCCCAACTTCAGCTCCAAATCGAATTTGCATGCACTCCGAGTTAGCTCACGTTAAGAATCTCACCTACATAAGCCGGTTAGGATTATCTGTCCCTTTTTTTTATAAAAAGAACATTTTGCAGGTGCTCCCTTAAACTTTAATTGATCACAATAAAGGCGTGATATGGAAGTTACTTAACAGGTTTAATACTACTTTCTTACAAAATATGGAGGTAAATAATTTAAGGAATTGTAAAATACCTCTGAACTTGTTCTTGATTTACTAGTAAAATTATTGCGTTTTTGTTTTGCCTCTCTCTCTAGAATTCTTGGGTTTTTTAATGCAAACACATCAACAGAAATCGTTTATTATGTTTTGGATACTTTGCCAAAAAAACGCCTCACACAAGGTCATTTCAAAAGAATCCAAGATCTCAAGTGATCGAGCTCAATTTCCTACTTGATTAACACTTCTTATAAAAATGACCACAATGAAAATCATAAAACAGCTAATAAAATTGTATTTAGCGAAAGTATAAATTCATTATGTATTATTAAAAAGATGTTTTTTTCGACAAACAGAGAAATAACTCAAAAGTCAATTAATATCATTTGTAAAAAAAAAACTTGCCATTGAAATATTAATATTAATGAGAAAGCGAATGAAAAGGTCAAAGTTTAGTAGTTAGGCACATTTTTAGACAAAAATAAATAAATTGACAAACTCCTAAGAAACAGGTTTTCTTAAAATAAACTTTTGTAAAATGAATACATTTAATTCCATTAAACAGTAATCTCTGAAATTGCGTCGTAATCTATGAAATAAAATAATAATTATGATTAACATTTTAAAGAAGCTCAAGGTTAAAACTCTCCAGGGATTCATTGACCCAAAAAGTGTCGCCAAATTGTTTACCAGACAGGTCTCCATGAAGAAAATTGTGCCAGAAACATAAGAAAGTGATGTTTTTCCAAAGTATACAAAAAATAAGATAAATAATTGGAGTATAAAAGTTATTTTGTCTCTTTTTTTCTTATTATTTTATCTATTTCACATGTTTATTTTTCCATACAAAATAAAACGAAGAAAAAATTAACACGTGCATGTCAATTAAAGATCTGATGAGCTTGCTAAAAAGGTGGGAAAATGCGCAATTTGGTCTGATTTTTTTTTTGTGAATGAAATCCATACTCACTCAGCCATTGGAATAATTTTTTTCAATTCATCATCATCCAGATGAAAAGTGAATTTCTCTGCCGTATCACCGTTTGCCTGGAAGTTTCTGTAGCTGATTGGATGGGTGGTGTTGATGAATTTCTTTGGTATGAACCATCCAAAACGTCCAGCATTGGTAACGGCTCCAGCATCTCTCACTTGATCGGGAATCACATGATAATCCGGGAGCATCCAAACCTCCAAGTCCACCGTGGGTTCTGGCCATACAGCTCTCAAAGAAAGTGGCATGAGACTGAGAAATAGCCGATCATGTTCATTCTCTTCGGGAAACTTGGGTCTCTCAATCAAATTAACATTTTCATAGAAGAGAACTTCGCGCAGAAAAATAGCAAATATGCGTGAGAGAAGCTGATGGGTAACTCTCGATGTCACCTGGAGGGAAATTGGATCTCTGTTCGATGACGCAAATCGTGGATATTTTGCATGATCTGAAAAAGATTGAAATAAATTTGAAAATTTCCTATCTTAATTATTTTTATGTGAAAACGGTCTGAGGCATATTTTCTCCTAATCATCTCAATAAATTAGATACAAAGATATTCAGCGTTAAATAAATAAAATATACCAAAGCACTTAACCCTTTAACGACGAGACACATTTTACGGACTGAAAATTAACAATAAAAATTAAACTGGGAAACATAATCAATGATAAGTCTTACATCTAACCTTGGAAAGTCCAACAGAGCCTGATGCGGTGTACTTTGCGCCTCTATGAACGATAGGGACAAAAACAGCCCAAAAATTTAAGTAATTTTTCTGACAATACCAATGAATAATATTTTTCACTTTAATGAAAAATATTACGTATGAGTATTGTAGTTTTTATACCCAAAAGGATTTTACTTAAAAAAAAATTGGAAGTAGGGTAAAATTGGGTAATTTGGAACCATTTACATTTTGGGACATTTGAGATTTTCTCAGTGTTTTAGAGATTCAAAAGGAAGAAATCTGTTCCTTTTCTTCTTAAACGTCTTTTTCTTCTATTGTGCGGTCTTTGTTTTCTCTTTGATCATCTGAAACAGTGAGACAACCTCAAGTGTCCCAAATTACCTCATTTTACCCCATAAAAAATAAATAAAATCATTTATGAATTTGAGATTTTAAAAATTCGCCATTTTTTAGTTGAAATATTTACTACAGAGCAAATAGCTACAGACTTGCAAAAAATATTCTAGATTCCTTCAACCTTCTACTTTACAATTATGTACAGACATAAGAAAAAAATAACTTTAGGTAGTCAGGAAAAAAAATTTTTTTATGGGACACCGGTGTTCCAATCGTCCTTAAAGGGTTAAAGGATAGCAATGATTTACAATTTATCATAGGTCATACATTTTAAGTATTTAGTTCAATTTTACAAAGAAAACGCCCGATATAGCAATTATTATTTCACATAATTCATTTCGCATAACTATTTGAATAAAATTATAAACTGCTATAAACTTTTGAGGCAATAAAATTGTTTACACTACTCTCAGAGAAATCAAGCAAAATAATTATAATGAAATATATAATTATGTAGTTTTGAAAATTATAAAGATCAATTTAAAAAAGGTACCAAAGCGTCCCGCTTTCCGAAATATTTAAACTTGTGACATCGATGTTATATCTCAAAAAAGTGCTTTCGCTTTGTTTACCGTTTACCGGTTCTTATTTGGGACGATTTATAAATCATTCAGAAAATCGCTCAAAATAGCTCAGCTTGAAGTTATATAGACTTCATTTTCGCTAAAAAAAAATACTTATCGATTCATAACCGGTTCATTTACCGTTCAGAACCGATTGGGAGCAATTTGGTGCCAAATTTTGGCCAGTTTGTAATATCGGACATTCGATATATTTTTCTCAAATTGGATTCTTCAGAAAAAGCCTTGGAAAACGTCCCGAAAATACTTTCTTGATTAGAATATTTTACTAACCAATACTTATGCCTTTTTTTTCTAACCAAATTATTCTTAACTAAATTTAAAATATTAGATTTAGATAAGAACATTTTCGTCAAAGCAAAATTCATATGTTTTTCTTTTAAAAATGTGGAAGAGTGCAAAATGATGTGAATTTTGATTTCAAGAAGTACGCAGAAGATATGACAATTTAATTCAAATTTAAATTAAAATATAAGACAGATATTATGCATAATGATTTTACAGTTTTTTTAAGATCAAATCAATAAAATGCATAGTTCAAATTTTATGAATGTCAATAGCATTTTCAAAAATAAAAAAAAATACCGTGTAAATTAATAAAGTCACCCACATCTACCATAAAATTCTCATTTCATCAATTTATTTTTATTATGGTCTATTAATTCTCTTTTATACAATTTACAATATCAAGAATTTCTTATCAATTGTAAGAGTTTTATTTCGGCAGTTTCTATGCTATACAGCGGGACTTTATTGTGACTGATTAAGTGAATTTGTAGAAAAATATTTCATACAATTTGGTATTGTTTCATGGTCAACATTATCTATTTTTAAAGGAAATCATAAATTTTTGCAGTACACTCAGGGAAAGACTCACGGGAATTTTACAGTTGTTTATACTAAGGAATGAACAACAAAGAGATTTTTTAGATAAAATCTTAATCTTTGAAAAGAGAAGAAGATTCAATAAAAGTATCTTCTAATTCTTTATCTTTTGTAGACGACCCTAAAAGGAGAATAAAGAAATTTAGATTGAAAATTCTTTGATAAATAAAAAGAATTAAATTTGATAAACTGAAAGAGGCTAATAAAATTTATCATTTAATATAGACGAACATGAAACGACATTGTTCTTAAAAATACAGTTTTTTTTTTAAATTATATCACAGCTATATTTTACATGTCAACGAAGACAATATTATAATGCCCTAGTCACACATACGACTTAAGCCGAGAGACAGTTTAACGTAATTATCAAAATAATGATTTGACTAAATTCCCACAAACTAAGCCGTTTCTCGGCTTAAGCCGAAAGACGGATTAATTGGAAACTGATGGAAATGTACCGTAAGTGCAGGTGACTTTGACACCCCCTGTTCGTAAGCTTTTCTTAATTTCTAGAACATAAGGATGGTCTTTACAGATCCAATCTACCATGTCTGATCAGTAAAAACCAACCTTAAACCAGTAAAAACCGAAAGACGAATTAATTGGAAACTGATGGAAATGTACCGTAAGTGCAGGTGACTTTGACACCCCCTGTTCGTAAGCTTTTCTTAATTTCTAGAACATAAGGATGGTCTTTACAGATCCAATCTACCATGTCTGATCAGTAAAAACCAACCTTAAACCAGTAAAAACCGAAAGACGAATTAATTGGAAACTGATGGAAATGTACCGTAAGTGCAGGTGACTTTGACACCCCCTGTTCGTAAGCTTTTCCTAATTTCTAGAACATAAGGATGGTCTTTACAGATCCAATCTACCATGTCTGATCAGTAAAAACCAACCTTAAATTCTAGAAAAGAAAAGTTTACGAACAGGGGGTGTCAAAGTCGCCCGCAGGGGACAGTCAGACGTAAATACGGTATTCTAGTTATTATTTTGATTATAATTACGTTAAATCGTCTCTCGATTTAAGTTGTAAGTGTATCTAGGACATAAGGTTTGTAAGTATAAGAGTATGGGCACAAATTAGATTAAATGGTAGAGTGCTTGTTCTACAACGCAAGCGTTTCAAGTTCGAGTTATTTTTTAAAGAATTTTTACTGCTCGAACTGCACATAGAGATCAGTATAATAATTCCTCGATTTTGACTTATATATTTATATTTCGATTCTTTACCCCCAAGGAATCGTATTTTGGTAGAATTTTAGAAATCTGAAGTTTTGATTTTTTTTATCGCGAGATGTTTGTCCGTATGTCCGCCGTTCGACCATCAGAGGCCAAACGGTAAGATATAGAGACTTGGAACCTTTAGGGACCGCTCATAAATAAACCTTGAGACCATTCATATGTCCCTCATTTTTACATTTCATTTCCTTTCAAACGCGCCGTGCGATTTTTTCATTTTAGAAAAGTAGTTCAAACAAAAAGATTCAACTGTTTAACACTTAAAAACTCAAAGTGGCATTTTACTCCAATTTTAAGTTTAGAGCTTCATAGTAGGAATTTTGATCAATATTATGCTAAAGTGATAACACGAATGTATAGATAATTTAATTAGCTTTCATCGTTTAGTAGAAAAAAAATAGTTGATAACTTTTCTAATATTTAAAAAATTGGAAAAAACCAAAAAATGGGCGTAGAATACCAAATTGGCGTAAAATGTCACTTTTTTAATAGAAAAGCATTAACAAACAGTACTTTTTGGCCAGAGTTCTTCAATAAATGGTTAGAATAATATTTAAAAGATTTACCCCCAATGATAGGCAAACTGTATGTGCATAATTTCGTCAGGTGCATAATCCCGAAGGATTTAATGCCGGGACTGAGTGTAATGCCGGCTTCAGACTGGGGGTTTAGCCCAGTTCCCTGAGGTCTCAAAAATCTAAATAACAAGGAATTTTATTGATTTTTCAAAATCTAATGAATCATTTGCTCTTAATGTCCAATTCTTATCTACAATTTCCTAAAAAAATCGTTCCTGATAATGAATTAGAGGAGTTAAGCCAGATGGCTAAGCCTTAGGTCTGATGCCTGTATAACGGTTTTTCAAAGTCAAATGCTAAAAGGGCTCCATGGAATATATTTCTCAACCGAATGGTGTTATATTCAGGCTCGTTGGAAAGGTCTTGGAATTTCCGAAAAGTTCAAATTGGTTCCAATCGGTTATGAACCGGTAATGAACCTATTTGCAACCGCTAATGAATTTTTAGCCGGAAATCAATTGTATAATTCCTAAGATATGTTAGGCGATCTTTTGAGTAATTTATGAAATGGTTTCTAACGGTTGTGAATCGGTAAACGGTAAACGATGCAAAAGACTTTTGTAGGTATAGCATTTAAGTCACGAGTTAGAGTATTTCGAAAAGAGTGGAACGCTTTGCCACCCCTTTTTTATTTATTTTTTGACCCGCGTAACCCTTTAATGACAATTTTGAATCACTTTGTCTTACTTTAAATTTCCATCTCAATTTCTTAATTAGGTCTTTTTCTTTAGAACACAGTTTATCTTAAAATTCTGCCAAAAGTAATCAGCAAACTAACTGCAAAAGATTGCAAATGGAAGAAGTCCAATCGCGATATTAAAACTCAAAAAGCGACCGCGGAAGTAGTAATTGGACATGTATTGAAATGCTGCAATTAATTTCGACTGATTCTTTCGATGCATGGCTTAATTTTTGACTTGATATTTTGAGATATTGGTGAAAAAAAACTGCATACCTGTGTGTGGGAAACAGCTGAAATCAAACTGATCAGCTCTCCTCTCACTGGAAGCTCCATTCACGGATAGAATGGTGCAAGAAATTGCAAAAACTGCCAATATCTTTATGTGAATCATCAGGTTGTAGATGTTGAACATGGCTTTTTTGGTATTCTTTTTGGCCAAAAATTGCAAAATGTTTTTCTCAACAAATTTGTTTGTCACTGCACATCTCGGAATGTTTTTATCCACAAAACACAGACAAAATATAGTTATAGACGTTACAAACACTTGTTCAAATATTTATATTGAAATTTTTGTGCGATGGAAGAGAGAGAGATGGTTCACCAAAATAGAGACTCTGAATAAAATCTCCATTGATAATATGGTAATGAGGAAACTTCTTCACAAATTTAATTGTTTTGTGTACTATTCTGTCTCTTTTTTTGGTATGACAGAAAATTTGGTATTTTTTTTTTCACTTGTGGCAAAAAATATGATCGTTTCATTTAACACTCTACACACTTTGTTTTATCTTTCTTTTGCCCCTTCCCTCATTCACTTCCTGATACCATCATTAAAATCACCAAGCATTGCCCAATTAGCGAGGATTAAATATGTTGGATATTATGTGATTATTCTTTTCACACACTCTAATTAATTGCAGATTTTATTTTCAATTTATGATCTTTTGTCAAAAATTTCTATTATTTGTGTTCTCTTTGCTTAAAGAAAGACACACTCTTCATAAAATTCTCTTCACTGTTTTTCTTTCAACTTAATATTCCTTCACTATTTTTGACCATTCACTCTTGCGTTACGTTTTGAGATATTTATACGTTTTATACGCATTTATTAAGTTATTATTTATTAAATCGGCAGCTAGTGATGATTTTTTTTTCGAGGGAATTCACTAAGGAGCACGAAAAATGTTTAATTCTTCTGTATTTCTTTTTTTTTAATAAAATCTTTAACTCTGATCAAACACTGTGTAATGCTGTTGAGCTGTATTTCAACTGTTAACTAATCTATTAAAATTTCATATTTATTGCTTTCCCATTTATAGAAGTTTAATATGTTGCTGATTGTTGAAATTCAAGACCATCTGGTATGTCACTCCTATAAATTGCTATTGGGATTCTCGCAATTGTAATTGAAGATGATGGGAAAAGCGCAAAAATTCAAATTGAAGCATGGGAATAAAATTCACCATTGATCGTTGACCTATCACTTTGATAATTTAATTTTGTTAGAGGCAACAAAAAAAGAATCACTTGTGTCTTCACATCTAAAATTTCATGCTGATGGTGTCGCGTCAATTTACAAAAATAATACACCTTAATTCTCCCTCATTTCTCTTCTCTCCTTCGTGTCTCGTTTTTTTGTAAAAATAGATTATATAAAATTTATAATTGAAGAGAAGGAGGCTTTCTTCTTTTTTTTAATAAGAAATATTGTGATATTTTGCACCGGCACTATTTTGTTCACCCTGATTTTCTATATGTTTTTTTTTCACAATATCCCACACAACACTTTCAACAGTCTCTGACTAAAAAAAACCCGATAAGAAAGCTTCCCAATGTTGCAGAAAAAAAAATGTTATTGAAAGGTGGAACGAAGAAAAAAAACAGCAGTAAAATTGCCTGTGATAATTTTTAGCACATATTAACTTTATCAATTATTTGCACACTGATTGCAATATGTTGCAAGAAAATGCTAATAGTACATGCATTGGCCGTGTTCTGATTCGCATTTTTCCTTCTTCTTCTGTTTTTTTTAATAAACTTTTTCAGTCACTTTTGCTAAAACGCACTGAAATCTCCGCGATGCCTCTTTAACACCTTGTAGCACGCAAAATCACACGACGACTGATTTAAACTTCAACCGTTCCACTATAAATCTCCTAATTTTTTTATTCACTGTATCAACTCTCGAAAAAGAGCTTGAACCAGAGTGATATAAAAGTGAGACGGACACTTAATTATGTCATATGGTGTGAAAGAGAAGAAATAACACAAAATTTTCAGTGGTCAATCTCACGGAGGAGAGACCAACAATTCGATCAGCGAAAGGCGCACCAAGAAAACCACTAAGTTGTCCGTTTTCCCAGCTTATCCGTCTGACACACGAAATTTAAAAAAAAGACACTCAGACAATTCAATTACTAATTTTTCAACACGTCCACTCTTCCCCAGCAGACTCTCACAAAAATAGAATATTTTGTATTTGATTAAAAAAATTGCTATTTGTTCACAAAATCATAACAATTCGTCTTGAGAAAAAAATCAACAGAGATAACAAGAATGCTCGACTTAATTTTTATCTCTAAGCTTTGTCTTGAGACTTTATAAATTTCGTGAAAAATTAAATGATAAAATGTGAGCGCATATTGAGTAAAAATTTTACAACTTGAAATATTTGATAATCCTATGTTGACATTGGGTGCTCTTTATTGGCCAGGGATTGAAAGCATTGATATTTCTGACCAATCAGAGAACAATTTGATATTTAGAGTTCAGAATCAAATATTTTATAGCACATTCTTAGTGGATATTGCTTAAACTTTTATTAATCAACAATGTTTTGAACTAGGGGGAACCTTTGCAACTTCGTACAGAAAATAGTGTAAAATTGAGTTTTTCATAATACTATATGATCAAATATAATAGTTCTGAGAGGAAAAAAATTTTCCATTGCGTGAAAACTCGGAAAAACTCCGGGTCATATATGACTATTGTCCTCAAAGGAAGTATACATACCATTTTCAAAATCTATATCACGGGCTTTCTAAGAGTTTTTTTTTTGCTTTAAGTTATTAATTTGGCCAAAACCATGGCAAAGTGGATAGTTTTGATGAACACTGTACTCCTGGTGTTCAAGGAATCTTCCTAGTAATCCCTTGAACAGTCTCTGTTACATTATTTTGAACGGTATTTGGCAAAAATAAACTTATCTACATATTTATTCACACACAATACAATTGCACAATATGGGACGCTTGCAGAATACTCTAACATATTGCAAAATATGTTATAATTCATCAGATATAAGATGAAATGTCCAGGAGCAAGTGAAATCCTCTGAATCCTCTTTAATCTTTGTGAAATCCTCCTGGATTTCACAAAGAAAAACAATGTCCCAACTGTTCCAACTACATTGTTGGCACGAAAAACTGTCATAAACCTTTACCCTTGCCGACAATAGGGTCATATATGACCCGGAAAATTCTACACGCTTTTCTGGAAAATTGAGAGTAGTTTATTAAATCAAAATATGCAATATACAATCTTTGGATATTCTATTTTGTGTTTCTAAAGAACTTTTTGCTGAAAAAAATAAATGAATATAAAAAATTTTGAAAAAGAAAAATTATTTCACAAAGCTCGAAATTCGTGATTCTTGATCTCAAATATTTTCTTTTCCTGAATATTTTCAAATATTTTTTTTTCTATTATGGTGTTGTGCACAAACAGAGATTTCAATTAATGTAAATAGTCAAAAAAAAATTCCCCGGGTCATATATGACCCTAATGACGTGAAAGAGTTAAAAATAAGAGAAAAAAGACCAATTTCAAAGGCATCCCAATTCAAAGATGCCCCACTTACTCTATATTATCAGGACATTTAAGGTGTTAGTAAAAAAGAAAAAAAAACAACTTTATAGAGCTGCAACTGTACGAAGCTGCAAAGGTTTCCCCTAGTAGCCATTTTGAAAGCTATACTATTGGTACTCGCTGGAAAATGTCATCTATAGCCCCCAAATGTTCATATACGAAGAAGTCTACTGTACATCACCGGTGAGTAACTAACGAATCCAAGACGATTTACCTGAAAAAGCTCCATTTTTATCAAAATAGAACACTTTAATCAAGCGCCTGGCAAGTAGACCTTTTCATATGGAGCTATTTGAAGCCAATTCCTAAATTGATCTCGGACTCAGCTCACAGTGCTCCTAGGAAAATATTTATTTAAACAAAAATTATTATATTTATACCTCCATACGGAAAGGTATCTTACAATACGGAAAAACTTCTCATTTTTTAAATATTTAGCATAATGGTAGCGAGTGCAAAAAAATTCCCATATAAATTTAAATCAAAGTATGAGGAAGTGGCTTCAAATTTTAGGCAACTTTCCACTTTGCCAGGGGGTTGATTTTAATACAATTTAGGTGTTTATGTGCAAGTGATTTACTTCAAAATGCCAACATTTTGTCAAAATTGAGTATTTTGTAGTTAGCCAGCGAATCATTTATTGAATCAAAACCAATTTACTTCATAATTTTAATTTTGATGAAAATGTCTCACAAGTGTAGAAGCCATAAGTCAAGCAATAAGTGAGGAAGTAATTGAAGCTTTTTCTCCCAAAGAATGCATGTGGCTAGAGTTCTGTCATATCAAATGAGCAATATTAATAATCGTGATACGCATGCTACACGAAAACTATTTTATTATTAAAAAAAGTACTTAAAAATAGAAAAAAAAGTTATAAAGATAGAAAATTATATAAGGAAAATTTTGATTCATTCTGTTTCTTTTAATTCGTTTAAGGAATGTCATTATAATGTATAAGCAAAAGCAAATTTTACAAAATGTAGTTTCTAAAGCTTAAGCAGAACTCTTTGTAGGGAAAGGCTTTCAGGCTTCGCATACTGTGGTTTCGAATATTTTATATTTTAACCATATTCCTTTAATCTTTAATGAATTTATTTTATTTTAAATTTAGATTTCAGATTCATTAAGTGAATATGAGAAATATATGAAGTGTTTGAAGACAGAGTGTGTACGAAACCTGAAAACCTTCCTCTATTTGTACACTGAGAGAAATCCGAAAAAGTTGAAATAACATTCCGGAAATGTTAATTTTACCCTGCAGTATTGATCCAAAATCGGTGTAAATATTACCCTTTTTAGGTGTATTGGGGGTTAAAGTTACCTTTTTTATGTTAATTTTACCCTTAAAATGGTGTAAAATTAACATTAAAAAATGTTGATATATTTTTACACATAAAAAGTGTTAAAGTTATGACGAAAAAAAGTTAATCGCACCCTTTTTTTTCTCAGTGTATAAAAAATTGCACAAATTTTAATTTTTGCGGCTACCCAGAAGATCGTGCATACTACAAAGTCTCCAACAAACATCATCTCCTCTCGATTTTTTTTTGTGAATTCGTATTTTGACACGAGAAGGGGAAAAGGTCTCATAAAACTGTTTATATATTTAATTTCCAGCCACTCTTTAGTGGAGAAGCTTTTTTTACCTGTCTTCTTCGTAAATCTTATCGCCTGCCAATTTAAAGTTCATCTAACTTTAGTGCGCGCGCTCTGTTTTGACCACCCATATGATCGATGCGCAATTAAATGAACATTTCACACTGTCCGATGGCTCGTGGTTTTGTGACGAAATTTAAAAAAGCGAAACGCACAATCACTGAAATGCAAGAGATTGTGATTATGTAAAAATAAATGAAAATTGATAATTCTTGGCGGAGTCGCAGCTAATCATTCTTTCACTCGAAGGCTTCTTTGTGTTTTCCTCTTAAACTGTCTGACCTCTAAATTTAAAATGGTTGGAATGCAAAAAACACGTCTGAAAAACAATATTATTTCCACGGGTATTTTTTTTTACAAATTAACTTATCTTTCGATTGGTTAAATTAGTTGATTAAAAAAAAGGTGTATTTTGCAAATACGTCAATATTTTTTGACAAGAAATCTCAATGTTAAATTTAAACGGTAACAGAAAAAGGGAAGTTTTGTAAAAAATTTACAATCTTCTATACGTAATAATTTCTCTAATTATTTCTCTCGGTATACGCAATTTCATTCTCGTAAACTGTTAATTTTTTGCAGTGTGTCTTCTTTGTTTTGAACATTTAACACGGACAAAAATGTTATATCCATCCATTTATTGAAAAAAGAGCTACTTCAGTGGAGCTAATTATACTATCGAACGAACAAAAAACTTGTTTTGTCTCTCGCATCTAACAAAAAAAAATCAAGAAAAACGTTGGTCTTTGAGTATTTGTGCTGAAGAGCTCCGATAATAAAATTGATCAAAATTTCTCGCGAAATAGTGCAAAAACAAATATGAATAGAAATAGAAAGAACCAAAGTGAGATGGCTGAGAGGATTCTGTATCTTGAGGAAGAGAATAGAAGACTGAATCAGCTAAATTCTACTCTAAAACGTGAAATAACCGATCTACGTAACATCGTGCAGGAGTTTTTGGTGGAGTCAACAAAAACTCAGAGTGAATTATTTGCATATTTTATCAAAGATTTGAATAAACCACCTGATTCCACATACCTTTTTCATAGGCTGCCAGGTAAATCATCCAGGATTTTTCCTATTGATCGATAGATACATTTATTCATATGAATTTAGCTTTTTGGCTATTTGTGATTTTTTCCCACTCATGTTGAGAGGAATGGGCTCGATTGGCTGTTAACTTTGAAGCTGTCCGTCTATAATACAGGCTTCAGGCCTAAGGATTATCCATGGTTTATCTTCTCTCATATTTTGAAGTCACTAGGAGAATGCTTTCAGGCTTCGCACAAACTCTGGCTTCAACATTTCATATTTTTCCCATATTCCCTTTAGTGAATCTGACTTATTTTTTCAGAAAATCATAGGTCAGATTCATTGAAGGAATATTGAAAGAATAAGGGAAGAGCACCAGCGATCGGCAGTGTTCTTCGGATCGTCAGGTTACTATCAGATTGTCGCACCAATTCGAATGAATTTTTAAAAATTATTAGCTACTTTTCACCATTTAACTCTCATAAGAATGCAGTGCATTAGTTTAGATTTGATTTTTAAAACAAATTTTCCGTAATATACCTGATTAAATTTGTGACGATCCGAGGTACAGAGTACATCGTTGCAATTACATATATTTTTTTATTAATTTATTCTTAAAATTTAAAATTCAAATGCGCAAATATAGTTAAATGAATCACTAGTATACCGATTAGCAGACACAAAAATACCAAATAGTATTTTGAGGCTTATATTTTCAACTAAATATCGAGCATGTCTCTTAACATTCCGATTCGGGGTACTCTTCCCTTATAAAGTTTTCGAAGCCAGAGTTTGTGCGAAGTCTGAAAGATTCTTCCTACAATTGCTTTTATTTAGAAGTTTCAGTCCTTCGAGAACTGATGTAAACCTTTAGGAGGAGGTGAAGCTACTTTGAGCTGTGTGGCTAGATTTTTATACGACTTTTTCACCTATTTCTAAATTAAGCTGATCTTTACGATTATTTTATTTAGATCCACAATTATTTTGTCTATCGAAATTACATCATGTTAAAATCCAGTTTCCATTAGAAATATACGAAAAATCGTATAACAATGGAGCCCCACAGTTCAAAGTAACCCCACCTTCCTCTAGTGTCTAAGGATTGCATAAGCCCTACATTCACGAAAATTCATAAGCATCGTAGCTCTTGTAGTTTGAATTCAGAATTCTGCTATTGATTTCATAAAACTGCATGAAAACGAAACTTAAAAGGGGCAGTTTCAGTCAGACTTATGGGGCAGTTCCCTGTATACAATTATTCTTTTTTAAAACAATTTAAAATATTTATTGATAGAAAGCTCAAAAATCCATTTTTCTCAAAAAAAAAGTCAAAAGAAATTAACCAAAAACCTTTTTTTTTAAACATTTTTTTGAAAGTTTGCAACATGGAAATACAACAGTAACATTAATTTTTCCTGTCGAAGAGATGTTCTTTCGACCCTATGTGTGATAATGAAAAAGTCACACTTAAAAATAAAAGAAAAGTTAGTAAACATTTTTTTTCCAAATTTTACTAAAATTTTCTAGGATTTGATACATGACATTTTCAATTCAAATATGCGTTAAATGGTTCTGATGAATGTAGGATTCAGAATAAATCAATACGTAAGTTAGGACCATGAAGAATTAGTATAAATTTAATTATGCAATTCTAGAGTACCTTGAAAATTATTTAATTGGCTTTTTATCGAGTTTTATGCTTTTTAGAAATGTTTAAACTCCTAACCCTTTAAGGACGATTGGCACTTGTCTCCTATAAAGAAAATATTTTTTCCTAACTACCCAAAGTTATTTTTTTTTCTAATGTTTCTGCATAATAAAGTAGAAGGTTGAAGGAATCTAGAATATTTTTGCAACTCTCTAGCTACTTACTATGTAGTAAATATTTCAGCTAAAAAATGACGATTTTTTAAATTCTCAAATTCATAACTGATTTAATTTATTTTTTATACTTCCACTTTTTTTAAGCAAATCCTTTTTGGAAATATAAACTACAATACTCATACGTAATATTGGTATTGCCAGAAAAATGACTTAAATTTTTGGGCTATTTTTGTCCCTATCGTTCATAGAAGAAAAAATACAACGAATCAGGCTCTGTTTGACTTTTCAAGGTTAGATAGGTTAAATGTAAGCCGTTTCACAAATTTTGTTTATCGGTTTAATTTTTATTGATGATTTTCGGTCCGTAAAAGTGTCTTGTCCTTAAAGGGTTGAACTGGTTGCGGAATTTTGGCCCTTTCGGGATTTTGGACCATTCGGGATTTCGGCTTTTCGAGATTTCGGCCCATTCAAGATTTTGGCTTTTCGGAATTTCGACTCATCTGGGATTTTGGGATTTAAGCCCTTTCGGGATATTGGCTTTTCGAGATTTCGACCCATCCGGGATTTTGGCTTTCCGGATTTTGGTTTTTCGGGTTCTTGGCTTTTCGGGATTTAGAACCATTCGGTATTTTGGCTTTCGAAATTTCGGTACATTCGGATTTTAACCCATTCAATATTTCGATCCATTCGAAAAAGAATTTTTTTGAATTTTGTATTTAATTTTGACTGAATATAAAAGTTTGCAACAATGCACGAGTGAAAATTAAAAGGAAATCTTTCTCTTGTATTTGTTATCAAAGAATTGCGAAAAACATCTTAGCAAGTTTAACACTAAACCTACCAAGACCCGGTCAAATTGACCGGTTTAAAATTAACACATATTTAAACGGTACAATGTCACTATCAAACTTAATGAATTTCTTAAAATATGCATGTAATATATTTTTCAGTATTTAAATTTAATTTTTTTGCTCTTTTCCAAGACAAATTTGTTGAGTATCCTATCCTACCCCGGTTTGTCATTTGACCAAAAACGGTCGGTAGGTCTAGTGTTAAATCTTATTTCAGGGCATAGATGCTAACTGTTAATAATTATAATTTTATGCATAATTATAGAAAGACAATTTTTATACAATTTTATACTTACGGTATACTTGGAGGAGTGTATACACTTGTGTGTATGTCCACAGAATCCTACTCCTTGTGGAGTTGGGGATCTTTTAGATGTAAATCCAAATGCAATTGACGTGGCCCGCTGCTGGGCAGGGCACGTGTAATTTTTTTCTCATTGCCTCGATACGAATAATAGTGGAGTAAGTGTGCCAAATTCCGGCCAGCTTGCAATTTCGGCCATATTTTTTGTTCCTCGAATTACCATGAATTTTTAGTTTTTGGATACTCTTGAGATTGTACAATGCAAAAAAATAACAAAAAATGTAGCTTCGACAAACGAGATGACGTGAAAAAGACTTTTGAAGAATCCCGTAAGGGCAAGAAACTATGAGAATGAAGGTGGCCGAAATAAGCACTAAAGCTATGTCTATATTTTTATTCTTTTTAAAATGTATTAAGAATGATTTTAGAGTGAATAAAGAAGGTAAACTCTTTACAAGATTCCAAGCAACACTCTTTTAGAAGAAAGTATAAAAAAATCAATTTGAATTTAAAATATTAAATTTCAAACTTGAGACTTTGTCGCTTGTATGCAACTATGCCGAAATTTGGCACACTTACCCTACCGGAAGAAATTAAAACTAGATTTAATTCACAAGCTGACGCATTCTGCAAAACTGAGACACTGCAAAATGGTTTTTGAGTCTGAAAGAAATTCGTACTTGAAACTGCCCCACTTGCCACTATTGCACAAAAGAGAACTTCTAAATTCACAATTAAATCTTTCGGATCTTTTGAAACTTGAAGAACCCAGTTTCATTCCTGAACCCCTGTGTACTAAGATATCTTTTTTTTGGACTTTTCAGCCTCTCAATTCTGCCCAGGCGATACACCTCATCCCAATTTTACAAATCGAATGGCTGCTTTGAATGAACGTGATGAAGATGAGATAAAAGTGGATTCAGATTAAAAAAAGACTAGGCGTTTAGGTTAATTCTATCATTTATTTCTAGTATATCTCCATATAAACATTCTTCCCTAACATAAAACATTATTATTAAAAAAAAGTCAAAAAAACATAACATTTACAATGATAATCGCGCCTTGAGAGAGATGATTGCGCGATTCTTCTGGGGATTTTTTTTTCTTCTCAATTTCCCCTTATTTTATCAAAGACACACACCATTGTTATCTACGCATCGTTGAAAATGAATTCATTCATAAAACCAAGGCGCTTTTGATGCAAAGAAAACCCTCAGTTTAGAAAATTGTAATAAATGTATATATTTCTTGTGTGAGGAGCACAGAGGGTAAAAGGAGAATAGGGATGTTTAATACAAAAATTGATTGGTTCAATCTCTCTCTCTCTCTCTCTCTCAAGATTAATGCATTAATGAATCGTCTTTGTACTTGAATAATTAAATATACAATAAATTGTTTTCTTTTTAAGGAGAAATAGTGTCTTTTACCTTTGTAGATTGGGTAAATTGGGCAGCTGATTGTTTGGAGGTATCCTACGGATACCTTTCATCCTCTTCTCACCGACGATTTCCTCCTCCTCCTCCGCCCGCATGGAGAAAATTGCATTTATCACCTTTCTTGCAGAAACCCTTCTTGTACAACTTGCAGATGCCCCTATTGCCATTCCCGCCATGAACCCAATTATTCCTCTGAGGCGGTGGACGCCAATTTGGGGGGCCGTTTGGCCTAAACCAAGCACCTCCTGGTGGCATATTTGGCGGTGGTCCCCTTGGCATATTCATAGCCATCATCTGCCCACCCATATCACCCGGAAACCCATTGAATGGCGGAACCCCGGGAGCACCCATGAAATTGGGATTGGGCCCACCAGGAAAAGGTGCCATTCCCATGGCCTGAACATTCATATCTTCTGGTGTAGGATACCCCATTGGATTGCCCTGAGGATCCATTGCAGCTGCTGGAAATTGTCCCATTTGGAATTGGGCAAATGGTGGTCCGGCCATTTGCCAGGGATTTGGTGGCATGGCTTGAGGACCAGCAGCATTCATCATATTAAACTGATTAAAAGCCTGATCTGCCTGCATCACTCCACTGACATGGGGCGGAGTATCTTTAGGATCAGGCCATGGAGTATTGGTAAAATCATTTTCATTCTCCGGATTCCCATCATCCAGCGGAATAACAGCCGGATCAGTAATCTTATACTGTTCCATATCTGGCTCAGCCGGAGAATCCGGAATCATTAGACGATTGAAATAGAGAGCTTTGAGAACTGTCTGTTCTCTCTCCATCTGAATCTTCTTCTCCTTGCTTTGAGCTCCCATTGGATGCGGCGGCACATCATCCACCACAACCAATGGTCTATAAGGAATCTGCTCCATCATCACATCATCTGCTGAGAGTTTCCTAGCCATCAGGAAAGCCTCACGTTCCCCATACCGCTCCATCTGCTTCATATCCGTGAATGTCTTTGTCACATTCACCCGTTCCGTTTCATCCAATTCAAAGTACTGAATCTGCTCCAATTCCTCCTGGGGCTTCCACTTGACCGACTTCTTGGGACCCTTTCGTCGATGAATCACCAGAACACCCGGCGGTCCATCTGGTCCACATCCCGGACCGGGAGTTCGAACCTTTACATCTTCCTCACTCCCACTCGATTCCTTACTGGTCTCCTCCTTCTCCACCTTTGTCAACTTCTTCTTCCCTTCTGCATCATCTTCTGCATCCTGGGAATCTACCCTATCACTCTTTAACCTTTTATTCTTTATCACATCATCATCATCAGCCTCTGAATTTGCCACCCGACCATTCTCTTCTGTCTTCACACCCTTCCCTTCATCATCCTTATCTGCCTCCTCATTGACCTCAAGGGTGTCCTGGTAGAACTTCAGCGGAACTGCCTTAGGACTAGATACCGTTGGACTTTCTGGCGGAGATGCATTTGCCGAAGCACCATCCTTCGAACTACTGGGTCTTCGCTTCCTTTTCTTCACGTCTTTCCTATTTGTCGAAGCTGTCGAACACAGAGCATCCATAAAGACATCCGTTTCCACCAGGGTTGATTCTGGAAAACCCAAAGAAAAATACCATGTAAAAATCTTCTTGGAAAATCAGGAAATCCTT
Organism: Phlebotomus papatasi; assembly: GCF_024763615.1. Lineage (NCBI taxonomy): Eukaryota > Metazoa > Arthropoda > Insecta > Diptera > Psychodidae > Phlebotomus > Phlebotomus papatasi. Next base: position 244,887 of record NC_077224.1, read on the forward strand.
ATTTCTCCGGTGAAATTCACATTAATCCGTCGACGAAGAGAGAGGCAGGTTCTCTGGAAAACAAAGTCTGGGAAGGTTTTGAGGCTTCGAACACACTCTGGCTTCGAACACACTCTGGCTTCGAACACTTCATAATTTTCTTCATATTCCTCGAGGGAATTTGATGTATTGCAGTACATCTTAATACCCAGTCTTAAATCATATATTTCTTGAAGAAGTTATGTGAGATTCATCAAAGGAATATTTCGAAGCCAAAGTAGGGGAAAGTGAGGCATCTTTGAATTGGGGCAGCTTTTTTTAAGATATGAGCCAAATCGACAAACTAATAGCAAAGCTAAATTATATTGTGATAAGGGCTCAGTTCTATTTAAAAAATGGCAGAAAAAGCCAAATATAAAAGATGTCCCACTTCCCCCTATGTATGAAGCCTGAAAGCCTTCCCCTATTCTTGAGACACCAAAAGACTTGTGAAGAATTCGCAGCAAAATCCTGAATATTCTTAGTAGAGGAAGAGGAGTACCTTTGAATTTGGGTAGGGAAAGGTCTTCAAACTTCGCACGTACTCTGGCTTTGAAATTAAAACGTGACACATTTCCTAAAAAAAACTTAGGTCAGATTCATTAACTCTTTCCGGACCGAAGCATATGCTGCAAGCCAATTTCACCATTTTTTAATTAAATGCGCAGGAATTAATCGAGGTCCTACAAAAAAATATCTTACATTTGGACATCCTTATAGTTTGTAATCATTCACAAGAATAGGATTTTTATCAGTTCTGAATAATTAAAAAAAAAATGTTTTTCATAGAACATTCTTATGCTGCTTTGGGTACTGAGAATCCCAAAAGAGAAGAAATAGTTAACCCTTTAAGGACGATTGGAACACCGGTGTCCCATAAAGAAAATAATGTTTCCTGACTACCTAAAGTTATTTTTTCTTATGTTTATACGTAGTTGCAAAGTATAAGGTTGAAGGAATCTAGGATATTTTTTGGAAGTCGCTAGCTATTTGCTATGTAGGGGAGACTGGGGCAAAACTTGTCAAAACACATATTAATTTCTTTCACGAGCTCTGAGAAAACTTAAACGTTTTATAATGAGCATATTCTTATAGGAAATTTACTGCTCTACAACATTGCAGAAGACTATTTTCCTCTATCTCGAAAAAAATGTGATTTTCGAATCATTTTCTAAAAGTTGATTTTGTAGAGATTCTCAAAATTGCTGGGGCAAATTTTGTCAGTCTCCGGATAATTTGTGACGTTTTATGCCCAACACACAATAACTTTTGTTTTGTAAACATGTTTTTGACATTTCAATGAGAGTGAGTGAGATCTGGATCTAGTCATCTCGCTCACTCTCATAGGAAATTTTGAAAACATGTTTTCAAACAAAAGTTATTGTGCGCTGGGCATTACTCTCGCAAACGTTAAAAATATCAAATAGAAATATTTTTATAGGAAATTTATTCCTCTACAACTTTGTCGAAGATAATTTTTCTCTATTTTAACGAGAAATGTGCTCAAATTGAGCTAATCAGTATTGATATTTTCTGTAAGCCAAATATTCCAAAAATAGGGCTCAAAATTTCATTGTTTTTTTATTTTACATAATCATTCCTCGAATCCCTTGAAACTTTGTAAGTTTAAGAAGGTTCATGAAGGCTATCTATAATAAAAATTTCAAGCCTCAGTCTATTTTATTTTAGAAAATAATGAATATTGAAATTTTCGATTTAACAAATTTTGCCCCAGTCTCCCCTAGTAAATATTTAAGCTCAAAAATAACGAATTTTTGAATTCTCATAATGAAAATTAATTTTAATTATTTTTTATACTTCCATTTTTTTTTAAGCAAAACCGTTTTGGAAAAAGAAACTACAATACTCAAACATAATATTTTTCATTAGACTGAAACTTATCATTAATTGGTATTGTCAGAAAAATTACTTAAATTTTTGGGTTATTTTTGTCCCTATTGTTCATAAAAACAAAAAATACACCGAATCAAACTCTGTTGGATTTTCTAAGGCTAAATGTAAGATCTTTTACTGATTTTGTTTATCGGTTTCATTTTTATTACTGATTTTTGGTCCGCGAAAACTGTCTCGCCGTTAAAGGGTTAAAGGAGTATGGGAAAAATATGAAGTGTTCGAAGCCAGAGTATGTGCGAAGCCTCAAAGTTTTCCCCTAATTGAGCTTCACGATTGGTTTGTCGAGCTAAATTATCTCATAGTATAGTCCAAAATACTCCGAAAAGTTTTGTAAAACAGACAAATGGATTTTGTTAAAATTTTGTCCAAAGGATGTTTTTTACGGAAAACCATCTGATGGATGACGTCTCGTTGAATAAAAATAGAAGAAGAAAGTATGTTGTTTACTAAATTGACAAAATTTTTTCTCGCATTCACATGAAAAAAAAAAATAAGGGAAAGTGCTCTCCCTTCGAACGTTCATGCCTTCGAATAATGCGATTTTTCTTTTGTTTTTCGTACGAAATTTACACTAAATTATCACGGAATTATCATCAATTGATGTTAAGCCAACTAATATTTAATAGAAATGTGTAAGTCTCTTAAGAAAATTAAAAGAAAATTCACATTATTCGAAGGCATGAACGTTCGAAGGGAGAGTACTTTCCCCTACCTTTGACAAACTTTTAACATCCAATTGGCCGCCGATTTGACAAAACTTGTTTTAGAGTATTAGAAAAAAGAAGCCCAAAAAAGAGGCGTCCCAATTCAAAAATGCCCCACTTCCCCCTAATATAAAATCCTTGAGCGACTTTTCACGCCCCAACAATCCACGTGCCACCACAAGAGGCAAACTTTCTCCGCACAAGGGCAGTATTTTGCGCAAAAAAATTGTTTTTTACCACAAAAATCATGATTTTTGTATTAGCTTTCCATTCGCTACTTTAAAATGCAAATACCCGAAATTAAATAAATCATAAATTTTGGCATGGCTTTTAAAAAACAATTTATCTTAAAGGACAAAAAAGCCTCATAAAAATTAATAGCATTTTAATTGGAATTGTCTGGACTTTATAAGATTGAGGCAAAGAAGAGAAATTGCAAAGATAAACAGTGTTGCTTAATAGTACGTTCACTTTGCTTTTGCTTTGAACACAATTTTATCGCTGAGACACCATTTTCAGGTGTGTGGATATTATCAAAGAAAATGAGTTATTTATTTTTGTTTTTTGCTAGATTGTTATGCTCTGAAAAATTCCACCAAATAACTAGAATTGTAAGAAAACAAAAAAAAAACTAGAGTTCATATCACGGAAACTTTTTTTCAATCTACCATTAATTAAATTAGCTTCCAATTAAATGGTGCTGGAATTAATTTAAAAGAAAAACTTAAAAGCCGCAGCAGATTGGACAGTATTTTATTTTTACACCTAGGGATTCTTGGCCAAAGGGAAAACTAAGAAGTCGTGAATCATAGTAAGAAATCTTGATCGAATAAAAACTAGAAATTTTACAAGAAATATTTAATTCTCCCTTAAATTCCCTTAAATTTTATTTGGTATTATCAAGTAGATTATTAGGCTGAAAAAACTAATCTTTTAACCCTTTGCTTCACCCCCTTCTTCACCAACAAAATTTGTATATTTTTGGGTTATTGTGATGGAAACCAGAACCAAAATAAATATTTACTGGACCGATATTTATACCGATGTTAATTAAAAGCAACAACATGAGTACACGTACACGAGTAAAAAAGGTCAGAATTTCATTAAAATGATCGTCGTTTGCATGAGCTTTTGTCGTATCTGCATTTTCCGATCTTCGGATTTTGTAATTTAAAAAACATTCGTAAAAATAAAAAGATCACCACGGATCCTTTGATAGCGTCGATTTCTTTTGACCCTTTTGACACTTCATTAACTTCAGAAGAAACGGAATATAAGAATACAAGTAAATGAAAGTCATCTTTGGTGTTCTTTCAGACGAGAAAGATAATGTTGTAATATAGGGAAAACCGAAATTAACCGGAATTACAGTAGACTCGCTAATTCGCGCATTTCATTATTATTATTTATTAATGCAGCGGCAAATTGCCATATGCATATAAAAATCAGGTTCATTAGAAGACTACAATTCAATAACAATTCTAGCTATACCTGTGTAGAAAAAATAACTGAAATGTCTAAATAGAAATAACAATTTGTACGTGATAATTAAATCAAATCGCCCCTTCTAAGATCGGGCAACATTTTAATTCGGGCAGCAAGCAAGTTTGGAAAAAAAAGTTTATTGACATATTTCTAGTCTGATTATGAATTTCAAATGAAGCAAATATGCTCAATTTTTCGGTGGTTTTGCCTAGTTTTGATGTGATTTTGCATTATTAGGGGATTTTCATTAAATTTGCAATATATGAGTATGTAAACTCAATATGTGTATGCATATGAATAAAAAATCGATGCATTTCAAAAAAATTGTCGCACGAACTTCACTCTAATTCGGGTGACATTTTGGTCCCAAACGTCCGAATTTGAGAAAGTCTGCTGTAGTCAGGGGTAGAATTAGACAGTGAGGTGTTATAGATTAACTAGAAAATAATATTCAGCAAACTACTATTTATTCAAAATATTCAACAGGCTTCCCATTCATTGAAATATTTATCAATCATTCGAACATGTTTGTCAAAAAATATAGGCAAAAAAAAACATCCAAATCTCAATCTCGAAAAAGCTAAACGCTTACATTATGAAGCATATTTAGAGGGTAGTGGGGCTACTTTATATTAACTTAATGAAACTGGGTTTCAACACAATGTAATTTAGCTGTATAAAATAATTGTGAAACTAAATAAAATAGTTGTAAGGCCCAACTTCTTTTAGAAATATGCGAAGAAATCATATATCAATGTAGCCCACAGCTCAAAATAACCCCACCTCCCCTTACTCACGCATATTGATGCCTTGATCACAAATTATCGTAACTTACTTACCACCTATATCAGCTATTCTTGTATAGTCTGTATATTTCCAAATTGTTACAAGAATTTGCTGACATAGCTGACAAGGAAACTACAATTGTTAATTTATTCAAGAAACAATATGAGTATTTGATCGTTCATATGAATTTTCCGAAAAAAAATCATCCTATCGTGACCGAAAAAACTTTAAAGTAAAAAATCAACACCGTTTTCAGAGCATTTTTGAACATACTGCAATGATATACAATAATACAACAATTTTTACATTTATGCAATATTAATTACACACCTTTTTTATTGAGTAAAACTTACTGTGGAAAAATTTTAAATAAGTTCAACGGTGTTCTTTTGAATATTACACAGAAAACGTTCTATGGAAGAAAACATTTCACTAATCGATTTTATTTTTTAGTCCTCGTGTCACGCTCTGGCGTACTATTTGCATTGGGTCCGATCAGACCTCTCAAACGCGTTCTATATTGGCTATCCATCTATGTTGTGTAACACATCGAAATTTTATCACCTAGCCCCCCCCCCCCGGCCTGACTCCTGGATCGATTTTGCATTTGTTTTGTATGCATTTGGTGCAAGCTACTATTCAGACGTGGCCTCTTACATGAAATGCTGACACAAAAGAAATGCAGATGCGCCAATGATCGATGCAACCTACGAGATCTCTTTACAAATTAAACGATTTCTGTAAAATGACGTTGCGTTGTAAGAACTTGGATACAATGATAACTTTTCGATATCGAATCAATAGGGGAAAGTACTCTCCTTTCGAACGTTCATGCCTTCGAATCATGTAAATTTTCTTTAAGTTATCCTAAGAGACTTAAACATTTATATTAAATATTAATTAGCTTATAATCAATTATTGCTAATTACGTGAAAATCATGTGGAAATCTCTTAGTAAAAGTAAAAGAAATTCATATTATTCGAAGGCATGAACGTTCGAAGGGAGAGTACTTTCCCCTAGTATTGATACATCTGTATCTCTCAGATTAAGTGAATGATGACTTTCTACACATTTTTAGGGATTTGTTGTGACATTTTTAATCGAATGTGACTCTTCACAAATATTAGTAGTAGCTATAAAAAGTTCAGCTATCGTTTAAAATTTTCTTAATTGATAGTCGATACTACCCAAGAGAAGTTATCATGTCACCCCTGAACAGAGCTATAGATAAAGAAATTGGAGATAGCGGTTTGGGGTCTTCAAGGGAACCCTCAAAAGTCTGCTTTTTTATCAAAAATACAATTACAACGAATTTAGTTGAGATTTTTTTTAACTTCAAAGAGTATTTTCTATTTCAAATCGTTCTCAACTTGTATTAGGTTAGCAATACATTTTTACATTTAATCCCTACCCTCATTGTGTATCAAAGTCATTACGGTTTGGCTTTTAATGTAAAAAAAAACTTTCAAAATTGATACGAGCTTAAATGAAAAATAAATCTAATGAAATTCTTCCCAAATATATGAAAAAATAAGAGAAGATGCACCGTAGATGCGAGTGACTGCACTTCGGGGGTGATTTTATACCTTTGCTTTTCATAAGCTTTTCTTTAATTCTAGCATTTAAGGATGGTTCCGACAACATAAAGACACTTAATGATGGTCTAAAGATCATCCGTAAGTGCTAGAATAAAACAAAAGCTTACGAAAAATAGAGGTGCAAATGCAATTTAAATAAATTTGAATTTCTCTCCCTTCACCCCCTTTTATCATCGCTGCCAAAGTCTGACCTTCGACCTTATTATGACTGAGAACTTGACATGTAAAATAAACTAACTCTTTCGCATATTTTAGAACTCTAGATATACAGTTTTTTGACTAGTTAGAATTGATAAAAATCAAATTCTTGTCGAAGATTACAGACTAAAAAGACGTCCAATTCTAAAATACTTTTTGCAGGAACCCAACTAATTTCTGAGCTAAAATATTTTTTAATTAAAAAATCCTCATATCGGCTCGCTGGAAATTTTACCGCCCGGAAAGAGTTAAAATCGAACGGACAAATACAAAAAATTACTTTATTAAAAATTTAAAACCATGAAAGCTTAATAAGACGCAGTTTGTTCTTAATTAATGTGAATTTGTTATGCTTTAATTTTTTTTTGGGAGATTACCAATCACGTTCAATGTCGCGACATTGAAAAATTGCGAGTTCAATCGGTTTTGTATTGCAATTCCCAAGCATCTTAAATGTTTTTATCACAATATTAGTGATAAAATGCCAATTTATTCAAAGTAACAAGGTAGCATTGAAGAAATGCGACTGTCCTAACTCTTTTGCATATCTTGGGCCTCAGGGTATCCAAAGAAAAATAAGGATATTACGGGAAAATAATTTTTTGAACTAATTAGATTTGGTCGAAATCTATATATTTTTTATTTCCAGAGTTAAAGCTCTCCCGGAAAAATATTAAAAGAACAAAAATTGAAATCCCACACCTTAAATCTTATGGTGAACTCTTCTATTGATGACTCAGTGTAGTATCATAAATGCTATTGTTGAGATCTCAATGAAGCTTCTTGAAAAATATGAATCACAATCCGCGAATCTATTTTTAAATTATCGCTCTTTTCAGAATGAAAGTCCCATGTCGCCACAAGTATTGGAAGTTTGTGAGCTCAAATTCAGTGAAATTTTTCCATAATCCATTAGCGAAATTTTCAATTAATAAATTAATAATTGCATTCTCGTATCGCGTTCTAACACTAAGGTCAAAATGTGACCTTTAGCGCATATTTTTTTGCGCTCAACTATTTAAAGATGTAGAATTTAGGCAAATATTTCAAATGAATACATTAATCATTCATGCTCTATAGGTCACATGCGTTTATATCTTGTTCCACGATTGAATCAGTGAATTAAGTCCAGAGGAAATTGTAAAAGAATTTCCGCGCAAAATACTGCCTCCTTTTGCGAGAGTGAAAGTCAGTGGAGTATGTGGGCCATCAGCAGAAACCAAAAGAGCCACCCCCACGTTGAGAAAGGAATAAAAATAAATTAAAGAGAGACACTTTCAAGAGCCACAACAGCATTAGAACACACCGTCACAAGCTCTTTTCTACGCATTCTCCCTCCGGCCAGAATCAACACACCTGTTGCTGGCTCTAAATATCAAATAAACATTTTATGCTTCGTAATTTTCAATGTTGCAGATTTTTTTGAGATGGAATTATATACAAAAATTCTTGTCAGATGTCACAGAGAAGCTGATAGAATTTGCAAAGAATCTAAGAGACTTTAGAATACTTCTTGAGATGCCTTCCACGCGCTTGAAAGACTGCTGAGTGTGCAGATTTAGTTTTTAGATCGACAAATACTCCCTGTGTTCTGAAACAAATCGTACGTTTTGGAATAAATAAAATTAAGGAATTATATTGAAGGGGAAACCGGAAATCGTCGGGAAATGGAATCTCTCAAGGAAAACTCATCAACTTTTCTCAAAGCTTTCGGCTCAGGCTCCGAGCCTTCATCAGTGAGTGCGAATAAAGAAAATATCCCAGAAGCCTCTAACATTTCTATTAATTGTAAAATTGTTGCCGAAATAGTGAAAAGGTTTTGTAGAATTGTAAAAACGTGCCCCCACATTGTCCATATGCCCTGTACCCATAATTTGACGTTAAATGTCTTGAACGAATCTCAGGAGAGTAATATTAGACTTGATCACTGATGAAGGCTCGGAGCCTGAGCCGAAAGTTTTGAGAAAAGTTGATGAGTTTTCCTTGAGAGATTCCATTTCCCGACGATTTCCGGTTTCCCCTTCAATATAGTTATCTTCACGTCGGTTTTTGCTTCACAATAAGATTAAGTAAGTCAACCTTCTTATTCAGTGATAATATTAAAGTTTACAGATACATAATTAAGAAATGTACTGAGACCTTCCTTTTCACTATTATTTTATGGATCAAAAAGATTTAAATGGTAAGGGCTCAGGAGAGGCATCGACATGGAGTCTACGGGGGATCCCCTATAGGTTGACCCTGTGATTGCCCTGTGATAGCCTCAAATACCACATTTAAAATAAAGCTACAATGAATTGTTTAATTATAAATATCGAATAAATTACCTAGATTACGTTATACGGACATCAGATATAAGGTTTAGCCATATGGTTTGAATTCTCTAATTTCATACCAAGCAAGATCTTTGAGAAAATTTTAAATTTGCATTGGATAGTAAAGATAAAGAATATATTAGATCTTGAAAAACTACTGCAATTGCCTATTAGGGAGAGGTGGGGGTACATTGAATACGTTTTCTTTACATATATTTCTAAAGGAGCTGAACTTATCCATAATTTAATTTTTTGATTCAGAATTGCATGTCTATCAAAAATACATTACGTAAAAGCCCAGCTTCATTTAAAAAATATGAAAAATAAGTAGCGTTTTCAATGTAGCCCCAACTAAATACCGCCCTATTTTTCGCTATTCAATATTTTTAGATCTTCAGAAATGAGGCTAAACTATGGTAAGTTTTATGGGTTGTAGAATCATAGGTTCTATGATTACAAAGCTTAAGCCCCAAATAGTCAGGTTTAGCCTATAGAACATTTAAATCGGTGATATTTAGTGTTAAATGATATTTATGCATACAATGGAACCTCTAGTCCCGATTCAATGATAGTTTTCGGACTGATCCTTTACCTGCAAAGTTTTCTGTTAAAATATTCTCAAGGATGACACCCGTTTTGTCTATTTGAAGCTTTAGGACCCGAATGCAAACCAAGCGAATAAAAGTGCAACCAGGAATAATGCGATTTGATGCTCAGAAATTAAATGCAGTGTCTGGGAGGTCTTCAAACTCAAAAATATCGAGGAGGAATGGGGCGTGTTTGGGATATATAGGAGAATTATCTGCTAGGATAGTGTCTATAAGACATGTCAAGACTATAGGCACTAAATGGTTTAGTTCTTGAGACATGTCTAAAAGGCGTTTTGGAAGAGAAGGCAAGGCCTGGGCAAAGAACTAACCCAAATAATCCATCCGCTAGGAGAAAATCCTTAAAAAATGGTTTTTTAAATAAGATTTCCCTTATGCTTGCAGGCAGAAACGTCAGAATTTTTTAAAAGCAATTTTTGACGAAAATTGCTTCTAGTGTATACAGTTTTATAGACTATCCCAGTGGACAATTCTCTCATACATTCTAAAGGCGCTCCATTCCTCCTTCTTAATCCTCTTGAGCCCAAAAATATCCCAAACACAGAATTTAATTTCTGAGCATCAAATCGTATCGGTCATAGGTGCATTTTTATTCGCTTTGTTTGCACTAATATGGGACACGGAAATTTCTACTTACTATCCATAGTTATCCATGGCCTGACTCTATTTGGGTCCATACTCTAATTTCATTATGATTAACTAAACTATAAATTATCTTAAACCCCAAATAGACTCCGGATGATCCTTAAAAATATTTAGCTCGGATAATTAACCTTAAAGGAAATATATGCAAAGAACTTCAAATTAATGATCAAAAATCCTACAGTGTATGATCATTCGGGCTAATCTTTTACTGACAGAACTAGTCTGAGTCTATTTGGAGCTTTGGGATCTCGCTCTTTTGACATTCCGCAATGCTAACACTACTAATTGAAACTCATTGAAAAAAATTCTTCAACTTACCATCGCGATTGGACCCCAATATTACCACTGAGCATGAAGAACAGTTTCTGGATTAGCAATAACAATAATCTTTCCTTAAACCATCAGTCCTTACGCACTGATTTTTCCCCCAAACACATGACTATTTTCGGAATCAAAGCCATCTGAGCGTCAGCTTTTGAAGCATCAACCTTCGAATATGGTCTAGGCTTTTGAAAGTCGCCAAAATATTGCAATTTTCAAAGCAAACCTCGTCGGAAGTCTGCTTAAAATTCTTAACGCAGTTCTGAGATGAAAGTAGCTTTTAACTTAATAGTTTCAAAATTAAAGATTTACTGTTCAACATTAAAGACTAATGAAATATGCTTTTTAGATTTTATTCTCTCAAGCTTCTATTCTTACTATTTATAAAGATTTAAAAAATTCCTCAAGATTAACTTTAGAAATTAAAGATTACTTGTTGAAGTTTGCCTGTTTTATTGATAAGGTTTAATCACTTTCAAATGAATTAAATGCACAGAAAAAAATATTTTGTAAAAATGTACGTAAAATTTTGTGAATTCCTATGGGGATTTACGAAATGCTCGTGAATCGTATAACCCACAAACATGTTCGTAAAAGTTTGTACTTTTTTCACAAACATTCTTCGTAACATGATAAGTTGACGAACATTTTTTGTACTTTTACGAACATTTGTTGGTAAATGTTCGTAAACACACAAAAAATGTTCGTAAAATTTTGCCATTGTAAATCTGTCGAACATTTTACGAACAAATGACAAAATTTTACGAACATTTTTTGTGTGTTTACGAACATTTACGAACAAATGTTTGTAAAAGTACAAAAAATGCTCGTCAAGTGATCATATTACGAACAATGTTTGTGAAAAAAAGTACAAACTTTTACGAACATGTTTTTGGGTTATATAATTCACGAGCATTTTGTAACTCCCCCATAGGAATTCACAAACTTTTACGAACATTTTTTAAAATTTTTTTTTTTCTTTTCAAGATTTTTCATAACATTTTGACTTCGAATTGGATTATTAAACCCAAATAATGTATTGGATTCTAATGGCCCCTACACACTAGGAGAAATTTCTTTAAAAAAATGCCTTTTTAAAGAAAATTTCCCCTATCTTTGTAGGCAGAAAAAAAGGCAATTTTTGACGAAAATTGCTTCTAGTGTGTAGACACTATAAAGAACGAAATTAATTGGTCGTTTTTAAGATTTTGAGACCTTCTGGAACTGGGCTAAACCTCCAGTCTGAAGCCGGCATAAGCGTCATGTCTGAGGACTGCTTGACGTCTGAGTCCCGTATAAGTTGTCTTAAATTTTAAAGTATGTCACAAAGACCTTAGAAACCTTCTTTAGTGAACTATTAAACTTTCGAACGTTTCCGACGTTAAAATTCAATATTATTAATTTTTACGGGCGGGTGATCGGCTTTCGAGCAAGAAAATATGCTCCATAAGATTTTTTTTTTCTGAGGAATATTGAAAAATCGTTATATTCGAAAGCTGATCCCTCCTTTTCTATCCTTTAATTCATTCAGATCTTGATAGAAAATTAAAAAAAAAAACTCAAAAAATTTAATCTAGAATAAAAATCGCAAAATTCTACATTTTTTCACTTTTCAAAACATCTTAAAATCTCTGCATAATTCCACCTCAATTTTCTAATGGTGTTAAAAGTAATTTTGGGTGAATCTCGAAGGCAACACTCTTGACCGAGAAAAATGTTACACAGCAATACTAGAACCATTGATAATAAATTCAAGAGATTTTTTTTCTCTCGCGTGCAATGTGCGCTCTTTTTGATATTGTGGCCCTTGATGAGAGTCAATGGTTTCTTCTTTTACCTCCCCCTCCTTAGATGGAGAGTGTCTTTATTAGAAATCTTCTTTATTTCTCTCAAGATTTCCATTTTTTTTGTCAGAGAGAAATTTTTTTTTAAATATATATTTAGGATATTAATTTTTAGAAAAAATAATTAAATAAATAAATAAATATACGAAACCATTTTTCCAAGTTTCAGCCAGAGCCTGTAACACACCTTCAGGAAATGGCCTGTTCCAACTTCATCTCGTTCAGGATTTGGAGAATCTCCATATTCCTCTTTTTTTTGGCCTATTCTGTAAATTCTACAAATGCTTTGTACAAAAAATCTCTTACTTTTTTCGTTGACCTGCCTCTCTCTCTTTGTTTTCGTTGGGTAGAGATCCTTGAATACCTCAAAGCAGGATAAATGTGAATTTCACCCGGAAGGAGTCGTAAGGAGTAAATAGTCTCTGAAAATAGCTCCAAAGCCAAAAAAAACAATGTTAATTTTTTGTGAACAATTGAAATACTTACGTTTTGGCCTCGGTGGCGGTGGAATTTTTATTGCTGATTTTTCTGGGGATTGTGGTTTGTCAGTAGCTGGAGACTTATCAGCTCCACCCTGCCCCGTATTGCTGGTAGTATTGGTCACATTCACATCGAGCTTCAGTCTCTTCTCCGGAATTCCACTACTTAGCCCGGACTCACTGGTCGACGATGATTTTGCTGGGTTTGAGCCCACACTAATCGGTTTTGGCGGGATAATTTCGGGTTTCTTGGGAGGATTTCGACGGGATGATGGGGGCGGTGGAGCCTCCTCCAAACCATGACTACGGAACTGCGAATTGAATTTCTTCACGGTATTTGGTCGATTTTCACCATCCTTTCGCTGCTCAATGGACATTGAGGTTGTCTTTTTGGGTGGAGGAGCTGCAGGACCAGCTAGTTTCCTACTTGACGACCCTTCCTTTGTCCCTGAGCTATCTCCCTCTCCAGCATCAGTCTTGGGTTTCTTTGGAATTTTCCCAAGCTTCTCCAGATATCCCGTTCCCATGATTTTGGCCAAGGTGTCCTTGTCCTTTTCGGCCTGAGAAGCCTTTTCCTTCTCCGAACGCTCCTTCTCTTTCTCCGAACGCTCTTTCTCCTTCTCCGAACGCTCCTTCTCCTTCTCCGAACGTTCCTTATCCTTGTCCCTATGACGTTCCTTATCCTTGTCCCTGCTACTACTACTGCTCGAGGACTTTGACGAAGACTTAGATCTATCCTTATCCTTCTCCCTATCTCTATCTCTATCCCTATCCTTTTTCTCATCTTTATCCCTATCCTTATCCCGACTAGAACTTTTCCCGCTACTGGACACTTTACTATGACCCTCAGACGAACTTCTATGACCAGATGATGATGAACTACTCTTCCCAGAAGATGATGACGATGATGTCTTATGACTGGATTTTTTATCCTTCTCTTTATGCCTATCCCGATCTTTATCGCTCTTCTTATCCTTTGATTTACTCTTATCACGATCATCCCTCTTACTCTTGGACTTTTCTTTTTCCTTAGAAGACTCCTTCTCACTAGCCCCACCACCAGCAGCAACTCCACGATTCTCCTTCTCAGCTGAAACACTTTTTGTTGGTGATGTCTTAATTGTTGGTGATTCAACCTTAGCCAAAACCTGCTTTCCATCCTTCACCGTGATTTTGTAAACAAGTGAATTGTTTGTCTTGTGATTGGACTTGCTATCACCAGACGACTTTTTACCCACACTATCATTCTCATCGAAAGATCCATTGTCTGTTGATTCAACACTCCCGGCATTGTTTTTATCGCACGATATCTCTTCAACATTTCCCTCTCCGCCCCTCGATTCATACACCATACTTTGATTATCAAAAACCACCGCAGAATTCCCATACATCTCCTCCTTTCCCACCGTCATGCCATCGGCTGCCTCCGGAACTGTGGTCGTATCCTTTGAGACACTAGAAAAGGCATTTGGCGGTGTACTCATTGAAGCATTGACCACAGCTTCACCCTTCACAATTTTCAGCCATTGCTCAACGAGCTTAAGAGCCAAAATTCTAACTCCTGAAAAACATACCAAAAAAAATGAATAATTTTTAGAAAATTTAGTTACGTTATTAGAAGATTCAATGTCTGAACTTCTCACTTTCATATTCAAAGAACGGAAAAAATATATATTTTTAATTTACGTCATTAATAAAAACGACTCTAACGGCGTTATCACACTTGCACATTAAAATTTTAATGTGATTCACATTAATTGTCGCTTGTGAGCGTCCAAATATGTTATTTGTGTATTTGAGTCACTTAATATTTGGGATTTTTCTATTTATTGATAAAGAAGTGGACTTGGCCTGCAAAAATAAGTTTAAATTTACCTAAAGCATAAATATTTTTCACATTAAAAAATTAAAGAGAAAATCGCATTAATTTTTCGCATTAATGCTATAAATCAATTTATATCAAATTTTGCGGGCCAAGTCTACCTTTTTATCAATATCGTCAGTTAAATCAGCATTTAACTTCATTTTTGCGATTTTGAGATTATATACATATTTGGAATCAGCGTAATTTTGTTTATTAAACGCACTTGTGAAAAAGAAACTTTTATAAGCCCAATAAAAATTATTTTAAACAAAAATTATCGTAAGTGCCCTTAATTAAGAAAAATTTATCAGAATTTGTCGTAACTTCCATTTTTGGGGAAGTTACGACAAATTTCCATACAAAATTTTCAATAATCAGCATTTGCCGTAACTTCTTTTGCTCACTTGCGTGGCTTGTAATTTGCAGCAAAATTGCAAAATTTCTCAATAAAACGTTTATAAACTCTTCCAAATATCGAAAGATAGTGCGAATAGTGTAACATGAAATCATTTTAATTCAATATTTGCGAGAAAAAAGTGAGAAAAAATCCCTACCCATATGTCATTAATTCAAAACAATACAAACGACATGGCGCACAAAATTTATTCAATAAAACTTATGAAATAAAACCTCTTAGGGACAGGGATAACAATATTATTGACTAATTTAGTCAAATAAAGGCGCTTATTATCACTAGAATAATTCAAATTGATATAATGCATTTTAGAAAATTGTCGTAACTTCAAGAATCTCCATAAATTGGAAGTTACGGCTTTATAAACGATGGAAGTTACGATAAAATATTATTGTGTTTCTTCTAACATATTTCTCAATATTGCAGCTTTAAAATAATTTTATAAAAATTTTCTCGAGTTAACTAACAGTTTATTAGTGCCACTTCATTATTTTGACTCAAAAGTATCGCATTCGGAGCTCATTTTTAAGAAAAATAATATTGAACTGAAAATTTCGTCTCCTGAATAGTTGTCAAAAGGAAGTTACGACAAATGCTGATTTAACTAACGATATATAGATCAAATTTTGAATATAAAATGATTCAAACACACAAATTATACATTTGGACTCTCACACAGTAATAGTGTAAATGTTTCTAAATCATTTTTTTAAGAACGACAGGATCAAGGATTGGGCCTTAGAAAATCTGAGTAGAAGAAAACATAACTTTAGGTTTAGATGGCTGTAGAAAAAATTTCTTATTTTATTATTCACTGATGACCCAATTGTTAAAAATTGATTATACGGCGTTCAGACTTAAGGCCTCTACACATTGGGAGCAATTTTTGTCAAAAATTGCATTTTTGACAGAATTTTGACGTTTCTGCCTACAGCACTGCAGCCAATTTCCTTCAAAAAAGCAATTTTTGACGAAAATTGTGCTCAATGTGTAGACACCTTTAAGGTTTAGCCATAATGTTTATATTAGTCAAGATTTTTTTTTAGAAAATTTGAAGAATTGCATATTGAAGACAAAAAATCCTTTAGGGAAAAGTACTCTCCCTCCGAACATTCATGCCTTCGAATAATGTGAATTTTCTCTTATTTTTCCTAAGAGACATACATATTTCTATTAAATATTAGTTATTATTATTATTAAACTTTTAAGGCTTTGTTAATATCGCCTTTGGTTTTGAGTGCTTAATGAATTTTGTGCATTTTTCTTTAAGATTTAGTGTGTATGTAGAATTTTAATTGTTTATTATTATTATTGTATTTTATTTTATTTTATTATTATTTTTTTTAATTTATTTATTTTTGTTTAAATTTGGTGTTTTATTAGTTAGCTTATTATTAATTAAGACGCTCAGACTAGAAGTGGTCTCATTTGTATGCGTTTCCCTACACAGTAAAAAAATTCTGACTGCTTCACCAAGATTTTCACTGTAGGATTTACATTAAACGTGTAATTGTATGTACTGGTACACATTCATGTAATTTCTACACATTTTGTCTGAAAATTGTATAATATTACACGAAATTTTCGCATTAGCAACAGAACATTACTTAAAAAGTACAATATTTCATAATTTCATTGATTACACAGTTTACGATTACATGAAATTTAAATTACACATTTTCAGATTATTCGTTTTGATCAAATACATAATTTGAGTAACTTTACAAGAATAATCGTGGTAAAAAAGCAAACTAACGATTATCCTTGTAAATTTTTTTACTGTGTATTAAAACAGTCCACTTCTGATCTGAGCATTGATAATTATGTGAAAATTATGTAATTCTCTTATGAAAAATAAAAAAAAACAACATTATTCGAAGGCATGAACCTTCGAAGGTAGAGTACTTTCCCCTACATTCTAAAAAGAGGTCTAAAATTAGGGGAATGTTGATAAGGTTCGCACAGAGTGAACCTTCAAACAACTTAAATTTTCTTTTTATTTGCAAAGAGCTAGTTCGTCATTTTTTAGCCATAAGATAGATAATTATTAAGGCCATGAAATGAGATGAGAAATGGTAAGTCAGCTCTTTGTAAACAAAGAGAAAATGCGCATTGTTTGAAGGTACAATCTGTGCGAACTCTGCCTACATTCCCCTAGTTGTTATTTAAAATTTTGAGATTTTCGGAAACTAGGCTAAACCTATAAAATCCTTGTTATACGAGCTTCAGACCTAAAGCTCAAAATAGACGCAGGGATCGGCTTAGGGTTCAGCTAGAAAAATGAGGATTGGTGTCAATACATTCAGGTATCAGCCCAAAATTTGGGGAATCAGGCTGGGCTTTTACATTCATGAGATCTAGTGAAATTTACGAGGACTAGAGACATAAGCGCCAGAGTGGCAAAAATACAAAACTGAAATTTGTGTGTTTTTGGGTGCTTTTTGTGATGCATTAAAATTTGAGTAATGGGAAGGTCAAAGTCAAAGTACTCCTATCCGTATGAAAAATCGATTGATTTTGCACGTAAAAAGTCTTTCAGCAATCAACATGTGCACATTAATTGAAATTTACGTTAAAAAACGCTAAGCCTTGGTATTTTGGGCTGATCTTATATCGCCAAATCTTTCGAACTGAGTATTCTCTAGAATCAGTCTGTATTTATTTTCGGCATTAGGCTTAGAACATATAACTTGACTTGTCTAATTCCTTATCAATCACGATTTTTTGAGAAAAATTAACTTAGGATTGGGTTATTAAAGATAATTAACCTATTAGGCTTTCAAAAAGCAATAAAATCTCTCGCTATTTAGGATTTTTTGGGAGAATTTGGAGACTTTCGGGAACTGGGCTAAACTCTAGCCTGTACACCGCTTTACGGTTTTTACTTAACCCTTAAAAACGCAGGACAAAAAATCATGTAAGAATACCAAATTAATATAAAATTAGAGATATTTTCATCAAAAAACTAAATTTTCAATTGGTTTTCGCTTCACAAGACGTCTACAACAGTTCTAGAACTCATAAAATCATCAAACGATTAGAGATAGCGACTTGGGTCCTTCGGGGAACCCCCCCCCCCCATAAGTTGACCCAAAGATCATACCATGCCCCTCATTTTCCTCCACCCCTCCCCACCAAAACCTTGTTTTATTGGGATTGCTCGAAAACGCGTCTGGCGATTTTATTCATTTTTGGATATATTTCAGAGATTATCAAAGCGGACATTTCGTCCTTAGACGAAAATGCCGTTGAATCATTCCTAATAACGGCTTTTGAAGGTCAAAGTTTAAAAGGACACTAGAGAGCGCATTTATCAAGCGAATGGGATTATGTTTGGGCTCGTTGGAAAGGTCTTGGAATTTCCTATAAAACTGATCCGGTTCCAATCGGTTTTGAATAGTTGATGAACCGATTCATAACCGATAAATAATTTTTATACGAAATTCAATGAAATTACTCCTAAGGTGTATTTTGGAAAATATTTTGAGGGATTTATAATTCGGTTCAAATCGGTTATGAACCGGTAATGAACCGGTTATTTACTGATTTGTTTGAATATAATTTTTATTACTCTTTAAACTATTTTGTGGAATCTATTGAGTGATTGATGAATCGATTTAAATCGGTTGAGTACCGGTAAACAGTAAATGATATGAAAGTACTTTTGAGGTATAGCATCTAAGTCACGAGTTCGAGCAATTCGCAAAGCCTGGGACACTTTGCCACCCCTTTTAAGTGACGAAACCCAATAAACGTTAACATCTATTTAGTTATGTAGCAAAAGCTATACAAATGTTCATTTCTGATGCCACCTCTATATAAAAAACTGGCATTTTAGACCAATTTGGTATACCTATTTTATGGTTTTTGACACATTTTTTAAATCATAAAAAAGTTAACACCTATTTTTAGACAAAAAAGAAGGTAATAAAATTCTCTATCCATTCTGTTATCACTTTAGCATAATTATGAATAGAATTCATGCTATGAAGCTCTGAACTTAAAATTGAACTAAAATTCCACTTTGGGTTTTAAAATGTTAAAGGCTCAGAGTTTACCCTGCGAATGTTCATTTTTCCATAGCTTCAATGTCTTTACTTTCAAATGTGTTTTTGAAGTTTGTCGAGGAGAACATTTCATCAATGGCCCATGTCTGAAAAAACTTTCAAAATTGAATCGTGCAAGGTCAAAATTAAACCATATTTTTGGATTTAATGCCCTACTAAACACACTTACGATTTAAACCGAGGAACGGCATAAAGTAATTATAATCAATCAAACATATGATCAGATTAAATTTCCATCAGATTGTGACTAGTCCGTCTCTCGACTTAAGTCGACAAACTGCTTAGGGGAAACTGGGGTACCACCAAACAGGGTTTACCACCAAACACTGCGATTTTTTAAATAGGTATAAGATTTTAGAGAATGAGAGTTATATGAAATCATAAATGCTATAGGGATGCTTGTCCCTAAATTGTGTTTTTAACGTTTTTAATCAAAAATTGGTGGATGATTTTTCGATTTTACCAAAAAAAAATCTCAAGAGCGCGCAAAATTCGAACTTTAGGCAAAATGTTCGACACGATTTAGTGGCGCTGCTCACCAAAAAGAAGTCGATTGTTGTCAAAATGACGAAGCTCAATAGAAAAATGTCTTCGTTGTGCATTGCTTTAGTTTTCTGCTTTTTTAGTCATTTATTCTAAATGTTGCTGTGTTTTTTTTTTAATTATTCACATTTTTAATATATTCTTTATAATTAAGAGCTGTTTACTGGTGCCCCAGAAAGTGTTTGGTCTTTCCCCGGGTGATTGAAAAAAATCGAAAAATGCATGGTGACACAATTTTCCTTTTTCTGGAAAATTACATTGTTTTACATCATTCTTATATGCATTAATATGCAGCCTATACCCACGGCTATATAACATGGGGTAAGCAATATTTTTCTAAAATTCACAGTTTTCTTGGGAAATTTAGTCAAAAGCACATCTTTCAAAAGTGTTTGGTGGTACCCCAGTTTCCCCTAGTTAGTGCGAAACTGATAGGAATATAGTAAAAGCATTAATTTGATAATCATTACGTAAAGCCATCTATCTGCTTAAGTTGTAAGTGTGTCTAGGACAGAATTCTTCAATTGGTTTATTTAATGTGAAATCTTGAAATTTTGAACCCTGATACATCGACCTTTATCTAGAATATTAGTCAATTTTGTTTTCTGTACAAAATGTCACTTTGTACAGGGAGTTCCGGCTTGAGAGAAAACGGACTGAAAGAATCTGATATTAATTGCCTACTATTGGGAGTTCATTTATAAAAAAAAAGAAATGCCCCTAATTGTATGCAATTTTTTCACTCCGTAAATTTGAAATACCCCTGGTGCTCAAAATAGGCGAATATGAATATAAATTTCTCTAGTGTGTAGGGCCATAACTGTTTAGGAAAAGAATTAGATGCAGAGGCCTCTCGAGATTTCATTTTTCCATCCGTTTTTGCATAGAGGCACTAAAGACTATTGGCAAGTTTTTTCCTAAAGAGAATTGACTTATCAGTCTGATATATTTCGAAATTGTGCATTAAAAGCTATCTAAAAATACATATTTCATAATGCTCCCCGAAATAATACAAGAACTACAAGGAAATTTCTTTAAATCGCGGTGCAATATCTGCAAATTTTTTACAAGGAAAAGTAAAAAGTATCTTCACTTTATATTAGGCTTGATGGGCCCCTGATTAGATGTATAACACCTTATAATTTAAACTCAGATGAACTTTTTTGTGATTCTCTCGCGAATAGACAATATTTTTAAAGGTTGTTTACTAAGTTCTTTTGAATCGGAAAAAATATTTTTCACCATAAATTTTGATAAAAGTAAGATTAAAGGAAATAGACTTGCTGATCCATCTGACAAACACTGCTCTCTCTCTGTGGAGTTCGAGCAGTAAAAAACTTGACCCTCTCTGACCTCCCCTGGCCCAGAGGCTAAAAAATAAATTTTTAAAACGCTATAGCTCCGCTTCTAATTGTCGGAATATGATTCTGGATGGTGATTTTAAAACATTTCGTTAAGATACAACTCCTCAAAACATCAAAATTTCAAACACCGAGGGGTTTCAAAATGCAATATCAAAATATCTCTAAATTTCTATTATAGTTTTCATAAAATTATAGTATATTGTAGGGGAAACTGGAGCACAACCAAACACGGGGTAGCACCAAACACTGCGATTTTTTAATCAGATATTCGACTTCAGAGGACAAGACTTACAGGCATTATAGGCATTATAGGGATGCTTTTCCACTGAAGAAAAGGTTGAGATATTCCAAGTAGTTTAAAAATAAAAATTACAGTAGACTCTCTCTCAATCGGGAATATGGGGCACAATGTCATCCGGTTTAGCGATAGAATTGAGCGTCAAATCCTTTGTAAATTCCACAAAAAGTGCTAAATCATAAAGAATCACGATAAAATAGAAAGAACTACAGCGAGCTTGAGCGAATTAGCTTCATAATTAAACGTGAAAATTGTCAACAAAATTTGTCGGCCGATTGAGTGAGAGTCTACTGTAGTGTTTGGTGCTACCTGCTACCCCGTGTTTGGTGGTGCCTCAGTTTCCCCAAGAGCACAAAGCGTGAAGGTTCTAACGATAAGTCGCACCCCTTTATATTCCAATCTTCTATTATACTCAGAATTTGACTACCCCGACAATGACCAGACTCTCTTTCTAATGTTTATTAACCGATTTCAATGAACTTTTTTTCTTTTGTTGGTTTTCTCCACTCAACCGTTTTAAAAAAGAAAATGACTAGTGATAAGCCTATATAAAGTTAATTGCAATTACTTTATTTGAATTTAGTATTTTCGAGGAAGTTAAAGCACTCTGGATAGGCTCTTTTTTCTTTTTTTACTCCTTTGTTCCCCATTGTTCCTCCAAAACCATTTATTGTTAATTTTTTTTAACTGCTGAAAAGGCTCCCACGTCTTTTCTATTACAAAAATTTTAATATTAAGTTTTCCAAATACAAAAGCACTCTCAAGGGGTTCATTTATCAACCGGTTTTATCAAATCTTAATATTTTTGAAAGGTATTGTAATTTTCAAACCCAATCGGCCATCATATTACTACGGATTAAGAAAAAAAGGTATATTTGGAATTTTGAAAGTCGGACTTTTTGTTTTTCCAATTTTTTTTAGAGGTTTTATTAGTTTATTGCGTATTCGGCGAATTACTAATTCCCTTCAATTTATTTTTTTATAATCTCTATGTGGATGCAAAAAACTGCAGAAAACTTCTGAATCATTGATCGATCATTGTAAGCCACTTACATCATAATTACGGTAGGGGAGACTGGGGCAAAAAGTCACAAAACGAATATTTTATTTTTTTTACAAGCTACTCGAGAGCTTTAAAAATTTCTAATTAGTGCAGTTTTATAGGAAATTTACCGCCCTACAACTTTGTGAAAGTACTTTTCCTCTATTTTGTAAGGAAATACGTTTATCGAGCCAATTTCTAAAAGGTTATTTTGTGACTACCCTCAAAAATAATGGGGCAAATAGTACCAGACATTGGATGTTATCATATTTTGATTCGCTTCATTACGGGGTTCCGTAAATTTGAAAAAATACCAAGAGGACATATTTTCATAGAAAATTTATTCATCTACACCTTTGTAAAACACCGTTTACTCTACGAGAAAAGCGCTTTTCAAGCTATTTTAGAAAACACACACAAAAGACTGCAAATCGTTTGACCAATGCAAACAACAAGCAGCGAGACATGATAATGACGTTTCTTTTCGCCGTGAGACATAAGAAATTGCTTCGCTTTTTGTTACTTTTTGCTCTATATCTTTTGTTACTTTTTACCCCAAGTGGCCATTTTTAATAAAAGGATTTCTGGAGAAAAGAACTTTTGTGAAATTCTAAAATAGATAGCGCATTCGTATTCAAAGAATTCAAATTATTTAGAAAATATTCACTAGTTCATCTCAATTTTGGAAAATAAGTAGGTAATAATTGTTACCTTCTGCAAGGAAAATATTTCAAAAATAGGGCTAAAAACTTCGATATTTTTTTATTTTCAAAGTTCCTTGTTCTAATTCTAAAAAACTTACGACATTGAAGAATGTCTATAGAAAAAAATGATCCGCTATCTTTTTACCTTGGAAGATATTCAATTTTGAATTTTTCGATTTGTGACTTTTTGCCCCAGTCTCCCCTACATATTAAATATTATTTACTGCGTATAATTCATGTACTTTAGTAATTAACTTTTCATTTTTATACTAATTCATCGAAAAAAAAATAACAAATTCATTAAAAAAAAAATCTTTTTAAATCTTATTCACAGATAACAGATTCACAGGTAACAGATAATTTTCTGCCAATGTAATAGTACTAAAAAATCTTACCTTCATGTGATTCCTTGGAGAGCTGCTTCACCAACTTCGGGGCTGAATTGCTCTTCAGCCGATCAACATCAACCGGACACAGAAGCAAAAGTTCGAGAATCTCCTGAACCAAAGGGTAGTTCTTGGTGAGGATACCATCCTGAAGCCACATATGAGTCAATGTCCATCCCCCAGTACCCATAAATTGCCCCAAAAGCTCAGTGTCTGTACATTTAAGAATTTGTATGTAGATACACTTGGACACGAGTCTATTGCTAAATTTCGCCATCAGACTGTAAAAGTAGAAAAATAAAAAGTTTATTAGACATTTGACATGCTTCCGACCGAGTGGAGGGGATATTCGTACACGAAAGAGATGGGCGATTGCCAAGCGGAAAAATGAACGAGATGGAGAGAATGTAAAGAAAAAGGTGGGGAAATAAAACTCACCCAGCTAGACGTCTCACTTCTTGAGCACTCCGAATGCCACCATTTGGAGCCAAGAGGACTCCCAGGCAAGTCAAAAGCTGCAGTGGATCAATTCGTGGCTGGAAAAAAAATCAAAGAAAAACCTTAGGAAAATTCCGCTACAACTGTTGTTTTTTTTAATAGGAGAAAGGGCGAGAAACAACACATAAAGCGATAAAGGAGAAAAAAAAGCTCAGAAACTCACCATTTTGTTTTACAAAATACTCCCAATTCAACACTTTAATAACTTCCCCCTAAATGCGTGTCTGCTTTACACAAGCACATCCAACATGGCTGCCATTACTACGTCACTCGCTTTCTGCGATTGAGGAAAAAGAACGCAATTAGGGCGTAGCCCCAAAATTTATTTTAACTAAAAATGTTTGCTTTTTGACCCCCAAATTTAGGTGAAATTCACTTCACAAAACGATATTTTCACAAAACAGCGTGTCTTTAAGGACAATTCCCAAATAATTAAAATAGCCTTCTTTGTCTCTTGGCACAAAAAATAAAATAAACCAACAGAGGAGCCTCCACAATTTCTCATGAATTTTTATGAACCTCTGGGATAATTCCAAATGGAATCGGAATCGAGGCAAACAGAAATTTCTGGGAGAGATTACGCAATGAGTCTTTGTTCAGACTTTGGAGTTTCCTACCCTGAATCCTAGAAAAACTGGCTACTTTTCAATCTTGTTTTCCAGGAATATCGATCTTTTTTAATTCCTTAATCCAAAAATACTGCCTAGAGTCTATGCTTATTGTCCTATTATTGTAAATTATTCATCACAATGGAGAGCAAGACCTGATGCGTGGCAAATTGTAATGGTGAACTAAAAGCTCTTCGGTTTCCCTCTCTGAGACGTCTGCAGTTGACTCACACATCTGTCGCCGCGTCGGCTCCTCGAGAGCTTTCCACGCCCACTTATGCTCACAGTTCGAATTTTACTTGTTTTTTTTTTGATTAAAAAATTGTTTTACAAACGATTTAAAAAAAAAATATCCTTTCCCAAAAGGCTTCTTCCCCGTTTTTCAGCAATATTTCATTTTCTGTACCTCTTCTGCCGTTGAAGCTGATGTCCTCTGATGAATAAATATATTCCTGAGAATATTCCTGTTTCTTTTTGGCTATCAGCTGGGGGCTTTCTATAGTGGCAAAAAACCTATTTTATTGGATTTTTAATTTTGCCTCATGAAACGCCTTCCGCAAGAGACAAAGATGGCGGTGACCTCGTTGAAAGCAATTTTGGCGATTTTTAAGCAAATTTTACCATCCACCGGGGATATTTTTGATGTGAATTTCACCTAGTTGACCCAAATATTGAAATTACAGTATTTTTCCTGCACAATGTCCTCAATTTAATTTAATTTTTTACATGAAATTGCGGAGCTTTTCACTTTTGCACCCAAACTCACCAGAAGAAAAAACCCAGAATGGCGAAGGTGGCGACACCATCGCTGGAAAACAAAAAAAAAATTGAAGAGCAACATCCTCTTGCGGAAAAATAATAAACTATTTTTTCAAAAAACCTAACTGTTACCTTATTGTACGTTAGAAAAGTTAGAATTAGAATCGTTAGAATAAATCCTTTTATCTGAAACTTATCGAAGTTTTAGGATAATTCCTAAATTAAAAAAATGAAAACAAAGTTCTTTAAAACTATGCAGAAACAATATGAAATTCTCACAGCGATTGCATGAGGCAAAAATTGTAAAAATCAATATTAGGTGAGATGTGTAATCCTTTCATAAAATCACACCTATTGTAATCAACATTTTGGGCGATTTTCTTCGATCGGTCTGACACTCGCCTGAATTACTAGGAGCTTTTTACAGCGCTAGAGCCCAGATTGAGGTACGGGGGGTACGGGTCACTTTGTTAGGGTGGTGCAGCTGAAGAGCTAAAGTCAACCTACGCCTGATATTTATTTCTTAGGGGATCTCAGTGGTGCAATAGGCAAGACAGCTGATCTTGGGTGGACGAGAGATCTCTGACTCTGACTCGACTCTCAAAGTTGTGAGTTCGAGTCTCGCCCGGTGCAATCAACTGAATGTCGAGAAAAAGACATTTTTCACTGTGATAAAACGTAATAAAATGCACCGCCTCTGCCCACAAATCTTCAGGAGCACGGAAGAAGCATTCACTACGGGGAAAGCGTTCCTGGGCGATCTACGATCAGCAGATTCTTCTAACACGAGGGACCTTGTAATGATTAAATTGTAATACCAAATAAAGTGTCTCGATACGAATAATAATAATAATAATGAATAATTTATTTTTTAGAAGGCATTAGTTAAAACTATGTCGTTTGTCAACAGGCAGCACTCTTCAGGTGGTTCAGGTGCTCTCTTAGAGACCTTAGTACAGATTAGTAATAAGAATTTTTTATAGGAAATTTTTTGAAGGAATTTCTAAGAAATTTCTTAAAATTTATTACTATTGTATATTTGCACAATCCGAATTTTTAATAAAAAAATCATATCTCTATAATCTTATTTAGGCTTACCAACTAGGTTTAATACTGCATTTGTATGGAATCTCTCTTGGAAAATTAAAATTGCTCTCGCACTCAGTCAAAGGCGGATTTCAGACAAATATACACCTAAAAATGAGACTCTTAAAATTAATCATTATTCTCCAAGTTTTTATTTTATGTGTAAGTCGGAAAATTAGAGATTCTGTAGAAGAAAAATCCGTTAAAGGGTTATTTTCAGGTCAATTCAGAAACATACAAAGTCACTTCACAAATCTTCCTGGACATTGTGCAAGATGAGAAAGATTTGGGACGAATTGTAATTGGCTTGTTTGGAGAGAACTCTCCCAAAACTGTGAGAAACTTCCGGAAAATCTGCTTGAAGGGAATCAATGGAAAGTCTTACAATGGGACAAAATTTCACCGAGTTATCAAGAAATTTATGATCCAAGGAGGAGACATTGTTAATGGGAATGGTCAGGGATCTGTGAGCATCTATGGAGAAACATTTGATGATGAAAATCTCACTCTAATGCACTCTGGTCCCGGATTTCTTGGAATGGGTGAGTTTTATGTCCTAAAATTCTTCCTAAATTATTTTATTTCTTTGGATTTCTGAATAGCAAATCGAGGTCCCAATACCAATGGATGCCAGTTCTATATTACAACTATTGCAACTCCTTGGCTCAATGGGAAGCACACGATCTTTGGCAAAGTTGTGGAAGGACAAGGGATTGTCCATAAAATAGAACAGATGAAAACCAACTCGGATGATGTTCCTGTGAAGCCTGTGAAGATCAAGAAGTGCGGAAGCATACATCTCAAAGAAACTTACACCATTTCAGACGATCCCTATGAGTAAATATTGACATATTCACCTTTATTTATTGCTTACCAAATATTTATTATTTTATCTTCCAGCCTTGCAGCATGGATTAAGGCTTCAGGAGTACCTCTAGGGATGACCTTTGCTATTTTATCATTTTTCCATTGGGTCATTCGCCAACTTAACCGTTATATTTAAATTCAGAAATTAAATTTTTCAATGCAAATCGTCGTGTCCTCTGGTGGAAAAAAATCACACCTTTCATAACCTAACTTTTTTTTTCACAATAAGGTTGACCGGATACAGGAAAAGTGTTGTTATTTATTGAAAATCAATTAAATTACTTAAAAAATGGCATCGATATATGCTAAAAGTGAGTATGAATAAAGCAACAGGAAGTCTTTCAGTCTTGACAATAGACTTTTTGCAGTTTTTCTTGAGGCACAAACTCCTTTGGTTCTGGCCAGAAGATTTCGAGGAAAAATTAATATACAGCGCCCCCGGAAGCCTCACTATACCCGAGCACTGGTGGAGGCTGTTACCCAGCCAATCTATGAGAAACCTGTCTTGTCACTAGAGGCGTGCAAAAAGAAAAAAGCAAAGTCAGAGGAAACAGAGATAAATCCCTATTCTGAGATCATTGCAAAAGAAATTCTCAACTGGTTTAACCACTCCCGCTGCACTGCTATTTATCATCTCAATTCTGTAAATGCCGAAGACTGGTTCAATGCAAAAGTGCTCTTTCACCGACTAAATATGCATCTGAAAGCGTATCCAAAGCAAGCGATCACATTGGCGCTATCCGGAAGCAAATATGAAGAGATTCTGCCAGTTTTTGATGCAAGATGTGCTCTTGTCTTCAGTCCAGATGGTCAACCATCCAAGCTCATGAAGATATCAAAGAAAGTTCCACAGATAATTTTGATTGGAGCAATCGCTGAGGACAGGATACTCAACAGAAATCAATTTGTTGAGTATGCCGCGCTGCCTAGCATTGATATCGTCCGGGCGCAATTGGTTAGTGTCCTCCAGAGTGCTGCTGGTGATTTGGTAGGGAATATGGAGGGTCATCAGGCCAATATTGTTCGGATGCTGGAAACATACGCGAAGAAGCCCGAAGAATAATGTACTGGATGTAGAAAATTTTGTTAATAATGTAAGTAGATCGAAAAAAATGTTTAATTTCTTCTCCCGGAAGTTGTTGAACTTTTCATTTTATGCAATTGGACAGGGGCATTTGAATGAATTTTCTTAGAGGAAAGGGAAATATCTGTTACTTTTTATTAAATTTTATTTATGCAATGTTTCCAAACAAGGGTCAACTCTTCGGGGAAAATCAATCTGGCCAGGGAACCCATATCGAATTTTCCAAAGGTTTGGCCAAGTCTCTAGCTTTGTAAAAATTAATTGGCTAACTGGCACTGGGTACCGGGTTACCGGTTCACAAACGATTTGAACCATTTTATTATTCACTCAAAACATCGTTCAAACTTAGGAGTATTGCAATTGAATTTAGAATAAAAATTATCGGTTCATAACCGGATTATTTCCGGTTCAGAACCGAGAACTCAGAAATTCCAAGACCTTTCCAAAAAGCCGAAATCTTATACCATTCGGTTGAGAAATACGCCCTCTAGAGCCTTTTCAATCGTTGACTTTGAGAACCCGTTATTAGGAATGACTCAATGGAATTTTAGTATAAGGGCGAAATGTCCGCTGAATCCCAAAAAAATGGTTTTGGAGGGGTGGGAGAACATAAGAGGCATGCTACTCATCCTTGCATCGACTTATGTATGGAGGGGCCTCCGAAGGTCCCAAGTTGATATCTCTTACCGTTTGTCTACAAATTTGAGTTGATTTCGTTTTATACAAATTTGTTCCTGAAATTTGGAACAGAATTTGTTGCACTGCACTCGGCTGTTTTGTTCCCACTATCAGGAACAAATTGGTGCATTTTTTTATAACAATATTATTCCAACATCTGTAACATATTTGTTCCAAAAATTTTCAGTGTCCGTGGACGAGGTAATTTTTGGAACGAAGTTGTTACTCATATGGGGAATCTTTTTGTTCCCATTGTCGGGAACAAATTCATGTAAGTGATTTCGTCTTACAGTTAAGGCCTATACTTCAGTCGAGATGGATTTCGGTGGCGAAAGTTCATAAGGAACATCAAATAAAAATCAACTTACGAGTGTTTTATACAGACGCGTGCATGACGAAATCATATGCGAGTGCTCGCAGTAGGAGGAGAAGGGAATCTCGAATTAAAAAAGTGAAATCATATAACACGAAAATTGCCCACAGATTTGGCTTAGTTGGTGACGAGTGACTGAGTGTGAGAGGAGGAGGGATACGATTTTATACTAGACGAACTATTTTTTGGAACAAATTCATTACTAATATTGGGTATCTTTTTGTTTCTCCTAGAATGTACAAATTT
Source organism: Phlebotomus papatasi (assembly GCF_024763615.1). NCBI lineage: Eukaryota > Metazoa > Arthropoda > Insecta > Diptera > Psychodidae > Phlebotomus > Phlebotomus papatasi. The sequence continues at coordinate 274,685 of NC_077224.1, forward strand.
ATTCCAAAAATTTTCGGTGTCCGTGGACGAGCTACTTTTTGGAACAAATTCGTTACTAATATTGATTATCTTTTTGAGTCTCGTAAAATGAACAAGATTGTGCCCAAAATTATGGTGTCCGTGGACGAGCTAATTTTAGGAGCAAATATGTACCGAAATTTTTTACCGTGTAGGCCGTATAGCATACATCAATATTATATTGCTTTCTCTCTGGAATTCGAGCAGTAAAATTTTTTTTACATTAAAATTTAATTAAAAAAATGGTGGAAAAACGTCCGCTCGAGGCTTTGAACTCCCGAGAAAAATCTCTACCTTAATATTCTTTTTCGTAATTTGTTTGAGTGTATATAATTTTATTGCCAATTCAATTGAAAAAAAAAATGTATCAACACCATCTTGAAGTTAAAAATTGTTTAAGAAGAGGGTATTTTAAAAATCATTAACATTTATTTAATTAATTGACCAAATCAGGTAAAAATTAGGTACTTTGAACTAAAATTGTTAAAATTGATATCTCCCGTAAGGAAAATATTTTAAAAATGAATGACTTAAAATTCTTGCTGGAATTCTTAAAACTTTAAAGCCGTTGAACGTTAAATTGGAAGTTTATGCTGTTGATGTATTTTAGAAAATAGAGAATCCTTCGAAAAACTATTTTTATAGCACCTAAACTCAAATATCTCCAGCTCTAGGATATTTATGTTTGTATTTCTTCAATTATATTTATTTATTCACTTTTTCTAAAGTATAACATTTTCCTAATAATAAGAATCAGGCATTTCATCAAACCAAACGCACAATTATTGTCCAAGTTCAAGCAATATCACTGGAATGCATTTGCTGGAGACACAAGCAAACTTCTCAAGCAAAAAATTACAAGAAAATCAAAAAAAGAAATCACTAAAAAAATCCTACAATCACAAGGCAAAGGATATGATTATTTAGTCTGCAAGAATTTTCGATTGCGAAAATTTCCAGCTAGGCTCGTTAGGGCTTCTGCAGCATCAAGTTCTTCTTTTTGATGCATTCGTAGGTCAAAGGTATTGTTGTTGTCGTGATTTCTGGCTTTTTTGTCAGCCCTTCCAATTCCTGGATGCCAATCGATATAGTTGTTCTTGTTGGGAGTGAAATTAGCAGCACTTTCGAGCCATTTGGACAATTGTGGCATGACTAGTTTGTTCTGTTCAGATTCCACATCTTGCAGATACTTTTCCATAATATGATTTTTGTACTTAACTTTTGTTCCGGATGAGATTTCTTCCGAGACAAAAGATCCCCAGACATTCAGTCGCTCCGAATAGTTCCCACCGTTTTGCTGATTAAAACTCCGACTTGAGGATGCACCATTTTCCTCGGAATTTCCTTCAGGCATCTGGTCGAATTGATCCTGGCTGAAGAGCCGGTTCATATCAAAGGGAGAATCATCTCTTGGGGAATCATCTCCCCAGATGCTATCGCTTGAACAAATGCTAAACTGTTAAATAAAAGAAAACATTAATTTTGATTTCGAAATCGATCCTTGATCCATCATTATACTTGTTCAACATTTCCTTTGGCATTGCTGTTGTAATTCTTTATCAAGTGTCCCCAAGTTTTTTTAGCTGGTTCTTTTCCAGAGTTTTTCAGTTTTCTTCGCCAATTTGCGAACCAGTTACAAATCTATGGGAAAAAAATAAAAGTAAGCATAAAACAACAAAAAGTCTAGGGATTCATACTTGGGTGTAGGTTAGTCCAGTTTGAATAGAAATTTCTGTTTTTTCTTGACGCGTTGGATATGGGTTATCTCGCCTTCGGATGAGCCAATCCTTGAGAAGTCTCTTAATTTCTGGAGTGAACAGTCGCTTAACAGGTCGATGGATATCTCCAGGTGGCCAAGCTCGCCTGTTTTTGAGGATTTATTATTTATCAAATCAATGAGACAAAACAGAAAATTAAGGACTCTTCAAATTGAAAAAGGACATGCAAAAGTATTTAAAGCAAAGTCGTAAAGTTTCGTTGCAAGGCTTTCATGACAGAATTTTGTAACTAATAATAGGTTTGTTTGCATTACCAGATAGGAATTTCTTTCTGGCTTCTTATCTAGATTGTTAAAATCTAGATTTTTCAATTTAAATCTTGGTCTCATAAAGATTGTTAGATTGTTAAAAATTTCGTGAAATCTCTGCTGATCGGCAGATCGGCAGATCGGCACAATTTTCGGGAAAGATCTTCAGATCATTAAGATCGGCAGATGTGAAAAATCTTTATAGAGATTGACAAATCGGTAAGATTTTTATTGAGATAGGTAGATCAACGCGATCTTTCCAAGGGATAGGTAAACCTACACAATTTCTACAGATATCGTCAAATTGGTACGATTTATGAAGAGGTTAACTCTTTCGCGTCCATAGGGTCATATATGACCCGGGGAAAAAAGTTTCTTTTTGGCTATTTACATTAATTGAAATCTAACTGGAGTCTTGAGAAAATGAGCCAAGAATCTTACATCCTTCTATTATGATGTCGTGCACGAACAGATAGATTTCAATTAATGTAAATACCCAAAAAAAACTTTTTTCCCCGAGTCATGACATTACCCTATGGACGCGAAAGAGTTAAGCGCGAAGAGATCTCTGCAAAGGTTTAACAAATCTGCTCTTCATCAGTAGTGAATCGTTAAAGTGCCGATAATTGAATCATATTTTTCGGAAATTATATTTTTACTTTACCTTAATAATAATAATAATAATTAGCCAAAAATTAGCTCGTCCACGGACACCATAATTTTTGGCATAATCTTGTTCATTTTACGTGACTCAAAAAGATATCCAATATTAGTAATAAATTTGTTCCAAAATGTAGCTCGTCTACGTACACCGAAAATTTTTGGAATAAATTTGCACCTTCTAGGAGGAACAAAAAGATACCCAATATTAGTAACGAATTTGTTCTAATAAATAGCTCGTCTAGTATAAAATCGTATCCCTCCTCTCACACTCAATCACCCGTCACCGAAGCGAAGAGGACGCCAAATCTGTGGAAATTTTCGTGCTACATGGTTTCACTTTTTTTATTCGAGATTCCCTTCCCCTCTTGGTGCCAGCACTCGCATATGATATCGTCATACACGCGTCTGTATAAAACACTCTCAAGCCTCTCAAGTTGATTTTTATTTGATGTTCCTTATGAACTTTCGCCACCGAAATCCATCTCGACTGAAGTATAAGCCTTAACTGTGAGACGAAATCACTTACACGAATTTGTTCTCGACAATGGGAACAAAAAGATCCCCATTTGAGTAACAATTTCGTTCCAAAAATTACCTCGTCCACGGACACCGAAAATTTTTGGAACAAATATGTTACAGATGTAGGAATAATATTGTTATAAAAAATATGTACCAATTTGTTCCTGACAGTGGGAACAAAACAGCCGAGTGCAACAAATTCTGTTCCAAATTTCGGGAACAAATTTGTATAAAACGAAATCAACTCAAATTTGTAGAAATTCCACCGTATCAAAACGGTTCCAAAACAAAACTCTAACAAAATTGTAACTGCATTTCATAACAAAACTATAAAGAAAACTTTTTATAAAAATATCTTTTCTAGGTGCAAATCGATTCCAAAAAAATTTGTTCCAAGGAAAACTTGTTTCCTTGTAAAGTCTTTTGTACGCCATAAGCAAAAAGAGATGCCACAAGCAATCAACAGTCATGTTATTTGAAGAATGTAACCATACATAAATGACCCAACAATGCGTAAAAAGTCGACATTCACTTGATCTAAGAGATACAAAATTTATCGATATTATCGATTCGAATTTTTTTCAGAATTTCGATCATCGAGATCAGTTTGTTATAATGCCATTCCTTGTCCGGAATATTCAATTTTGAATTGAATTTCCATGTGCAATCTGAGTAATTATCCTGATGTAATTATAAAGAATCTCAGTTATCTCAGTTATCTGAGCTTATGCTCAGATCATCTTACGAGTGTATCTTTATCAATAAATAAATAAATTAAAAAATTATGCCTTGCAACAAAACTTTTGCTGATCGTCGATAAAAAATAAAACAATAAATAGGAGAAAAATAACAGGGAAAAGGTGCAATAAATAGAGATAAGCAAGGAAAATTAAAAACCCACACGAAAAAAGTATACCTTCGATTTCTTACAGGACGAGATTTTTCCATAATTTTTTTGAAAGAGTTTTTTTTTTCGCTGATAAAAATAATAAAATTAGAATATGCGGTGATTCGATTGAGAGAGAGAGAAAGAGTGAGTAGTGATGAAAATTGGGAGAGACAGTAGTTCTAAAACAAGTATATTGTGCAATAGATATATAGCAAACATGAAAATATGTTTTGTGAAAATGTCTCATTTTTTCAAATGGCAAAAATAGATAAGAAAGATTTGGAGGAAAATTTTATTTATTTATTATAATGAAGATCATTTTGGAATTGAGGAGCAATTTTCTAGGAATCCATCAGCAGGTGGTTTTAATGGTATTTATTGTTCCTGGATTATGGGAAAAATTTAGAAAACATGATCAACGGATCACTGATGATCATGTTTTTCTCACGAGAGTTCTCCCCAATTAAGATGAGCAATGTGAAAAGGCATTTTTCCACTTGGGCGTTATTTTTACGTTGCGAGAAACATAGAGACAAAACCCACACACAATATTCACCGTGAAAATATATATTTGTAAATGTGCAGAAGTATAAAAAAAACTGTCGAGAGGTGATCGAGAAAACACAAAATGGCGTCTTGTGAAAAATCTTTTCATTGAGAAAAATTTGGGATCTTGTAAATGAGGAAAGTCGGTTAAAAATTCATTAAAAATGTTGAAAAAAGTATTGGAGGGAATGCAATGGGATGCCTCTGAGGAACTGACATTGATGATTTTCTGGGAAATTGTGTGGAAAATTGGCTAAATGATGAAAACAGCAATTGGGCGAAACATGATATTTTCTTTTCATCACTTTTCTCTTCCATTTTTGAGAAGAGTTTTTAACAAGTTTTCCTCTTTGAAACATTCGATGATGGATAGGAGTCTTAAAATTGCATTTTCTTATGATCTTCATCGGTAGATGATCAATGGGACATGGTGATAAAATGGATTTGATGGAGAATTATGTAAAATAACTGACACTTACCTCAGGAGTAAATTGCCCTGAAGAATTTTACAAGTTCCCAGTGTTTATATTTGTTCTGGAAAATCTCAATAACCACCTTCCCACTGGGATCACGGAAAAGAGAATTTCGTGTTAGAAGATCACTTAATTGAGGGTAACATTAATGATCCATAATGGAGAAACACGATTTAGGAGACATTCTCAAGTGATCTGTATCACTCAACTAATTCTGATGAGATGAATTCTCAAAGAGATTATTGAGCATGAGTGGCTCTCTGAAATCACGCAAATTAGCGACAATCATACGAATTTCAACGATAAGACAATGCTAATTTTGTATGAATTGTCTCAAACCTTTGAAGAAGGGGCGGATACACGGTAAAAACTTTTGGACACTGACCAAAGTATTGGAACAAATTTATTTGGAATCGATTTGTACCTAGAAAAGATATTTTTTTTTTCAAAAAGTTTTCTTTATTAGTTTTGTTATGAAATGCAGTTACAATTTTGTTAGAGTTTTCTTTTGGAACCGTTTTGATACAGTGGAATGTGTACAAATTTGAGTTGATTTCGTTTTATACAAATTTGTTCCTGAAATTTGGAACAGAATTTGTTGCACTCGGCTGCTTTGTTCCAACTGTCAGGAACAAATTAATACATGTTTTTTATAACAATATTATTCCTACATCTGTAACATATTTGTTCCAAATGTACTTTGTATATTTTATTTAAAAAATTTGAAAAAACTAAAAATGCGAATTTTAGGAGCAAAAAGTTTCAAAAAATTTTTATATTTTCTCACCTAGCGCCTAAACCAAAAGAGATAATGAAGAATGAATGGTTTTTTCGACTTTATTGGACCATAATTATCCTAGAAAACATTGTTTTAGAACTTTTTTCGCATATTAAAAAAAACACCGTTAGAGGGTTAACTTTACACCTTTTTAAAGGTAAAATTAACATGAAAAAGGGTAACTTTAACTCCTAATACACCTAAAAAGCATAATATTTACACCGATTTCGGATCAATACTGCAGGGTAAAATTAACATTTCCGGAATGTTATTTTAACTTTTTCGGATTTCTTTCAGTGTAGTAACGAATTTGTTCCGAAAACCACTATTGAAGCGAGGAGGACGTAAAATTTGTGGCATTTTTCGAGCTACAATATTTATGGTTTTACTTTTATTTTAATTCGAGATTCTTCTTCCTCACTCTTGTTACCAGAACTCGCATAATTTTGTGGATTTTGTAATAGCACCCGTCTGTATAAAACACTGTTAAGTTGACTTTTATTTGATGTTCCTTATGAAGGCACTGAAATCCGTCTCGACTGAAGTATAGGCCTTAACTGTTAGACGAAACGCACGAACTCTTTTAAACTACACTCAACTCTTCGTTATCCGGCACTTCGTTATCCGGGTGACAGCTGCCAAACACTGGCGGTTGATGCATTCAAAATTATTTTTAGTAAACATGAAGTTTCTTCAGTGTGAATTAAAGTGTTATTATCATTGTATCGAAGTTTTTAATACATAATTGTGATAAAAAAAATGAAACATAAGCACACCATGAAGAAAATTCTCTTGTTCTTTGGCAGACAGAAAATAAATTCACACAGCACAAAATATAAAAACAGTTGATCATTCAAAAAACCTAAATGTCATTTTGTCCCCCAGTCAGCCGGATAACTAAGAGTCGACTGTACACAAATTTGATCCCTACAATGAGAACAAAATGTCTATATTCGATTCCAACTTTTATGGTTCCGGTACACCTTTTCGATCAAGAAAATTTCATGAAGTCGAAATTCGCATTTCTTTCTTTCTCACATGTTTTGCACATTACTTTCTCATTCTTTCGCATACCAAATTCGATTGAGCTAAATTGAATTTGGAGTGATGTTTAAAAGAAGAAGAAGTGTACAAGAGAATGAGATAGACATATTATGCAAAGCATGTGAGAAAGAAAGGAATTCGAATTTCGACTTCATGAAATTTTCCTGATCTAAAAGGTGTGCCAGAGCCATTAGGAACAAATTTATATAAAACGAAATCGACTCAAATTTTTAGATATTCCACCTTATAAAAACGGTTCTCTATAAGAAAACTTGAACACAATTGTCACTATATGTAACAAAGTCCTAAAAAAATATATTGGAATTGGAGCAAAGAAATATATATTTTCTCCAAGTACATATTTGTTCTAAAAAAAATTGTTCCAATATTTCAGTCAGTGCAAAAAGTTTTAACTGTGAATGATGATTGCGATACTCTCCTTGAGTTTGAACACTAAAAAACAGGGAATTTATATTGACGATTTTTTTTTTATTAAACCTTACAAACATTGATCAATTAATTCATTAATAGCATTTCCTCGATTTCCATATTCTCCTCCATTTTGATAACTTTTATTAAGCTTTTTCTTCCATCCATCTCGAGGGGCTTTCAGCTGAAAATCATTTAAAACCAAATATTAAAAAAAGACACAAATAGAAATAAATTTTGAGACTCACATGGAAGGGTTTCAGAATCGCATTGATCCTGTCAAAATTCTCTCCTGCAGTGAATAATTCGTGGATTATGTCCTCCGTGCAAATGATTCCTGAATCCCCAAGAGCCTCCTCAATCATCGTATTGGACTGGATATCCTCCAGTTTTCCATTGACCAGCAATTTTCCCTTTTTGAATATCAGATTTCTTACTGTGTGAATGGTAGGAGTGCCCCAGATGACGTAAGGCTCGATTATGGCTAGAATTGCTCCCAATTTGGGGTCATTGGCTTTCGCCAGGACTGCAGTGTGGAGGGTTTCTAAGTGGATATTCTGCATTAATTTCTCAAGATGCTTGGATGCTGTTTGCCTTGTACGGTGTCTCATGATCAAGATGACGTTGTTTGCTTCCGGAAGTTCCACCTCAAAGCGTTTGGAATGAAGAAATCTCCTCTCAATACGCTTATGATCTCTCTCTGCCCTTATGTACTGCATGATGAATGCTTCGGGCTTCTTGAAATTCCATGGTTTCTTCTGCATGATTTTTCTCCGGGTATCCTGACGGAGTTTTGCAAGATTTTTGTCCTTTGATATCCTTGCACGACGTCGTGCAAGGATGGAAATTTGTTTTGCAGGCAATTTGTTTGAAACGGCATATCTGGAAGAAAAAATTAGATTAAATGATGTTTCAATTACAAGACTTGGTATCAAAGGTATCAAATCACTTACTTCTCCATGATTTTCCTGGGAAATTTTATAGAATTTCTCAGAGAATGAAAATCAAAACACACGTGTTGTGATTTGTGAAAGTGAGGTTATGTTTTTAAAGTCATTCGTAGTTTTTTAAAAAATCCGGTAGATGGCTTATAAAATGGCCGCGCGTGAAGGATTTTTTATGTGTATTTTGAGTTTTCCGAATTAAAGTGGTGCTAAATAATTCAATTATTGTGCATTTTATGAACTATCTTTGAGATTGAGAATCAGAAAGATTGTGCATAAAAAACACTGAAAAATGATTCCGGATTTCAACGAGGAGATCACTCTTTCCACCCAGGAACTTCATGTTCTCTCCGAGCTTGACAGGTTCGTTGGGCATTTTCCGCTTCTAAATCTCTGTTAACTTATTAAATAAACTTACTATCTTGACTGTAACTATTCCCTGGAAACTTATGATTGTCTCTACTAACTAGCCGGCAGTATGGGTTTCTCAAGTTGGCGTCGCCGGAGCAGACAAAAAAGCAGGCACTTGTCTTAAAGGTTATCTCATTTCATCGGCATTTTTCACCATTTTCATCACACTTTTTCATGGTTTTTATCCCAAAAATAGGCTATAAAGTACCTGGAGCGTATGCTGATGCAAGCACAGAGTCAAAAAGAGAGGGAATTCAGTGAGAAAAAAGGTGAAGATGTTGCAGGGAATGGAGAGAAAGTACAAAGTTTTGTGGAAGATGCCAAGGAGATTGTTAAAGCTGAACCCGAAGACTTTCCGGACGACGACAATGGCGAAAGTTTGCCCAAGAAACCAAGATTGGACGACAATAAAATGAACAATGACGATGTTGATATGAAAGACATAGAAAATTGCGAAGATAGACCGGTTAAGGATGAGTCAAAAGATCTGAAGGATATCTCTGATGATGCTTCCAAGGATATCAACATTGATCCTCGAACTTACTGCAAACTGGGTCATTTTCATCTACTCCTTGAGCAGTATCCCAAAGGTAAATTATTTAGGACTTTGTAAAAAAAAAAGATGGAATTTAATTTTCTGGAATTTATTTCAGCTTTGAGCGCATATCAAAAATTCTACAATCTCAAGAGCGATCACTGGAAGGACACAGCATTTCTCTATGGCCTTGGACTCGTCTACTTCCACTACAATTCTTACAGATGGTAAGTCCATTCCCTTTTTTATTTCATATTAATTATTTTTTTTAATGATGAAACAGTTTAGAAGAGAGAAATTCCATAATGAATACATTTATATTCGCAGCTTAGATTAAATGAGTCCAAAAATTTAAACAAATCCGATCCTTTATATACAGTTGGATTAGAGTGAAAATAAGCATTGTACCGGCTGAACAATGAAACCTTTTTATTGGCAAAAATGAGCCGAAGTAAAAAAGCGTTTAAGTTAGAAAAAGGCTCAAATATTTACTTTTCTATTAAATTAATAGAAAAATTATAAATATTTTTCAAGGCACAATAGGGGAGTTCTTTAAGCCTTCGCACACACTTTTGCTTCAAGTAATAAAACTCATTTTCGAATAAAAATTATTTACCGGTTCAGACCCGATTTGAACCGATTTCTAAATTAATTAAAAACAATATCTAAAAAAACGGTCTAGGAATAATATAATTAAATTGCGCGTAAAAATTAGTTATGGGTTATGAACCGGTTTAGAATCGATTGGAACCGGTTCAGGTTTGGCAAGAATTCCAAGATCCATCAAAAAGAGCTCAAACATTACATCTTCCGGTTAATAATGTGCTTCCTAGAGCCTTTTTAATCTTTGAAAACTGTTAGGAATGATTCAACGGTGTTTTCGTATTTCGTAAAAATTAAAAAGAAAATCGCACGACGCGTTTTCGAGCAATCCCCGAAAACATGATTTTGGAGGAGTACGCGCGAGGGTTGGGGGAAAATGAAGAGGATATTAACGATCCTTAAATACTTTATTAACCGTTAATATTTACTAAGATATTAAATCTTTAGATATTTCTGAGATTAAAATCACTTTGATTTTTTTTAATCCATTTTTTCATAGATTTTGACAATTCCTATCGATTTAGATAAAGGTACAAGTACAGTAGATTCTCTCTCAATTGGGCTTTGGGGCAAAATGTCATCCGGTTTATCGATAGATTTGGGCGTCAAAGCCTTTGTAAATTCCGCAAAAAGCGCGCAATTATAAAGAATCACGATAAAATAGGAAGAACTACAGCGAATTTGAGCAAATTTACCTCATAATTAAACGTGAAAATTGTCAACAAAATTTTTCGCCCGATTGAAAAAGAGCCGATTGAGCGAGAGTCTAGTGTATGTTCTTATGGATCTGAATAGCTTTATTTATAAGAAATTGTGTTTTCGTCTTGAATAATGTCTGAAGAGAAATGTTAGACTAAAAAGACTTTAGACCTTGCTTGAAAAATCGGCATTAAATCCTTTTAATCCGATTTTGATGATTTTTAGTGTTTCTTATAAGCTGATAAACTTTTCATTGGTTATTAAAAAAGTGAATATTAGCTGTTATTTTTTATAGAAAAGCTACTAAAAGCAGGTTCAATTCTTTCTTGAAATTCTCTTTTATTTAAAATTCGCCATTAATCCATTTCTACCGCAGATTTTATGATTTCATGATTTCAAAATTATCAAGCAAAGACAAAAATATGATTTAATCAAACTGATAGATTTTGTAAGGTGAAGGTTGACTAACGACATCAAAAAGATATTTTCCTTAAAGAAAATACAGGAAAATTGATCGGGGCAATCATCATCTCACAGATGGACCCTTAAAAGAAGAGAAAATTGATCAAAAACTGAATGTAAAGTGATGCTCTTTTCAAGTCTCAAAAGCTTTTCAGCCAAAATTTTTCTTTTAAAATTGCTCCGAAAATTCAATGCTAAACAGATTTTGATTATTTGGAAAATATGACCAAAAGCGTCCCCGAAGTCTTCCCAGAAATCCTTTTTTATTTTCTAAATATTAGATTTTGTGCAAAGTTAGATCCATTTCTAAATATTTATTTAGCATAAATCCATTTTTGATTTAATTTGAATGTTTTATAGCTTTCTAAAAAATTTATGAATTTCAACAAAAACTATTTAAGCCAATAAAGGCGCTCTTTTCGAGTAAAAGGCGTCTTCTATACCGGAGGATTTCGAAATTTACCCCACTGTGCTATGCACCGGTGAGTCTCGGGAAATCTCCTCTAGTGGTTCATTCCTGAGATAAATTTTCTCCACCCTCTGTTATAAATTATCCAAGTGTGCTCTAACTAAAATAGATAGTCTGGAAAACTTTCTATTTTATTTCGAAACGTTTCGAACGTTAATCACACAGTGTTTTACAATCAAATAACTTGTTAAAGAGTGGTAAAGTTAATATTTATGCCTGGTGACGAACACTTTATAAGAAGAGATGGGACACCTATTCTCTATATCACAGCCGTCCTACCACAGGATTTTATGCCAATATTGTTGCTAAATTAAGAAAATATCCTAAATTTTTATTTTTCTACAAATCAAGTTCTATTTACCTATTTCTTTATTTCTATTTGTCTTTTGATAACTTTGAAAATAGTTCACGAGAAAAACATCTCTTGAAAAACAAAAAAAAAAGATTTAAAATCGCTTGAAATGTCAAAATAGTCGAACATAAACAAATGGAGCTTTCGAAGAGGGAGATTTTAAGCGCCAAAAGATAGGCAAAAATGCACTGGTCTAAAGCCCAATGGGAGACTTTTGTGTCAAAATGGCAGTTTCGAAATAAAATCCCCCCGTTTAGATGCTCCCAAAATGTCCTTAAGATGAAGTAAATCTTTAGCGGTTCCAAAGCATTTTATGTTCTTTTTTATAAATCGTTAAATAATTTGTAGAGGGGGACAACAGCCTCTCCCTGCCCCCCCCCCCCTCCTGCTAAGCCCTTGTTCCTGATCTAAAAGATGCATTTGAATCTTCAAAATTCAACTCACAATCGAATTTGCATGCATTACGTTTTGCAAGAACTCCGAGGTGACCTGTGGAGAATTTCAGCGGTCACATTCGAAAAGCTTTTCGGACATAGGTGTCCAGGAGGAGAATTCTGTAACGCTCTGGCAATGCCATATGACGGCTTCGAATCTTAGGAGTGCTTTTTCGAAAATGCGATTCTATAGCCGTGACATAGCCATTTCAGCTCACGTGGCATTGTCAGAAGTCACATATTTGAGATTTCTGGCAATTCAAATGACAATGATTTTTTTTAAACAAATCAATCAAGACGTACTGTGTTTTAATAAAATCATCAAGTAAAGGGATTTCAATAAAAAAAAAATCAATGAATTGCATTTTCGAATTCATATGATATGACAAAAAAGCTCAAATGGCATTGTCAGGTTTCGAACTCACGCGTGCCAATGCCACGAAAATTACAGAATTCCCCTACATGGTATGAATTCTAAGTCGGTGAGTTTTCACATGATAAATTCAAAGCTTCACTGTAAATTTACTGTAATATGAATTCTTATTATTTCCCCCCTAAGTTTATTTAGGTTTATCATTTTTTTTAAATCAATCATTGTAACTCAATTCTTCAATTATTATTGTCAAATAATTGAAGAAAGGATTGAAAAGGAAAAGGTGTACGAATCTGCCCCAGGAAGTGTGCAAATGTACTCCAGGTATTTGATTAGGAAAAATGAGTTTTTTTTCCAGCACTCTGATTAGACTTGATACAAAGAGTAAAAATTTACTGTGTTCTTGGAAAATTTTAATCTTTTAAAATTGTGCGAATCGACCCCGCAATTCTCACGGTTCTAGAGAGCAACTGGTGGTGAGTGATTAAAAGAACAGCGTTTTGCAGAATTCTGGCATGGATCACAACTTTATGGGTTCTTTTTAAACTTCGAAAGAGTGATAAAAAGTGCTGATAAAAAAATGTTGCTTGGTAGTTGATGGTCAAATATCTTCAATCTTATCTAAATATTCATCCGGAGATTATACTCTTTTTCTTTTCTTTGATAAGGAAAGGGTTTTAAATTTTAATTTCCTGATTAAACTTCCGTTTTTTTCTTGGGAATTTCAAAGGCAATTTGAAGAATTATTTCCGTTTTCTCTCTGCCATCGATTGTTGTTGATAAAGAATCAGAAGGGAAAGAAAAAAAAATGAATAAGAACGGTTTTACTGTGGAAAATGCATTTGAGGGATATACCATACCATGATAAATATTTCGTGGAAGACTTTGGGAGTTCTTAGAAGAAGTACCTTTCGAAAATACGACTTTATGATCAATTTTTACAGAGTTTTATTGCTTCCAATTCTATTTTCAAGAGTCTTTGTGTTTTTTTTTTATTTATTGTTCACATTGACATTGCGGGAAGTCTTCCTGGTATTTTCCCGGAATGAAATCCTTGAAATATCAGAGGAATTGGATGTGTGAAGAAATGTTTTGGAACAAAATTGTGATACACAGGTTGGAGATGTGTTTTTTTGGGATAAATATTTGGGCGTCTCCTATGCGCAATTTTCCCTCGTGATTTTCACCGGGACGCGTCTTGCGCTTTCTCCAATTTTCCCAGGGTCATGAACTCGTCTGAATATATTCTATACTTTGGTATATAGCAATTTATACACAAGTAAATTGCCTCTGTCTGGCTCCAAAATTGTACGGTGGGTGAATGAATTAGCACGTTTTTCTAACTATTTCTCCGGATAAAGTCACAAGTTCTTTTTATTTTCTTGGCTTTTAGAGACATTTTCATCATAATCTTGATTCGTGTAATTAAAAAGTGATAGAGAATCAAAAAGAATTTTATTATTGGGTGAATTGACCAAAGAGAAATGTGATTGTTTTGACCAGCATGCGTTCATTGTGCGGTGAGTGACTCTTTCGAGTTAATTTGGGGTCCGTTTTTCGCATGGGGCTTGGCACTGTCTTCATTTTTTTTAACTGGTCTTTTTGGCACACTCCGCGGATGATTGTGTGTTAAAAAGGCAACAAATGTCTACAAAATCCAAGGTTAGCGGTCAAAAACAACAAGGTCAGACAATAAACTGCCGCCGTGGCTGATGGTCTCATCCTCTCCTCATCATTAAGCCACTTCTTTTCTCTCGCCAAGTCTCCTCTATGTCATCTTCGTCTTTTTCTTCTGATATTCCCGGGGTTGATGAGACTAATACATGTGCATCATGCAACTGGAAGAGTGCCCCCCTGCCTCCGAAATCCCTGACCATAATGCCCCCAATAATCTTTTGGCAATCAACGGAAATGTGTCTGTAGATGCGGTGATTTCTTGCTCTTCCTTTTCTGCAATCTCATATCTTCCTCTCACTTGTGATTGTTTTAGTGCCTTTTATTTGGGGCTCTTTCTTCCCAGAGGCCATATTTCTGCGGCCGGCAGAGCAACTCAGGTGAATTTTGGGATGCTCAGACTCGATAAAAATTGTGTAGGACAATGCCAGGATTGAGATTTATGCAAATATAATTTTCAGGGTTGATTTTCTTCTCTGTAGACAAATTACTCAATTTTTGTCGATTATCTTTTGGCTAGAGTAACGGGAGATCTTTTATAATCAATAATCAAATAGATAGAACCACTAAGGTATCTAGTTCTTTTCAGAGATTTTGAAAAGCTTTTCTCTGTCTGATTATATTCGCGATATTCGCATAGAAAAGTCTTTTGAGCAAACTCTGGGGAAAGATAAATCAATAACTTGTTGAGGAAAGTGTCTCTTTATCCACTTTACATTTGAATTCAATTACACAGTTAAAAGAGTTAACTATATTTCGTTGATATATGTATGTAGTTTCAAAGTATAAAAAAAATTACAACGAAAGGTTAGTGATCAGTTCAAGTTAAATAAGAAAAGTCTAATTTTATTATTTTCTGATCAGTTGGATATCTTCCTAATAAAGAAAGTTCCTTAAACCTCCGATAGGGGCGCTTAAGGAACTTAAGAAGCAGCTTAAACTTCACAGGCACTTGTATGCTAAAATGGTTCGACTTTCAGTGAGTCCACTTTCAGTGTGTCCGACTTTCAGCGCTGTCCGACTTTAAGTACATTACCCTAGATCAATTCCCATGGCCCTTGTCGTGATGAAAGTTTAGTAATTAGTTTAGGTAATATCTTCATTTTACACAAAAGATTATCAAAGTGAGAAAATTTTTCAGACAAGGGCGGAGTAGGGTAAAATTTGGAATTCTGGACAAACCAATTTGGAAGGTCAGACTTTGATAATAAAGTAATAATTTACTAATAATGCAATACTCAAATATTTTGAAGATTATTTAATTGATTTTTATCAAGTTTTAAAAGAGTTTATTTAAATGGGAAATTCGGTTCCACAAACAAATTCGGTTGTGAGTTGAATTTTGGGGGGTAAAGGATCGCATCGAGCCAACTGTTCTCGGATGCAAAAACGAATAACATTGGCTCGATGCGATCCTTTACCCTAAAATTCCCACTCACAAACGAATTTGTGTAAGCATTCCGAGTTGCAAGCACCCTGAGTTTCTGTACGCATTTCGTGGTCGCCTATAAATAATCTCAGCTACCATAAGCTTGTCTGTACTTATCGATGGCCATTTCGTTTAATTTAGTTGCTTGGCCGATGTTACACCCAAAGTGGCCGAAATTTTGGCATACTTACTATAAGCTATTTTGGGTGATCTTTCGAGTGATTTTTAAATCGGTTGTAAATTACTAAACGGTGTATCGTGTAAAAGTACTTTTAGGCAGGTAAAGCATTTAAGTCACTAACTCGAGTATTTCATAAAGTTTCAGATGTTTTTCCACTTTAATCACCGATATAACCAATTGTTGGTCTTAGCCTAATTGCTACTTGGTTTTTTTTTTACATTTTGTCTACAGTAAATTTTAACCCCCCGTATCAAAAAAGTCGCACCTCTTTGGGGTAAAATTGAGAATTAAAGAATGTTTTAGGAAAATGTTTTTGCTATTAGTAGGGGAAAGTACTCTCCCTTTGAACGTTCATGCCTTCGAATAATATGAATTAGCTGAGTTTTCTTTTATTTTTCCTAAGAGACTTACATACAATTATCACGTAATTATCAATCATTTATGATAAGCTAACTAATATTTTTAATAGAAATGTGTAAGTCTCTTACGAAAATAAGAGAAAATTCACATTATTCGAAGGCATGAACTTTCGAAGGGAGAGTACTTTCCCCTAAATGTATTATATATGAACTACCCTCCATGTTCAGAGCTAATATTGATGTGCTGCCGCGATGGTAACTTGAGGAACAAACGTATTAAAGTTGTCTTTTTCTGCATTTTTTTCAATGAGCTCTGGTAGATAGTTAATTATTGAAAATTGTACTGCTATTAACGTTATAGACTAGAATTTGCACTAAACTTTCAGAGTGTAAAAGGAAAAACCAATAGTTAATTCCAGGGAGGTGACATTATCTCTGAAAAATGCGACCAGTTTTAGTATAGTTTTTTTCCTGTTTTCATACACATTTCAAGAGATATCTTCAAAACTATGTAGGTTACCAATTTGGGGTTTTCGGTTGCCTCTTCGCTATTAAATTGACTTTTATTTTGTATTAGTATTTTTTGCTAATTCATTCTACAATGACAGAAAACAGCTAATGAACTCAAAAGTTTTTTCGGCACGCTAGAAACATATGGAAAGCATAGGAAATGTCATGCCCCTGGTTAATTCAGTTATGCCATTTTTTACTGCTCAAACTTTGCAAAAAAAGTTTAATATTGGAAAACTGGTAGAATAAGTGATATTACATCATAGGCGTATATGTACGAAATGTTCATCTGGACAATACCTACAACATATTTAAAATAAGAGAAATTCTTTAGGAAGTTTTGGATATATACCAAAAGCATTTATTTTTAGTAAAGAACTGGAGGAGAGAACGAAAAATAATAGACTTGGTAATGATCCTAGAATTTACTTATGGGAGGATCCTTCAAACAATTACAATTTGCTATCTCTCATCGTTAAACACCTAAATCAGATGGAAAATAAAGCACGGACAATGAGAAATTTCTAAGACTAGTTCCTCAACTTACCATCGTAGCTGGACTCCAATATTAGCACTGAATGTTTACATCAGTTCATACAAGAGATATTTTCTGGTATACAAAACATTTACTTTAAGACTGTAACTAATTCTCAATATTTTCCCAAACGTGCGACTTTTTTGGGACAAAAATTTTATTCAAAAATGCGACTTAGTTTGATACGAAGGGAGTAGTATTTTAATAAAATAGGAACACAATAAACATTTATGTAATCTTTGATTGACATTGATTGAGATTGAGATTGGATTGTCCCAAAATCGGGTTTTGGGACAATTTAGACTCAATCTGATACGGCAATATAAACTGTTTCATTGAAGCCAATTACACCCCGTATTAGACTGATACTGAATTGTCCCAAAGTCTGATTTTAGGACAGTTTAATCTCAATCTAATGCCCAACGCACAATAACTTTTGTTTGTAAACATGTTTACAAAATTTTCTATGAGAGAGAGCGAGATAACTATAGATCTAGATTTCATTCACTCTCACTGAAATGTCAAAAACATGTTTACAAAACAAAAGCGATTGTGCGTTGGGCATAATGTGGCGGTGTAAATAGCCTCATTGATTTTAAATCAAAATAATATACCTAATTATATTTGTGTAGATTAAGTGAGGTCATTCATAAAATTTCATCCGAAATGAAGTCAAATGTAATTTTACGCCAAGTTACGCACGTGATTTATTACGTGATTGGGGAATTCCGATTTGTAAGTAACTTTTTTTGTTGTTTTGTAGTAATTTATAGTGCAAATAGTAATTAGAATTACTATGAAGTCATTCATCAGGAACAACGTCATATTATTCCTAGAATCCTAAAATTTTATTCCATGGTAAAAGATGTGCCCGTCGGTTGTGCAATGGGGAAAGACAGAGGGGCGTATATACTGTGTAGACTGTGTAGTAACGTATGATGGAAAATTTGTAATTTTTTTTAACTCTTTCCCGTAGTGGTTTTAAAGAAAAATTGATGATGAAGTGATAAAAATCACGCAATATCCGGAAGTTAGTTGAGAAATGAGGACAAAATTGCCCTTTCCGGTTGAATTTCCCATATTTCTCTGGTAGGCTATGCTGTGGGAATTTCATGGAATAAGAGTTTTTCGCGTTAAACTGTTAACAGTGTATGACGTGGTTAGTTCTTCTCTCTTTGACGTTGTTCTCTTATACATTGCATTCTCAGAAAATAATAATCTATGATGGTAATAAAGTCTGGTTTTCTCATTCTAACCCAAGGTGGTTTAAATTGTGACGAAAGAGGTCGGCATGAGAGAAGAGAGGGTTTTTAGTATAAATAGAGGCTTGATTTTGAGTATTTTATGTTTGTATATGTGCATGGCTTAAGGGGAATTTTAGATTTTCTCTTGTGTCTCTCTCAATTTCTCTTCGGTTCTCGTACGGAATACCAACCGAGTTTGTCGATCGGGCAGTTTTTATCGAAGGGCCGTTGTGTTCAGAAGTGCTGCTACGTTCAGCGCTTTCTCTAATTATATAAAAAAAATATTTTTAAAATATAAGACATAGGAAAAAACTGACTAATTATTCTGGAAACAAATACAAGTAATCTATTTATTTATATGATAATTATCGAGAAATCTTAAGTGTTTTTTTGACTATCAAAAAGAACTGTGTAATTTGTGTGTCATTCATTTCCTTCTTTTGTGTGAAAATCGTCAATTTTTCAAACCAGTATCGTCCCCGTTTGCACACCAAGTGTAAAACCGTCAAAGAAATTTTGTGCTGCCACATTTTTTTTCTATAGTAAATAATCTCCTATATACGGAAGTAAGTCGGATTTGTAACTTCGAAGTAATAGCAAATATTAACAAAAAAAAAATCAAGTGTGTACGTGAAAAGCCAATTGTGTTCAAAATTTATCGAGATATAGAAAAAAAGTACTTTGAGAGTTATAGGCATAATGTCTTTTTTTAAAATAAATTCTCAACGAGAAATAGAACATGATAGACAAAAGTGTTTGGTGGGTTGATTTTATCACCATGTCTTCAACACCTGTATCCAAAGCCTTGGACATTCTGTGTGTAGTGTAATTAACTTTTTGAAAAAGAAGCAAAAACCAAGCATTTTAAGCGTGAATGTGTTACAATTAAAAAAAAAATAAGGCATCAAGTGAGGAAAGGAGAAAGAAATTGAGGAAATAGCAGTGAAAACGAAGCTACAAGAGGGAAGCAAAGGTGAAAAAGAAAATATTATATATGTATATATAGCTTTAAAAGAAGAAATTTTGTTGGTTCACCATTTTGTTATTGGGACGACATAAGAGTATAGCATAGAGTGTGTAGAGTGTGAAACCTATGAAAATGTACTGTATAGGAGACGAAGAGAGAGATGTTATAACATGGGGGATATTCTATTATCGCATTTTCGTTCATTACACATGTGCACAAATACATTTATAAAGGGAGAGATCTTTTATGCATCTATTTTGTATCTTTTTATTCGGTGTGTTGTGTGCTTGCTATTAACGATGAAAATGTTCTCAATAGTTTTGTATAATAGAGGCTGTGGCCAGAGAGATAGGGAACAGAGGATTAGTAAGGTTACTAAAAGAGTAACTAAAATTCTCTCTTGGGCATTCTGTGGGTGTATTTGAGACTTCTTTTACCTCTCAATTCATTCTTTTTTTCTCGATTCAAATAAATTCACAATGTGATAGGGGAACGTAGAGCAGTTTCATTCATTACAGGGTTCTCGTGACTATGAAATAATAATGGTTATGTAATAACAATAATTCAGAGAGTGCTCGTTTTGCGATGCAAAGGTCTCGGGTTCGAACCTTGTTTAAGTCGCCAGATTTATTTTTAAACAAAAAAAAAGAAGATAAAAAAGAAAAATGATATTTTATTTCAATACGATGCGTAAATTGTTTGAGTATTATTATTCACAACGCACAATAGGTTTTGTTTTGTAAACACGTTTTCAAAACTGGCATATGAGAGCAAGAGAGATGACTACATCTAGGTTTCACTCACTATTATGCCCAGCGCACAATAGCCTTTGTTTGTAAACATGTTTTCAAAATTTCTCATTAAAATGAGCGAGATGACTAGATCTAGATCTCACTCACTCTCATTGAAACGACAAAAACATGTTTACAAAACAAAAGTTATTGTGCGCTGGGCATTACTTCATAGAAAAATTGTATGTTTTGAATTTCTCTAGACTTGTACTAAAAATCAAAGTTTGATTAGTTTTAGTACAAGAGAGTTACAATATTAATTTTACACTGGAATAAAGAATTTACCATAAAGAATTTGACTTCATTCCCTTCTGTACCGAAAATTTGCATATCTTGAATTTTTAGATTTGTAATAAAAATAAATGTTTGGTTATTTTTTGTACAATAGAATTAGGAAATATTCACATTAAGAATAAAAAGATTTCGGCATCGAGAATTTGATTTCATTCCTTCTTTCCCAATAACTAACTTATTTTGAAGCCCTCTAGACTTCTACTAAAAGTCAAAGATTGCTATAAGAGAAATCGAATAAAACATAATAAAAAAAGAAATCGGCACCATTCATTCTAATTCATGTCCTTCAATTTAGCAAAAATTTGCAGATAATAATAATTCTGTTGAGATTCGAATTAGTATGCGTTCCCTGGTTAGCGAATTGTATTTTCAATTTCGAAACGTGATACAATTCTTTCGTAAGAAGCATAAGGGTACAATGGGGTAATTGAGAATCGGACATAAATTGGAATTTTTAGATTTCCTTATTGTTTTTAGACGGGTAATAGAAATGCAACGATGATGTACTCTCGAGTCTAGGTCTTGTATTTCTCCATGATCTTGTTTTTCTCTTTGCCTGAAAGCATATATTTTAGAACTTTCAGAAACATTTCTGCAATGAAACAAAATTATTGAAGGGCCATTAAACCAAATGCCTCGAAGTCAAGAAAGATAACATAGAAAAATAAGATTATTTATTTGTTTTGTCATTTCTTGTGATTCCATCTCACACGTATGGGTAGTTTATTTAGCATACATTAGGTGTATGCTTTATTTATGTTTTTTTTAATGAATGAAGAAAACACAATGTATGAAACTGCCCCATTCTACCCTATATAAATGATCAATGGGGGAGTATTGGTAAATTTTGAAATGATTGTTCATAGGTATGTTAGTGATGTTTAAACGAGATGTTATTTGGTGCAAGAAAAGGGAAAAATAAGGTTTTGTAGGTGTATGAGTGCTTCAGATCAAAAAGAAAAATTAAAAAAGGAGAATTTTTATTTCCAAAAAGAGATCTTTAGAACATGATCATGTCCATTGAAATTTTTATCCATGTGATCATCATCGATCACGCTTTTTCCTCATCTTCTTTAAGTCCATCTCACTACACCAACTTGTACATGAGATATAGAGAGGATTCGTGGCAAAAATTATAAAAGAGAGAAAATACCACAAAGATGTTATTTCTCTTACCATCTTACCTGTGTTGCCATCGATGATGATCGCGCACAGGTATTTGGCCTCATTTACACTTTTCTTCCATCCAATGCTGTATGGAATTGAAGAAAATTATCTGTCTCGGTCACACACAAATTCACAACACGAAAGACAACTTGAAGAATGCATAATGTTTAAAACAAAAAATAAACCATGTCTGTTAATCTCACTCTATACGATTGTTAATTTTTTTTTAAAGACATGTAAATAGAAAATAATATTTTAAAAGCTATTTAGGGGAAGGCTTTCTGGCTTTGCATATTACTTTGGCTTCGAACACTTCATATTCTTCCAATATTCCTGTCATGAATCTGATTTTTATTCAGTAAATGTGCGTTGCTATAGTTCAGATTCATTAAAGGAATAGGGGAAAGTGCGCTACCTTCGACCGACTCAAGCTTCGAACAACTCATTTTTTTCTATGTTCTTAATGGATTTGACGAATTTGACCCATAGCTCTATTCTGGAAATTTGAGACTTTCGACTAGCTATTAAAATATAATGTTATAGTGGGTGAAATTCATTAAAAACATATTGAAAAAATTGAGTTGTTCGAAGTTTTAGTCGTCCGGGGATAAGATAGGGAAATTTGGAATGATGTCTAATTTGGAACTTTGAAAATTCCTAGCAGTTTTAGATGGAAATAGGAAAAAACAGCGAAGCAGTACTCTCGAATGCAACGTCTTGTACTTCTTCCTGGTTTTCTTTTTTTTCGACCATCTAAAACTGAAAAAACTCAAAATTCTAAAACAGACATAATTCCAAATTACCCCATCTTTCCCTATATAAAAATATGGAGTATACGAAGCCAGAGTGTGTGCGAAGCCTGAAAACTTTCCCCTATAGAATTTATTATGAGTCAATTTCATTGTTTTTTTTTTTGTCGAAGCTCTATCTTTTTTTTTCCTTTAACGTCTCTTGTTCAAAAAATAATTTGTGAAAGAAAAAAAAAGAAATGAGAGAATAGATTGGAATTCCAAGAAGTTTAACAACGTGCAATGATCTTTGGGGATTTTTGCAGTTGATGGCAAACGTAGTCAAGAGAGCAATTTAATATGTTGAAATGACGAGAGCGTGAGTAAACGAATTATCATGCTAAACTTGAATAGTATTCCAGGTAAAAACTAGTCATTTCCATTTAATAGATCTTTTCACAGTCACCATACCAAAGTCTCATCAATTGACTTTAAATTGAAACTAATTCAAAAAAAATTGTTTCACAGGCCTGAATCATAAATTTACTTACTCACGGGAATGATGCATAATGTTTTTTTTTTTGAATGTAGGGGAAGGCTTTCAAGCTTCGCATATTGACTTCTGACCTAGTGGCAATATGTTTTAGTAGCTAGTCTTAAGTTACACATTCCTTAAAAAATAAGTCAGGAAATATGGCATAAATACGAATAGTTCGAAGTCAGAATATATGCGAAGCATCAAAGCCTTCCCCTAATGAGTTTTATTTAGCAATTAATATTTCGTACGGATATCCGGCTGGTATAGTGTGAATGAGAAATTTAATAAAAGAATGTTCGTGTCTTACTCAATAAGTAATGAGAAGGTTTACCAATAAACGGCAGATGCACTTTCAATTTCATTTTTGTTATCGATTTTAATTGAATAAACAAAATTGACCCAATTCCATGCATTTTAGACAGAGTGAAAGAAAGAGAAGAACTGTATCGAGCAGAGAAGCGGTTTTTTTTCGGTTAAATTATATTTCTTCAAGAAAAACTTAAGTGAATGTTTTGCTCTAAATATGAAATGGCTGTTTGTATTTGTTGAGTTTTCAATTGAATGTGCAAAATGTTCCAATTGAAACTCTCTATACACAATACTGTTGATGCTCATTTTATCAATTTACTATGTACTCTGTGAGTGGTTGACCTAAAAAAAAATAAATGCTCAAACATACATGCTACTACGTGTTATATTTTTGGGGTATATACTAGGATATGTATGCGGTAATTCATTTATTTTCAGCTGATTGGGTCTATTTGAAGATTTTTTTATATTTTCACTTTCTTCGGCATGACAAAAACTTTGATACGAAACTTTGTTGATATGACCAATTCCAAAAATTAAAGGTTGATTTCTTTTATGAGAAAAATGTATTATTCGAGTAGGGAGAAAAGAGAAGAAATTAATTCTTAGAAATGATAGTAAGAATTACTTATGGTACGGAGAGAGAGTCTTTCATGGGTGAAAGAGAAAACAATAAAGATAATATATATTTCTAAGAAAATTGTTTCTGTTTTTATGTCAATTTCAATGCTCTGATGAGTTTCCAATGAACTGTTTTCTGATGACATTGGTTAGAGTAATTTCCACGTGGAATACATCTTAAATTCTCATTTGTGTTAAACAATAATGCAGGGGCATTGATCTCAAGAACGAAATTCCCTGAAAAGAATCTCGTCTAGCATAATCTTATCTGGGTTTATTACTTGTTTTTATATATGAAATCGGTTTTTCTTTTCAAAGACTAATACCGAAAAAATAATTATCAAAATCGGTTAATGAACTTCGATGATACATAGTTCTATGTTCCCAACAAGTACAATTAGGTGAGAAAAACAGCGTTTTCAGCATATTTTTGCTGAGTCGATCAGCAAAAATATGCTGACCCGTCAGCAGTTCTCGAACAAAAAGTACTAACGAAATATATGGAAATGGCACAGACTCGCGAGTTTCGGTTTAAGTTTAGCAGAATGCAACAGAATATCTATGTTTTCAATTGAATTGATACCTATTAGTATTTGGTGTTTGCTGGATCTATACTCGAGGTCTGCAAATTAATTTTGAGATTTTAAGTCAGCGTGATCTCAATCCAAATTTTGCATCAGGCAATATAACTTATAAATTCATCTTGCAACACATTTAGGCCACGCATATTAATATGTGAGGTTCACCTTTTTGTTTCTTAACTATTTTTTACTAGAGCGTAGTCAGGATTTACGTAGGAGACCAAATTTGAAATTATGTCAGTTGATATACGAGGATATTTTTGGAGGATTATGCTTCAAAGAAACGTTTTTCGAACCCAAAAGAACAAGAGTTTACTTGAAAAATCACACGGAATTTTAGTCCAATA
The DNA here is from genome assembly GCF_024763615.1 of Phlebotomus papatasi. Lineage (NCBI taxonomy): Eukaryota > Metazoa > Arthropoda > Insecta > Diptera > Psychodidae > Phlebotomus > Phlebotomus papatasi. Next base: position 299,627 of record NC_077224.1, read on the forward strand.
ATAATGGGTTTGAGCTTACTGAAAACTCATATTAAAATCCTTTAGAGGAAGACTTTGAGACTGCACATATTCTGGCTGAAAACTTGGGACAAATTCATTAAAGGAACATGGGAATAATAAAAATTGTTCGAAGCCAGACTGTGTGCGAAGCCTTAAAGCCTTCCCCTACATGATCTTAAATCTTTACATAATCCTCTTTCAATTGTTTTTTTTAGCAATTTCTGTTATTTGATCCATTTTTGTAAGGATTATCCTGATGTTGGCAGAATTGGACAATCGTACAAAAACGATCCTTTAAAGGAAAATTACATGCTTTTGGTTTAAAATTTACCTAAAATTCTAAAAATTCTTGTAATTCTAAAATTCTCTGAATTGGGCTTTTCTTGATGGAAATTCCGATAATGAAAACTGTTCTGTTACTCGTATTTTAAAACGAAGTTTGAACTTAACTTTGTTGAAGGAAAAGTTCTCTCGTAATTTTGAAAGCTTGATTGAGATCACGAAAACTTTTGCTTGAAGAAACTGCTGGGGAATTGATCAATCATTGATTGGAAAATACTTTCTTATAGAGTCTTTAAAGTTTTTTTTGTAAGCATTTTCAAAAATTCGCCAAGAACTTAATACTGAACCGATTTTAATTATTTTGGGGAGAGATATGAAAAGCTTGATGATTCCCTAAGAGTTCTTCTAATATATCGTTGTAGTTTTCTATATACTCATTTATCTTGAAAAAGAAGAAACTGAAGCACAATTCCAACACTAATGACTGAAAGACCAAAAACAATTAAGATCGCCGATCTGTAATCGTATTAGCTGAAATTGAAACTATCAAGAATAAGCAATTTGAGAAGGTCTGGATGTAAAAGACATTTCACAAAATGTAATATCAATGAGATCTTTTTTTTAGTCTTCCATTATTTTTTTTTGCACATTACTGTTTAACTCTCTATCCGGTAAGACTGTCTCAAGACAGTCATCACAAAAATCACATATACTGCAATTACAAAGTTTTTATTCACTTAAAATTGCTTTTGTCTATTTAGTTATAGTCTTACTGACATTTCTTTTGAAAGGAAATGTAAATAAACGCAGTAAATGGGTGTTTTCTATTGGTAATGACCAGCGCACAATAAATTTTGTTTTGTAAACATGTTTTTGATTTTTCAATGAGAGTGAATGAAATCTAGATCTAGTCATCTAGCTCACTCTCATTGGAAATTTTGAAAACATGTTTACAAACAAAAATTATTGTGTGCTGAGCATAACTGCTATATGGTGAACTGAAAAAGATCTGGCTAATTCTTCAATATCACGATCTTTTTGGATTGAGAAATAAAAGCATTTAGCACACACATACATAGATCAATATAGATTTTTGTAAATAAAGAAAAATAATAGTGAAAGTTACTGATAGTGAAAAAATACAATAAATCAATAGTAATATCTCTAAATCTTTTTATACTCTTGTTGTTTTTTTTACAATGTAGCGCGTTTCTATGACATTTTACGTCATGAGTTATGAATGGGAATTTTTATGAATGAGTTTTTTTTCACAGTCGCAGATGAATGTATTGTATTAGACTTTTTTTCTGAATCTAAGTTTTTTCTATATTTGCAATTAATCTTTTTTTTTCTAAACGTCGATTTTATGCTTATTTATATACCATAAAGTTTTTCTAAATGTTCAATAGATTTTTTTTCTAATTTTCCTGTCTTGCTCAATGCCTATTTTTATGTTTCTACTGTGGTATTTTTATAGTGGAACACACACATATTTCTTTAATGTTTAAATACATTACGCAGTATTTTATCTTAAATAGTAATTCTATATTCATTGAGTGATTTTTTTATTACTTACTTACACAGAAGTAAAATTCAAATAATAAATTGCAATTTTAGCAATTTTCTTAAATCAACTTCTCTTTACTGGACATTATGTTATATTGCTTGTACTTTGGTATTTCTCCTTGTGCATTTTTATTATGCAGTTAATGCTTTTTTCTCTATGAATAAATTGCATACTAATGATAATATATTTTGCGATGAATTTTTAGTAAGGAAATAGAGAAAATAAATGAAAAACAGTGAGAGATAGAAGGGGGAAAGGTGGATTAGGAGTATGTGTTGTGTTGGAGAGATGTTTATGGAAAGACAACTGTATATTTTTGCTTTTGAAAATCAGCTGTTGTAAGTAAAGTTAAAACGAAAAAGAAAAAAAAGAGACATGAAGATGCAATGGGTACTTTTAAGGTATAATAATTCTATCTCATTCTACATCATTCTCATGGCCAATTGACGAGATGTTTTCATACATACGTGGAATTGTCCAAAGAGGAGGATGCTTGAAAAAAAAAGAAAGAAATATGTTGACTATACTATACATGTATGGTGGTGTGTTGCTAAAGAAATGTACAGCAAACGAGTTCAATCAACTCTCCGTACATCCAAGAAAGTTGATTTGTATTCTTTCATGAGGGCGGCCAAGCAAATTTACGGTGCATAACATGGAAATTATCTTGAGGATGTCACATTTGTTGGAACAAAGAAATGACAGTACGCATTGCTGTAATGCGTCTGCTTTACTTAGGATACATAAGGTGCATTCTATTAAGTGAAACATTGTTGCATTTACTCTTTAAAATGTTACAAAAAAACATTGGGTTTTGATATTATTAGGTTGCAACAATAAAACAACCACAAAACCGTAGAGTCGTAGGCTATACTGCGCTCCCTTTTTGATTGAGGTCTCAGATTCGAGACTTGTAAGCTCTAGATTTTTCTAATGCCACATCGGTCTTGAATTCGTTGAGAAAAAAAATGGAAGTAGAGCTAATACATTAAGAAAATAATGAAGCACCTAAAAATAGTTGATGCTTATGCAAAAATATGCTTCTAAATGAAAGATTATTTATGACTTAGATAAATAATAATGTTTATTTCATAAGAATTACAATTCTCTTTCTGAAAATATAACATAACTTATAACTATATATATAACTTTCTCAGTACCTTTAACAATAATAACAATATGTTAGGTTTTGGGTTAAGTATTAAGTTTAAAAGTAATTTAAAACAACTAGAATTAAAGTTAATGAGATCTGTTATGCCCTAGATACACTTATGATTTAAGCTAAGAGACGGCTTAACGTAATTATAATCAAAATAATGACTTGACTAAATTCCCGTCAGTTTGCCACTAAGACATTTTTCGGCATAAGCCGCAGGACGGATTAGTCAGAAACTGATGGATATGTAATATGATAATTATTTTGATAATAATTACGTTAAGCCGTCTCTTGGCTTAAGTCATTACTGTGTCTAGAGGGCTAGAGTTTTACTTCAAAAACAATCAGAGGTTCTGCATCAGAACTTAATGCTTTAGTGCCGATCAGAAGTACAGTGCCTTAGTCACTATACTATGTTATTTACGATTACTATTCACATTGGGTCAATGGGAGACGCACTTTTTAAACAGAGCCTCTGTTTTTACGATGATTTACGAAAATGACTCAATGACTTACTTAGGTGGCTGCAACGTCTTTTTAAAGGACAAGATCCTGGTAACTCTGTCAGCTAGTTTAACTGTTTAAGGCTTTTCTTCTAGATAGCATAGTTTTCTAAGTCGTCCTCTTGTCCAATGTAGAGTTCCAACAAGCTCATTGGGTGTACTCTGATGATTGCCATAACGTCTGATTTCTCATAGTGGACTTCCAGCTTTATGGTTCGTCCAGATATGCTACCTTCAAATCCACTAAATAGTTCCATTATTGGGTCAGAGACCGTCCTCAGTATTCGCCTCTCGAAGATAATTATCAATTGCTGAATGACTGATTTGTCCAAAGAGAGCAGTTTCTTTAGAAACTAGAATAAGAATTTAGGTTTCGTGTTATCATACCTGCATAATGCTTCTGTCTGACGTAGGGGATGACTGAAGCTTCGGATGACGAAACTTCGTCAACCGAAGCTTTAAGGCTTTACCTATGTTGTACGGGTTTATACGTTGGGCTCTGATATTATTTCTTTTCAACAAGGTTTTATGAACTTATGATCCTTTTAGAATTCAAGAATTGCAGTAGGAAAGTCAATCTATATTTTTCAGGTGTTTTGAATTGTATAGCCTTCTACTTTGATTCTCTACTGCAGTCTATAGAAGCATTTTAAAATTGAGGTCAGATGATGACAATCAGTAGTTTTATGGGATTTCCATAAACCTTTTTAATAGTCTAGACGAGTTTCTCTGTAATTTCATGAGGAGTGTCTCTGAACTTTTCAATTCATCCATCAATCCATGGGAGTTTATAAGAGTGTGTAAGAGAGTAATCAGCTTACAAACCACAGTCTCCAATTTCTTTCCTGGAAATATACACACATTTCCTCTGGCTAATTTTTCCAACATCCATCGTATTATGGGAAGAATGTTGGAATTTCCAAGAGCAAGTTTAATACAGAGAAAGAACAATTTCTCTAAATTACCTTTAATTCTCTAGCTGGATTTTAATAACGCCAATGGCTTGAGAAGTTTTCCCTGGGTATATACAAATAAAAGCTGTGTCGATGTATTTGAAAATTTTGTGGTCGATTTTCCGAAGGTAAGGGGGACAAACAGTTGTTTCATAAGAGAGAGGGATTTTTTGGTGGAGCATTGAGGAATGACAGTGAGGATAAAGAAAGAAGATTTTTTGTTATTTTCTGGAGAAAGAAACAGTTTTATGTTGAGTGTACGAAATCCACATGGAAAAGTTGTATGGGATAGAAAAAGAGCATTGGTTTGGTGTTTTTGTGAAGAGAACTTTCTATGACGTCGAATGTGTGATGTTATTTAGTCGACTCTGTGTATATATGGGGAGTCATCGCGTTTTCGGGGCATTGCCCCCAAGTAAAGAAGCGGAGCCACACGATTCATAATAAATACACCACTAAATATAGGTATAGAGTGGAGAGTGCACACAAGAGTGGATACACTGTATTATACATTTTCACCAATATAATTCCTTCCAACTCTCAGGCCACGTTTTATGCTGCCAACCATCTCTGTCGCTCTTTTCTCCTATTTCTTGGGCCTTAAAACAGACAGGCGCAACTATATACCCATTCGGAAGGCATAGTGGTGGTATCTTTTTGTTTGGATGGAATACAAGAGAGCAAGGTGGAGGAGATTCAAAGAGACAGACTCACATTTCACGTTTTCAGTCAAATATTCTTTTTGGAAAGATGAAAATTGGATGAAGTCTCTGGGTATTTATCTTCCAGTTTTGCCCCATTGGATTCTTCTCCTCTTCTGTATGGGGAAAAATCGAAATCATGTTCAGTTATTTTCTCTTCTTTTTGATGTTTTTTGACTAAAGAAACAATATATATATTTGTTAGAACAAACAGGAAGTGAAGACATTTTTATCTCTAGTGAAATACTTTCAACACATACTTTTTTTAAAGCTACAATTATGAATGAAGCTCATACTCATCAGACACTCCATTGAGCAATTTCCTCGAAGTTGCATCATATATTGGATGTTTGAGGGAGAGGCTCCAATTCTCCAATTAACAAGTTTCAACTTCTTTTTCGTATACACTAATAAAAATAAAAGATTTATCTGGGATCTTTGAATAAGAATCTTAACTGCATTAATATATCACTACAATGAGCCAAGTCAAGGATCCAATAGAGTTATACTTTAAAAGTTACCTTTATTCGTTTCCTTAAAAGGAATTAGCACATAAGTGTATACTTCGGGAGAGAAAGTTGTAAAGAATTTATTAAATGAAATACCCGAGATATGATGAGGGCAAGTCTCTAGGGGAACTCTCTTTCTTTTGCCTAGATAGCAGAGGTGACATCTCGATGTCAAATGTTTCCCTCAAGTTAATCTGCAATGTTTTTTGATTAAGAATATCGAGCTTTTGTAGTCGGATTTACGTCATGAAAACTTTCTATTTGAAAAAAAAAATCTGCGCAATGATCTAGGAGTGTTGATTAGCAGGAACGAATTAGAAGACTAATTCGTTCCTGCCAACGGCCAATTAGCTTCCGACCAACTGCCGGGAAACAGCGGCTTCTCTTTCCGAAGCCTTAAGACCCAGGGCAGAATTTTGGGATTCTTTTCTTGAGGAAAATTCCGTTGAAGTATTCATCCCTAGAGGCATTCATTGCCGGGACTTCAAGTTTAGGAATATATCACGAGCCCCCTCGAAGAGTTGCCTGCACAAGGAGGCATAACTGCCGTAAGCATAGTGGTTCACACGAGCCGTTATTAAAGGCTGTTTGAACAACACTTAAGACAGTCCAAACGGTAGAAGAATTCCCCAGGAAATTCTCACCAGAACAAAGGAACAATCTGATGAGATTAGGATTATTCTCTTCTTCTAGCTTTGGCTTTTCAGCTATTTGAAGCCAAAACAAGAAAGAAAATTGATGTAGTGAAATTTATTATAAAAGTTAAAAGTTCCTTTAAGTCCTATTTAAAATGGAAGCTTTTGAAAAGGTGGGTCACATATATTATGATTCACATTTTCAAAACCTTTGTTGGATTAGGTGTAGGCCGGTTATTCACGCATAATCGCACGTATGACTACCTTACATAGCGTTTTAGTAATGGATTTTGGTGATTCTGGTAATCAAGATGGGGGAGGCATCTGATTAAGTGCGATGTCCTCCTGATCTGTACGGGTTATCGACAACACCAAGTGTATCCTACTAATTTGTCTATTTAAAGCTTCCAAGGGTTTATAACGATTATGATATCTCATAGTGGTTACCAAGATGTAGAATGACGCAAATCAGGGTTGTGAATACTAAATTAATCTATAAAAGTCTTCCTTCGGGAGTCCCACTTAGTAATGCGTACGTCTTTACATCCTTCTTTTCAATTGGGTCCTTCAGATTACAATATTGTACATCATCGTAAGATATTCCTGTTCTGTTTAACATTAGAGATATTGTAATATTCCCGCTAGAGGGCTCTGCCTCCTGAGTAGTACCGTAGATGCGGGTGACTGCCCCCTGGTATTCTTAGCGTTTCTTTAATTCGATCGAGTATGGTAGGTCGAATCGGTCCAGACTGTGTACTGTCTTCATATGCTAGAATTAAAGAAAAGCTTGCGAATAGCAGGGTTTCCTGAAAGGCAGTCATCGGCATCTACGGTATCCAATCTCTATTTAGTTTCTTATCTGCAACTTAAACACAGATCCAATATTCGTTTTACAAGTCATTCAAAATCGATGAATTGTATAACAATCCACTGATTCCACTCTTTAGATTTCGAACTAATAAAGAAATAACTGCAGGATAAAATATTTGGTTCTAGGGATTGAATTTCCTTTTCAACCTTTATCCTGACATTTTGTTTATGTGAGATCTTACATGAGAGATTTTGAGAGATCCAGGCTTAATTGCAGAATATCTATTTTAGTCGTCTGTCTCTCTCGTTTTGGCACAAAATGAAAGAATATGGATGTTGGAGGAGCGATTTTGTGGCAGATAAAAAAAGGAAAACAACAAAAGAGATGAAGAATTTGAGACAGAAGGGAAGGTAGATGAGAAGGATTTCTCTGTTGAGCAGAAAATCTGCGCACACATTCTGCCATATCCCAACTCACGTTAGTCACGTAGACCATTTGCCTGTATTATTTTCTTCATCAATTTTCTGGTACTATGGACTAGTGGGTATATGTATGTGTGAATGGTGATTACACAATGCAATTCACACATGTATGTACGAAATTTTATTCAATACTTTATTTAGCGGAAACGAAATATGTGTGCAGACGATTTCCTTCAAATGACAGAGGTATAGGAAATAAAAGAGAAGTTCGTGGTGGATGGAAGATTGTGGATGTGATAGAGAGAAAGAGAGAGAATGCGAGAAAGGCCAGGAAAATAAGGGGGAAAGGGAATATGGCAAGAGAGACGGACAGTGTTTTGAGAAGTAGTAAAGAAATTTCCGAGAGTATTTTGTGTGATATGTTTAGGTTGAATAGTAATTTAAGGTTTTTGGTAAGCAGAAGGAGTCTTATGTTCCTACGATGGTCTTATGTTCCTTTTTTTCTTTCTTTATTTGGGACTGGATGGCAAAAGAGAAACAAGAAATTCAAAATGGAAAGGGAATTGGGTAGAAAGGGAGAAGATTGGGCTATGTATAGTGTTTTTGTTCTGTTGTGATCAATTTAGGTATATGAGGTTTATTACACGAGAGAGCCTGAGAAGTTCTGAAACCTGTATTTATAAGATCTAACACATGTAGGCACAAAAACAACCCTTGGCCAAAATTTGAAACATACATGTGCCTTATGTTATGTCCCTATTTTTTAGCTTATACCTTTGCGAATTTGATGATCAGGATGTCATGAGAACTAGAGGTGAAACAGTCAGAGATAGTGGCTTGGAATCTTTGGGGTACTTTCCCTATCATAAGCCAATTCATGGTTACCCTTGAGTACGAATATATCTTTGAATTATTCCTACCAACAGGTTTTCAAGGTCAAAGACTTAATAACTCTAGAGAGAAATGTTCTAGTATTCTAGACAAGTTTGAATTCGTTTTTCGGTAACTTTCCGAGTCAATGAACTAGATCAAAACCGATAAACCTAGTCTGAAATTCAATTTCATTTCTACTAAATTATTTTGGGGGCACTCCTAAATGATTTATAAATCGGGCGTAAATCGGTAAACATGAGACAGGACACAACTGTGTCACTTAGAGCAAAAGTGGTCTATTGTGAACTGTTCGTAAAACTGAAGTGATGGGAATCAAAGAGCCAGAGTATGGCTAGATCTCCCTCACATATCTCTCTTTCCGGGCACACCAAACTCCCTCTGCTGGTAACCTTGAGAAGCTGATGCTGGGTCTGGGTTACAATGCAACCTGAGAAGGGATTTTCCCATTGTTTTATCCTAGAGGTTGGTCTCGGACGTCTCGGCGCTAAGACGGCGATGGCCGCACGTGAGGTGGGTTAAGAGAAAGAGATGATAAACCCTTTTGCTCTGAGTAACTATCTCAATAATGGGAAAGAACAATGCTTATATAATGCCCAACGCACAATAACTTTGCTTTTGTAAACATGTTTTGACATATCAATGAGAGCGAGTAAAATCTAGATTTAATCATATCGCTCACTCCTACAGGCAGCTTCGAAAACCTACAAACAAAAGTTATTGTGCATTGGGCACAAAGCACAACGCACAATAAATTTTGTTTTTGTAAATATGTTTTTGAAACTGCCTGCAAGAGTGAGCGAGATAATTAGATTTAAATCTCTTGAACTCTCACTGAAATGTCAAATGATATTTACAAATAAGAGTTATTGTGCGGCGGGCATAACTTTAATCACTAAATAATTTTATTAATAATAAATAAATAATTGAAATTTTTAAATATGATACCCAATGCACACTAAGTTTTGTTTGATAAACACGTCTTTGACATATCAGTGAGAGTGAAAATATCAAAATCTATAGTCATCTCCCATAGATCTCCCACTCCCATAGATATAGTCGTCTCAGTAACAGGCACTTTTGAAAACATGTTTACAAAACAAAAGTTATTGTGCATTGGACATTATGCTCAACGCAGAATAACTTTTGTTTGTAAACATTTTTTCAAAACTTTTTATGAGAGAGAGCGAGACGACTCACTTACACTGAAATGTCAAAAACATGTTTACAAAACAAAAGTAATTGTGCGTTGGGCATAAGACTCACTTTTCAGACCCGCATTTTTTTGTTTTTCTGGGAAATGATTTCTCGTAGCACTTAGGCCAAAGACATTTTATGTATGTGGCTACTGTTCTCGTGAGGTTCAACTAGGGATAAGGAAATTCAGAAAGCCCTAAGAACATATCATTATATTACGAATGAGGGATCAAGAGAGATTTGTGGGCAAGAAAAAAAATGAGGCAAAAGATGGGACAGATGGTTATGCTGCAAAGTAGTTTTTTTTTTGTTGAAAACAAGCCAATAGCCATCTTTAAAACCTCTTCACATCAGGCTACTTTTTCGTAAGCAAATGCCCCGGTGAAAGATTTAAATAAAAATGTTTGAAGAATTGGAAGGATTGTTAGTTTCTACCTAAGCATTAATTCAATTTAATTTGCATAAATAAATGGGTGATTTCTGGCCTTTTATGAACAATCTTTGAGAGAGAAATTTTAGAGGGGCTGTAAAAGGAACGTGTTCTTTTAATTGAAAAAAATACTTTTAATGTCTTGCAAAGTCTCGTATAAGAGTTTATTTTATTTGAAAATACATAAAATATGCAATGTTATTACTTAAAAGTTCTGTAAGCTTTTTGTGAAAGCTTTATTTAATGAGTTACTGTATTACATACGTTGCGTTTAATCCAGGAAACATATAGGCTATAAATAGAAATTTAAGCTCAATTCCATACGGGTTTGACCTCAATTCAACTAACATTCCTGATGCCCTGCATGCTGCTATGCTGAATTAGAATTCAACAAAACACAAAAAATAACAATAAAAAGCAAATATAATATGCAAGAAAAGTATAGCGTTTGCACAATGAAAATTATGGCCCAGTTTAAAGTGCATGTGCCAAGTTATTAAAATAGGTTTATGAGCAGCTGAATAATTTTGGAGAGTTATATTACTTGTTGAACACAGACTAAATTTCAATGAAGTGGATTGGTTGACAATCAATTGAGTTGATTCATCATTTATACCTATTTTAATTTTTAATGCATTGACACATCAACGATTTCCCAGTAATTACAACTTCTGTCAATCTCAAGAGTGTTAATGTCTCATGGAGATTTTAGCGAATGAAATTTTAAACATACTGTAGAAATTGTATTCGCATTGCCTGATTTATTGCTGATAACATGATATATGGTTTGAAGAGGGGCGATTGCAGAGCAAGTTTCAACCCTTCATGTTATTCAGAACGTTTTTTTTCTCATTGTGCCTAGTCTCATGAATTTTTTCTCATGGTTTTGTAGCAAAGTATGGCAGAGTTTTTTTTTTAAATTCAATTTTATGTCATTGTATACTTGAGTAGAAGATTAATATTTCGTATAGAAGAGACATTTGATAGAGTTTCTGCTTTATAGCAAAATATTCCTATCACGCAAGTTAGAACTTTTTCATTATTCCCAATACTATTTCCAATATTAGATTACGAAGGCTTTTATTTAATTGAAAAGATAATGCGAAGGTTGGTTGGAAAGTTCGTTAAGTGGAAGTGAATGAAAAACAGTAAATAATGCCAATGAGAATAAAATAGATAAAATAGGTTTTATGATATTCTTCAATTTATATTGGTAACTCCGTAACGGCGTTATCACACTTGCACATTAAAATTTTAATGTGATTCACATTAATTGTCTCTTGTGAGCGTCCAAATAAGTTATTTGTGTCTTTGAGTCACTTAATATTTGGGTCTTTTTTTCTATTTATTGATAAAGAAGTGGACTTGGCCTGCAAGAATAAGCTTAAATTTACCTAAAGCATAAATATTTTTCACATTAAAAAATTAAAGAGAAAATCGCATTAATTTTTCGCATTAATGCTATAAATCAATTTATATCAAATTTTGCGGGCCAAGTCTACCTTTTTATCAACAAATAGATCAAATTTTGAATATAAAATGATTCAAACACACAAATTACACATATTTGGACTCTCACCAGCGACAATTAATATGAATCATATTAAAATTTTAATGTGCAAGTGTGATGATAACACAGTAAGGCCGATGTTGGGTTACATACAACTTGGGGAGGGATTTTCCATAATTTTATCATGAAGGTTTGACTCGACGCTAAGTCGGCGATGGCCACATGGGAATGTGGGTTTAAACAAAGGGATGTCATAAATATATAATATATCACACAAATTTATTCCATCTTGGAAACGTGTTCTAAAAATAAAAGAGGGAAAATTTTGTATCACGAAGAATGATACAAAATAATTGACTATAATTAATAATATTACCTTTTATTTTTAAAATGAATGTTGTTACGTGAACTATTTAATCAACCCGTGTGTCTTATCACAACCTTGTCTCATTTTATTGACAGCTGGGACAAAATACAATAATTTTAAAGTTTATGCAACTTTTTTTTTCTACCTTATAGCCCCATAATATGTAGTAGGTTGTAAAATCAAATTATCTTTATTAAGGTGATGTATTCAATTATTATATGGTGTTGATAAAAGGTCAAATTTGTGCATAATGAGAGGGCAATTGTTTGATAGACGAGTAGGGAAAATTGTATTTTGTTGATTTGGAGAAGAGCTCTTAAAAAGGTCTCTCTCCACGCATGTCTACAACATTATCAGGGAACCCTCTGCTGGGAGATATACTTTTGAAGGTGGAGTTTTGGGAGTTTTCATGTCAGAAAAAATAACATTTTAAATTTGATCAATTGAGATTTTATCCCTATTTTTTTTGCTAAATTTTCTTCAATGGAGCAAGTATGGATAAACACATTGAGCCTCTACTAGAAGCCTCAGGGGGGTGTTTAGTATGTATTTATAAGAAATTGATGTCTCATCCGGAACTGTATGACTGGGCAGTCTGTAAAAATCATGGCGGGGAAAAGTTTTTGGTCTTTCTTGCAAAAGCTTAAGGGTAACAGAGAGTGACGCGTAGAAAGGGAAGGTATAATACACCACAGTTCAGCGCCCTCGGAATTTTATATGGGAAATCTCACTATTCCACCCCTCTTATTTCTCCCAGTATAATTTTCTATCAAGTGCCTTGTATATTCCACCATCCAACTCTTCCTTTTTGGCTTTCTATGCTCAGAATGGGGGGAGAAGAGGGACTCTATTCTGTGTATATGGTTTGTAATGTTGGCTTTTCGAGGGACGACAATATGCTGGTGAAATATTCAGGACGATCGATTTTGTGTGGTGTTGATGCTTCTCCTGCTGTCTCATTCCCTGCTTCTTCAAAATGGCAACACCAGAAAAACACCCCAGTAATCCTCTCACTCACCCCGGCCAGACTTTATATATAATTTTTCCTTCCTCAGCATTCTCTGTGCCCGCTTCGGGTGAACTCGGGGTTGTGCCCAAGGATGAGGGAATCGGGGACTTTAAGTGTTCTTGTATATAGAGCTAGGAAAAAAGTGGAACATTTGATGATACTAGAAAACTTCAGAAAATATTTATTGTACCAATGCTTTTAACTTGTAATACTTGTCGAAATTATCCCAGTAAAGCGGGTTTTTATTTAGGACTCTGTTTTTTGAGTTTAGGCGAAAAGTTTTGCTGTAAAACTCAGAAGTTTGTTGAATCCCTGTTATAATTTCTGATCCAAAATGAGAAATGTTTTTTTTTGTGTGAGAAATGTGTTTTGAAATGACATGAAACCTAATTTGGAACTCCTGATGAAAACTAAAGTTCATAGATTAACATTGGAGTTGATAGGAAGGGTCCCAAGAAACAATTTTTTCTTAATATAGCCTTGTAGAAATCCTTAAGTAAGGCACTATAGAACCAAAAATCTTTTTATTTGCTTATAACGCTCTTGGTTCCATCACTGAGATTACTATAAGTAAAGTGGCGCACTCACTTTAAGTTTTTTAAAAGTGTACTAAAAGACTTGTTTAATACTTGGTTCTGTAAGGCAGCTATTTTGCTTCTTGGGGTGCTATATATTAGAAAACTAGTACCAATTTCCTTCTGCAGTATATAAACGATTTATTGTGAAAATTAGCAAAGAACATAGGTACTTACTAATTGCAATTTAAATTTACAACATCTCAGAGGAGAGAAAGTTTCATACTTCGAACACTTCATATTTTTCCAATATTCCTTTAAAGAATCTGACCTATTTTTTTTTTCAGGAAATATATGACTTAAGATTAGCTAATTATCCTTACTGGTGAAGAGTCTGGTTAAAACTTAACTAGCTTGGATTTCATTTATGATATCATAAAACGAATATCAGGATTTTCGACTAAAACAAAAAAAAATTAGGTTAGGTACTTCTATCTGTTGCCATTCGAGTATAAATATATGATCCGATTGCTGTCAAATTTTGTCATATATTATTTGAAATATGATTGATTCGAAATACGCACTCAAGAGTTTTTGATAGTGGCATCATGTAGTGTCACCTTACAGACTTATTGAATGACCTCCCGGCGAGCACAGTTAACCAAAAAAAAAACCGCGTTTTTAGCATGGTTTTGCTGAATCGATTGGCAAAAATATGCTAACCGGTCAGAAGTTCTAGGACAAAAAGCTAACCAAATATATGGAAATGGTACTGTCTTACGAGTGTCGTTTTGAGTTTAGCAGAATTCAGGTGAAAATACGTAAGTTCTCAGCTGATACGTGATTCTATTTTGATCTTAATTAAACTGGATTATGTAACATATCAATCAATAAAATTGTACTTTTTTAGAATATATTTTATGTATAATATCAAGAAAAAATATCAATGTCTGTGATGTTTAAATTCATCAAATTATCATGTTTGGATAATTTTTATCAAACCAAAATTTTGCTGTGATAGTAATTGTTCCTATGAAAAATCATGGAGAAATTCAATACACAAAATTAAAGATTATCAAAAGTCACTTGTCTAATGGCCTTTACAAACTAAAGAATGTCCATATTTGACATTATGGAAGTAATTTTGACAGACCCCTCTAGGCCTAAGGGATTTTTTTATAGTATGTAGATGATGTTGAGTGTATAAAACTTCCGTGAAATAGTAAACTAATATCATGAAATTGTATAACATATATCTTTGACATATAAATTTGCCAGGAATGGCGCCATCTATATATGACAGCCAAGAGATTATTTATCGAAGGACTCAATCTATTATTACTATTGTTTGTAAATATAATGGTGTTATTATGTGAGATACTTTTTGTCATATAACAAGTTCTGGTATATTGTTTTTGAGTTGAATGTTGAATTTTCTGTTCTTGATGTTTTTGAGGTAAATATAAAGTTTGATTTTGGCATTCTTCTTCATAGCAATATAGAATCCTTTGTTGTGAAGAAGTTGTATTTGTTTTCTTTCACAAAATACAACAACAGAAAAGGAAGGAGAACAATATGAAGGATGAAAATCAATGTTTCCCAAATAGAAATAAAATACATAGGGTTGGGGAATAGAGAGAAGAAATAAATGCGATATGAAGCAATATTAGTAGCATAACCTCGTGAGAAATGATATTTTTTTCTGGGGAAAAATTGTCAAAGATAAGTGAATAAAAATTTTCAAGGTGACTTCATGAGAAATAGAATTTCTTGTGTATCAATCTGTTGTGTAATGTGTGATTGAGAATGGTGTGTTTGTGGCCTTTTTTTCTGAGAGTTACGAGGGAGAGAGATAACTTGTGTGATAAATTTGTACAATTTTCCTTTCCTTAATAGATTCCAATTGGCAAGCATAGTGGTTATATATATATAATTTTTTTTGAGTTCAAGAAGCGATATGAGGTCTTTGCATATAGTGTGTCTGCTATATGGTGTAAAATGCGCTTAGAAAATGTGCAACAAAGAGCGGCCCTGACATATTTCCACCAACTGCAGTAAAACTTGAAAGTCATTCGTGCAATAGTTGCAACTAGAACATTTATTTACTCTATGATTTGTACAACAATATTCAGCTGAGTGTTGGGATTATGTGAGTGAAAACGTGAGGTTTTGATGGGTGAGTGAGACAAACACTGATAATGTCACTCTTTTATATATTACATAAAAATAAATGTGAAAATAAGCATATAAAGATGATATAGGTAGAATTATATAGAAATAATTTTCTTTTTACAAACTCCCCCATCAATTGGAATTGCTAAATAGTGACTATTTTGATGCAATTTCTTATAATATGCTACATTGCATAATTTTTCAAAATGTACTTGGAGTTATGGTGTGTGGAACGTTTCCGCCTTTGGGCTAGTTTTTCTTAATTTTTCCCTCACTCAAATACTTTGTGGGTGAGTAAACATTACAAAATTGTCTTTTCAGACAGACTTTTTGAGACATTGAGAAATGAAACCAATATTATTCATAATTTTTGTTGATTTGTTTGTTTTCTATGATTTTTATGTTGGTGAGTTATGATGAATTGTAAATATAAACCTGATATGTAATTTATCTGATTTATTTTATTGTATTTAAGAAATTTAATTAGTTTTATTGATAAAAAATCAACAGGGACTCAAAACAAGTTAAACGTGTTAATTAGAAAACGGTTCGTCATGATAAGTGCCAGAAAATCGTAAAAACAACGTTTAGCACAGTGGATACTGTAGATCCATTTTTTACTTTTAAGTTAACAGGTTTATAAAATCGTTGATTTCAGTTAGAAATACCTTGTAGATCCAAAGAAAAGATAAAACCACAAAAAAAACTTTATTATTAAATTACAAAGAACATCTAAGCAGTGATTAATTCTAAATGATTAGAAAATATTTAAATTTAATCAATAAATAATTCAAAACGGTCAGTAAAATCTTATTTAGTCAGCAAGAACTTAAATTTTGTCAGTAATGGCTCTGGCACAACTTTTAGATCAGGAAAATTTTGTTAAATCTTTAAAATTTAATTTAAATATCAATTAAAATTAGATTAAACTAAATTCAATTTGGCGTGATGTTCAAAAGAATAAGAAGAGTGCGAAAGAGTGGAATAGACTTATGCGAAACATTTGAGATAGAAAATGATGTAAATTTCGATTTCGTGAAATCTATCTGATCTAAAAGGTGTGCCAAAAGCGTAAAGAATTAAAAAATCAGCAGTAAAAGAATTAAAAATGGGCAATAAAAAAATTCAAATCAATTTGTATGAAGATTCAATTTTGTCAGTGTAAAATCGAAATTTGGTCAACAAAAAATTATAAAGTATAGACAGAAGATAAAGAAAGCGGTTACTAAAAATTAAAAATGATGGTGCTGGCACACCTTTTCAATTGAGTGAATTTCAACCGATTTAAATTGTACCTCTTTCTTTTTCAGTGTGAAATCACATTATTAGGTGTTTCTTTCTGTCAAATGAAATTTAAAATTGAAATTCAATTTCAATCTTCATTTGACAGAAAGAGACACAAATATCTTATTTCACTTTGAAAGAGTAAGAGGTAAAATTTCAATCGGTTGAAATTCATTCAATTGAAAAGGTGTGCCAGCGTCATGAGCAGTAAAATATGAAAATCTCAAATTCCCATTTGGGCCAGGGTCTGAATTGGCCTTATTTTCCCTACACGATATTTATAATATTATTATTCAAAAAAAAAATTGAATCATTCAGAAGTAATAGTTTTTGATCATATAATTTTCTAAAATGTATGTACTATAGTTGTATTTACAGAATAATATAGATCCGTTAATCAGTCTATAATATTCTAAAGCTTTCATAGTTCGAAAATTTTGGAGTAAACTAGCTGACACTCTAAAATACATATTAGGAACTCAATAGGTTATTAATTCAATTATCGGATAGACGGGATAGACTTTACTTGTTAAATTTTAAAAAATGGTTTATGAGGTACATTTCTTTTCGAGATACAGGAAAATGGTTTTCAATAAAGTTGTAGAGCTCTAATTTTCCTACATAATTGTAGAACAAAAGATATCTGAAATCTTTTTGGTAATCTCCAAAATAAATGTATTTTGTTGTTTTGTTGGTTCGAGAGCTTTTGGTTGTTCTTTAAAGAATATATGTATTTTTCAACTGTGAACTTCAGAAGAAGATCTAACACAGCCCATCGGTTGTTTGCTTGTTTATCTTGAACCAATATTCTGAAGGTAATACTCCAAAGCTTAAAATAGATTGTCCTCCAAAAGAAAATTTCGATGCACAGTGAAATTGAAATAACGTGCTTATAAAGAGGTGGAATGTTTGAAAAGAGAAGACGTGTTTTTTATTTATCCTTTTTTTCATCCTTGTATACTCGTACCTTTATATTATATTATTGTCAATGTGTTTTTTTTGGCCTCTTGGGAAGAAACATACAGCAGCTGGTAATAGAAAATATGACGGTTGTACATTTTCTTTCAATGTACAATAATATTCCTTTAAAGAGATCATCCCTTCTGGTTGAAATTAGGTAATCTTAAATATTTTGTTGAAGGAGACGTGAGATTTTTAGGTGAAATCTTGTGGAAAATTATATTTTTCTCTCCCTCAACTTTTTCAATCATAATATTCTTTCATGCAACTAAAACCCTTACATATGCTCCCTGAAAAGCTGAAAAAAAGTCTTGGAAATTTTTATTCAATTCACTTGAGCAGGTGGTTGATGGTACTTTCGAATATGTCTTATTCTTGCGGACAGGGTTTTTTTTTTGTTTGGGGTGAAGAGAATTGAGCAGATGGTTTTCTTTCCTTTGTTGCTTTTCAATAGCAATTTCTTTAGTTTTTTTTGTCTTTTTAAATAAAAATATTTCTCTTAACAATTTCTCTATAAGTACTTGTTTGTATTATAATTGTTTGTCGTATTCTTCGAGGACATTTTTGCTTGTTGCAGAAAATGCTATATTTAAGAGGTTTTGTGTGTGACAACGAAAAGGGTGTATTTCAGTTTCAGAAAAGATAATTTATCATCTACCAACTGTTGAAATTCTCCTGAGGGAATATGTCTATCTGCACGAAATCCACTGTTCTGTTAAAAATCAACTCTTTGGCTTTCTTATATGTGTACTACTTTTTTTAATTTGTCTAAAGAAGTAATTAGCATTTTTTCCCCAAGTGATGGATTCTTTCATGGCATGGTGAAAAAAATCACTTTCTCCGAGAGTCACCCTCCTTTTTTTCACATACATTTCCTTACATGAAGTAATTACCTTCGTGACACACCCCCACATGCACACTCTTAAGGGAGCTATTTGCCCTAAATTGAGTCCTTATGACACAATTTTTATGCACTGCACAGACCTTTTTATGAGCAAATTTCACTCAATGTTTCCCGTGATGGTAGGAAGAAATATAGGCGAACTGTTTATCAATGGATTTTGTCCCCATTTTCGTGAACTTTTCGATGCAATTTTTTTAACGGTTCGATGATAAGTTGTCGATTTTTACATGATCTTCTGCACTGTTTTTATTAAAGAAGATAATTTAAAGCAATTTTCCAGTTGTGTAAAGAATTCAATGTATGAGTAATAGCGGCCACCGTCGTCTTAGCGTTGAAGATCAACCTTCTGAGTAAAAATGGTAGAAGACTTTCTTATGTGCCATCTACGTGATTCAACAAGAGTTTAACATAAATAAACAAAAGATGCTAAAAAGAAGATGACGGCCCAACGAGATACAAATACAAATACCTTGTTCGAACGCGATAAATAATTCATATGAATAATCGAGTTTAACATAATGTATAGACAATTTCTTCAATAACTTTTCACCATTTTAAAGCTAAATTATGACTCTTTCGTATAGAATGCCCCCGGTTAATCAAAGATAACATTCTGTTACTTTTCACTGTTTACTGTTAGAAATTCCTAGTTGAGCCTTGTACCTATTAGCAAAAGAGTGAGACAAATGGTTGTCAGTCTTGTATTGAAATTTTTCATCGCTAAAGTAGTTTTCTAGAACTATGAAGGGGTGCGGTGATCCGATGAAGCAATGCCTGGAATGTAAGGGCCCAAATAGACCCAGGCTGATCCTCGAGAATAGTTAGTCTGTAAAATTTTGCAATAAAGATTTTTCTCAAATTGTCTTACACTGCGGGCTTAGGATCATCGATTAGAGATACTTTGCATAAATTTTCTTCACCTAATCCATTTACTGTTCAATTTTATAAGCTAAATATTCTGGAGAATCAGCCTGAGTGTATGAGGGCCCTAAGGCTTAAAATCATATCAACCAGGATCCCAGCGTTTTTGGCGAACTATCATAGATGTGTGGCATGGCGCTATCTTAATGTAAAACCATTTCCTTGCTATTGGTTTGTTCGATATACTCAATTTTCAGCATTTAGTTTGAATAGAGCCACTTTTTCTGGCCATTAGTTCTATCTATAGATTATCCATCGTTTGCTACAGAACATTCTATTAGATAACCCGGTTTTCATTGCCAATATTCAAGTAACTAAATATTCAAGTTTCCAGTGAACACCAAAACCTGAAAATCTGGACTTTTTAGGGGATTTTTTTTAACTACCAACAACATTCTGCTAAGCTTCAGTATTTTAGGTTGGCTAGGTTTGTCGTATATCTGGTTCTTTTCATATTCTTGTAAACGGTTTTGTTATTATTAAAATAGCATTTTACTGCGTTTTTCATCTCCATAAGCGCTTTGATATTCTGCGATTTTCTGATCCGAAAACTCAATTAATCTTACAATATGGTTCGTATTGCGAAACAAATCGATTTTCAGTGATTTTCACTTGTGCGAGAAACGGATTCTATAACCAATTACAGCCTTATCCGCTACGTGGGATGCCGCCGCCGATAGGTTTTCGAACCTCACGGGAAAATTTAATAAAAATTGGACAAAATTCCTTGGTTGAAAAGGGCAACCTATCCCTATATGTTACAAGAATATAATTTTACTTTGGAAAAAATAAAATAAATTCAATATTCGATTTCGGAAGCTGACCACCTTCCCTTACTTCTTTCTATCGTTTTTTTAGGACATTCTCTTATCCATGTTCTTGCAGACTAAAGTTTTAGTAGCTTTCTGGGTATTTGGACAGGATTTTACCGTGAGTACAGTAAGTCTCAGTGAGTACGGACGTGAGTTCGTGTTGAGACGTACAAGTGGTAATAAGACGTAGTGGGGAGAGCTCGCAACAGTCTAGAGCAGAGGTGTGCAAGAACCGTTTGAAACCGAATAAACGTCAAAATAAGTTAGTTCAGGTAGCGTTTTGACCATTGACGTACAAGTTTCATTTGACGTTTGTTCGGTTTCAAACGGTTCTTGCACACCTCTGGTCTAGAGTCATGTGGTCTCCATTAAAACTTCATCCTAAATTAAATAGGAAGGACGATAAAGTTTTAGTATAAGGATGTAAAATATTAGGTAAAGGAAATTTATGTCAAGGACCTCTAATTGAAGGTATTTTGGCTGTAGATCCATCTCAGTATTGGCCTCTCGAAGATTAGTAGCGATTGATCTTTAGCTCGGGTCATATACACTACCTCTAAGACAATTGGCCATTAGCAAAAATCGGGCAACTCTTTATGGCAGCGCCCTAGATTAGGGATAAAATCAGTACCTAAAATCCCCTTACAATAATGATTCTTCTCACGGAAGAAAGATTGCAAGATATATTCATTGCCCTAAAGTTACAAGCACTTCCCAAAATTGCCCCATATTCATATGAATTGTAAATTAACATTTATCACTGTTAGTGCATTCATATCCTTATCAAACTTGCAATTAAATGTTTATTTTATTAATGGGTTTGTGTATGTGAAAAAAAATGTGAAGGAAGGAGGAAGTGCAAAAATATGCAACACGTGCCGATATAGTATTTCATATTCATAACATAAGAAAGGCATATATTATTTATGAGAAGTGCGAGACGCATCGAAAAAAAAATTGCATTGGGGTGAGGTCAAGAAGTGCAAAATTTCTCGATGATTATCTCGCAGAGAAGTAGTTACAAGTTTTTTTTGTATGTTCTTTTTGCAATTTTCTCAAAGGTTTCCCTTAGAGTGTTCTAGTTTTTTTTGTCGTGGACTTGAAAGAAGTATCAACAATTTATGTTATACATTGTAATTTGTTAATTGGTCTAATGAGGGTATGGCAAGAAAAGGGCATTGTACCCGTATATACCCGTATTTCCCTTTTGATTCCAGTCTCTTCAAGTGTCAAGAAAATGCATAGCATTTTTTTTGCATTGCATGTTGGGACTTAAAATTTGCATTAAAAAGGGAATTTACAGTATGATTCTTCAGCCCGAGGAAATGTGAAGAAAGCTTTTGTGTAATACTGATTGTCTTCAAATGATGAATGTTGTGAGAAGTACTTAGGATTGTTGTGGTTGTATTTTAAATTCAATTAATGAGTACAGAAATGGCCTTTTATATGTGGCGAAATGAGTGTTGTTGGGTAGATTAAGGGAAGAGATGATGAAAAAAAAAAGAAACGACGATCCATTATTCAACCGTCTTCTTTTTCCATCCAATTGCAGGGCGATCAAGGCATTCCAGCAGTTGCTGTATGTCTGTCCGGACTTTGCACGTGCCAATGAAGTCCACCTGCGCCTGGGGCTTATGTTTAAAGTGAATGGTGACTACGAAACAGCATTGAAACACCTGCAACTTGCCTATTTGGATTCATCCTCACCTACATTATCGTCAAAACTTGAAAGTAAGTTTGATGGAAAGACACTTTAGTCAGAGAGAAAGAATTTTTCATTTCTTGCAAACAAAACTCTCCCATAAAATGCCCATTAATAAATTTATAGTCATGTCGTTCTTCACAATATCCCAAACAAGTTAAAGATGTTACCATTTTGCTGTAAACCTAAATTAATTCTGTTTTAATGTCACAAGAAATATCCGTATATTTCTTCCCTTTCTTTTTACAAAAAAATGTGCTGAAGTTAAATGAGTTAAAATAACTTTTTAATTAACTTACGTTCAATTGATTGTATTTGTGTACAAGATTCATCAGTCAGAGGTGAGTGACACTCAAATCGACAATTTTCATCTGAATAGGGACAGGAAAAATCTCTGCCTCCACTCAGGATTGAACTGCCGGACTAACACATTAAGTGTTTATTGAGAAATTAATAAGTTCTTAATTCATTTCCTTACTCATGTAGAACGCCCAACAATTAAAGAAATTTGTATGTGAAGATGAGACAAAAATCAGTGTTTTGTGGAGAATAGCGATAATAAAATGGCATAGCTCAGGCTTAACTCTAAGTACTTAATTAAAGCCTTTGTTTGAGTCCTTAATTAGGTTATTAATAAAACTGCTATAAATGTGGGTAACTTTGTTCGTCTAAGCTGAGTTTGTCCTCCCTCCTGGTAGTCGTAAGCTTTTCTCTAATTCTAGCTATTAACGATGGTCTTCGCCGATTCGATTCGATAAGATATGCAATAGGTATCCGATAGAGTAATCCGACATTTAATTAGTTATTTTGAGTTTACCACATAAAAAATGGTTGTTCCCAGCTCTATTACTTAGTCCGGACTCAGGCTTTTTTTGTTATCTTCAACTGCTGCCAAACTATACTATTCAAGTCTTCATAAAGAATTGTACTCAATGCCGGATTTAGGTGGGTTCCCCGAGGACACGGCACCGGGCCTCCACATTTTAGGGGCCTCCACATTTAATAAGTCTATCATGGTTACAATTGTCAGAAAATAAAACTTATTAACAAAAAAACTGCAAATTACATTTTTATTAGCGATTAGAGCATTTATTTTTTACTGGCCATTTTTTTATTTTTTACTGCTCATTTTTAATTCATCACTGATCACATTTTAATTTTTTACTGATCATCTCGAATATTTCTGCTCCTCGTTTTTAAATTTTTTACTGACCACTTTTTTTATTTTTTTCTGACCGATTTTTATTTTTTACTGCTGTGCTGATTTTTAATTTTTTTTACTGATCACTTTTTAATTTTTTCACTGATCTACTCGAATATTTCTACTGATCATATTTAATTTTTTGTTGACCACTTTATTTTTTACTGCTCATTTTTAATTTTTCACTGCTTTTTTAAATTTTTTACTGCCCTTTTTTAGTTTTTTACTGACCATTTTTTTATTTTGTACTGACCATTTGGAATTTTTTGCTGGCTAAATTTGACTGACAGGTTTTAAGTAAACTTAACATTTAAAAACCCGAGCCAAAAAATCACAATTTGTACTAGATGTATCTCGAATAAAAAAAATAGTAAATTGATTAAACGATAATAAAATTACATAAATAGTTATTAAAATGTAAGGTTCCCGGAACACGAATTTATAGAGCAAAAAGGCAAAGATATGCATTTCCGGATTATGTTATATATTCTTATATATTATATTATGTATATATATATATATTATATATCCTGATTATATTATCCGGACTATAGAGAGAATTTATTAGAATTCAGGATTTTCGTGAGAAATTTTCACATTTGGATCATCTGCTAAACGGAAGATTTGACAAGAGTTAACTCATTTCAGGGAAGTCGAGCCAAACTAGCCAAACTGACCAGGAAACTTTCGGGGAACCCATGATTTTTTCAGGGATATCAAGTAACCCATATATTTTTTAGGGAACTCAAGAAACCTGTATATTTTTTTCAGGAACCCAGGGAATTCATAAATTTATCAAGGATCTCGGGCAATATATGATTTTTTTCAACCCATGTGTTTTTTCAGGGAACACATGTTTTTCCCAGAAAACTCAGGGAACCTATGATTTTTTCAGAGAAAACATAGATTTTGCAGGAAACCAGGGAACCCCCCGTGTATTTTTTCAACAGTGAGAGAAATCCGAAAAAGTTAAAATAACATTTCGGAAATGTTAATTTTACCCTGCAGTATTGATCCGAAATCGGTGTAAATATTACCCTTTTTAGGTGTATTGGGGTTAAAGTTACCCTTTTCATGTTAATTTTACCCTTAAAAAGGTGTAAAATTAACATTAAAAATGTTAATATATTTTTACACCTAAAAAAGTGTTAAAGTTATGAGGAAAAAAAGTTAATCGCACCCTCTTTATTTTCTCAGTGAAAGAACCCAAAGATCCCATGATTTTTTTCCTTGATTCTGAGGAACCCATGATACTTTTTAAGGAAATCTTTTATCTAAAAAATGCCTTAATTGAGGACTTAATAAGTACTTATTCAGGGTTTGGCCAAAGCTTTTATTTAAAAACTTGAACTTTTAGCGAGAGATCCCGAGCTCAATCCTCAATGGAAGCTGGACTGAATACTTCTGCCTCTGTTAGAGATTAGTATCTTTGAGTATCGCTCACTTTGACTGACGAATTTTGTAGTTACAAAAAAAAACAAACATAATGAAAAGGAACAATAAGAAAAGACAATTTATTCTCGCTGAGAATAAAAGAAAAAAAGACGCATTTAAAAGAAGAAAATATGAGATTTTTCTTAATTAATAATTGTTATTTTACCAAAATTTCCAGTTCGTTTTCACATTGCCCATCTGTATGAAGTGCAATCAAAGCATAAGGCGGCGAAAGTGGCGTATGAGCAGTTACTTAACGAAAAACAGCTGACACCGCAACTAAAAGCAGATATTTATCGGCAGATAGGTAAGCATTTTACCTCAATCACTTTTCAATATATTTTTTTAATTGAAAATAGAACAATGAGCATATACCATCTTCAATGATGAAAATTGATTCATTTAAGCATGAGAATATCATAAAGAACAGCTAAGAAAAAAAAATATATATGGTTTTAAAATAGCGTGGGAAATTCATTTTTGTGTTTAAAGTTTAAAGAAATTTTATTTGTATTGTTGAGATAAAATATCTGGGGTATCAAGTGTTTGTCTTTTAGAGGAAATTGTGCAATGAGAAATAAATGAGGCTGAATGTGGGTTTCAATATAAGAGTATTCTCTCCCTCTGGGTGGGAAAGTTTATTTATAAACTTTGGATAAAATGGCAATTTTCAAAGCAATCACATTTCTAAATATTTCAAGTTCATTTCTCTGATATATATTTGTTTTGAGTACAGTGAAATGGGGACTATTATTTGATATGAGATGGAAATTTTCAGAAATAAACCAAAATGTTTTGTTGCATGGTTATTTTTGCTGTTAGAAATAAAAACAAAAACGTCGATAAAACGTATTCATTGATCCAATTCAAAACGAAAACTATCGTGCTCAAGAGTTTGAGTGTTTAGAAAAGTATTTACCGGTTAACAAACAATTTGAACCACTTTATAAATGAACAAACATAACAAACAAAATTTATAAATTGATTTTAAAATGTTCTTCTCTGTCAAAATGTCATGCTAAAATTTTACGAAATAACTTTTTCAGTTTGTTCAGTAGCAAAAGGTTTGTTATGTTAATGACCTACAAACTTTTATTTCGAATTTTGTAAAGTATGAAAAATGTACCTCTGAATCTAAAAACCTTTTAACAATTGTTTTTCCTGTGCATCACGAAGAAGAACAAAAGAAAGCATTAAACAAAGCAATTTTAGATACTCTGTACGATCTTAAGCTTCGTAATGACTAAAATTTTCCTGTATTTCTCAATAAATGTGCGATCATCGCACCTATATTTTAAAAACAAAGCTAAAGTGTCTAATTTTTAAAATATATTGCGAAGTTTCATTCATTCAGAGACATAGAAAAAATTTAGTCATTATGAAGCTTCCCCTAGTCCCTGTGTTATTATTGATAAAAACTAGGGTAAATTAAGCTAATTCAAAACCTGCTTCAAATGGAATTTTTTCGCTACTTCAAATGGAAACTTCATAGTTTTCATGATTAATACAGTACTAAATTATTATATTTATATATTTTCTATGCCTCAATTTCATTATTTAGTTAATTTTGCTCCAAATAAAGCGAAAATCCATTCATATTCACAAATTTTAATTTGTTAATTTCTCAGAAAAATTAAAAGTGTACCTATTCACCATCGAATTTTTCATCGATCGACCATGTTTTCCAATGAAAAACACAATGAGGTGACTTATATTTTCATTTCGTCTAACATTTAGGGCAAGTGTGCCAAATTTCGGCATAGTTGCATGCAAGCGCCAAAGGCTCAAGTTTGCGATGTAATATTTTTAATACAAATTGATTTTTTTTATTCCTTCTACTTAAGGAGTGTTGCTTAAAACCTTGTAGACAGTTTATCGTCTTTATTTACTCTAAAATCATTCTTAATACATTTTCAAATGAATAAAAATGTAGACATAGCTTTGGTGTCCTATTTCGACCACCATTACTCTCGTAGTTCCTTGCCCTTCAGGAATTCTTCCAATGCCTTTTTCACGTCATCTCGTTTGTCGAAGCTACATTTTTTGTTATTCTTTTGAATTGTATAATCTCTAGAGTATGTAAAAACTAAAAATTCATGAAAATTCGAGGAACAAAAAAGGTGGCCGAAATTGCAAGCTGGCCGGAATTTGGCACACTTACCCTATGTCATATTTCTGGCTAATTTTAGTTAAATTAGGTGCTAATCTTTATTGTTAACGATACGTGAAGTTTTCAAATGTAACAATTACCTATTTCGTGAACAAAAAGGGTTTTTCTGAATTGTCTGCAAATTCTTCAATAGGAAACCCCGGAAATATGATTTTTTTTGGAGAGATTTTCTTATTGTTTTAGATGGGGAAGGAGAAAAGACTAGGAATAATAACAAATCCTGCACTCAGGAGCAACTCAACAAGGTTTTGAAAGCCTTTCGTCGCGGTTTCACTCACACTGTTTGTCCCCAATTAGAAACTTCCCTTGTCTCCATTTGGATTAATATGTTTCCAATAGAAGCATTTTACGCTCGCGTATTTTTCTTGTATTTGAGAGGTTTTCAAATTATATCTAAAGAATTTTCACTAAACAGTAACATTTTAGAAGAGTCAAGGAGCAAATTTATGTAGTTTTCTATAGAAAAAAATTGATCTTAACTCTTTCCGGACCGCAGCATATGCTGCAAGACAAGTACGCCATTTTTTAATCAAAAATATCTAAGCTCAGGAATTAATTGAGGTCCTACAAAACATATCTTATATTTGGACATCCTTATAGTTTGTAAATCCACAACAATTGGATTTTTATCAGTTCTGAGTAATTAAAAAAACATTGTTTTTCACTGAATATTCATATGCTGCTTTGGGTACTCAGAGTCCCAAAAGAGACGAAAGAGTTAAAGTGTTGAATCTTCTGTCAAAGTTAAAGCGTCTGGAAATGGTTTTGAATTAGGACCCTAGAGTAAGATTTACCCTAAAGTAAGACCTTTATCTGGTGCATATTTTTACCTATTTAAATTGCGTTTAATCGAAAAGGTGTGCGCGCACTGTAACTTTCTTTTCCCATCAAATATTGATTCCATTTAGTGTCATTTGTTTGCAAATCAATTCATCAAGATTCTTACAAGTTAATTAATTACTTATTTGTGTGTTATGTGAAGTTAAATATCCGGAAAAATAGATTCAAAATCCTTGGAAATCCTCCAATTAATGGGTCAATTCAGTGATTCAGATGATTTGTTTGCTTGATTATAAAATAAATGTGCGTAGGTAATTTAAAGGTTAGAAGCTTCCTCAACAAGTATATTAACGAATTTAACTGAAATCAGCTGAAGAAGTATCCTGACTATCTTGCAGTTTAGAGTTCTAGAGATATTCTTTATGCAAAGATCAAGTAAATATATTTAAATTGAAGATTATTGTGAATTATTTGAAAATTTTATTCCAAGAATTTGCGCCATCTAAAAGACAAAATTTTCCACAAAGGATTTTCTTGTTGTCTCTTGAGTTTCAATACTTGTTATTCTGTTTTCGATTTTGACACGCAATGAGAATGCATAGGTCAAATTGGGCACGGGAAAATTCAGTATAAATCATTTGATTTCTAGGATGGATGTACCATTCAATTGATACATTGGGAGAGAAGCGCACACGTGAAACATTTGCTATACATTACCTGCAGAAGTCAATTGAAGCAAGTCCAACATCGGGTCAGTCACTGTATCTACTGGGTAGGTGCTTTGCTGGGCTCAATAAAGTGCACGACGCTTTTATAGCATATCGGAATTCAGTGGAAAAGAGTGAGGGTAACGCAGACACATGGTGCTCCATTGGGGTACTCTATCAGCAGCAGAATCAACCTATGGATGCACTACAAGCCTACATATGTGCTGTACAATTGGATAAGTCACATAAGGCAGCTTGGACGAATTTAGGCATATTGTATGAGAGTTGTAGTCAACCACGGGACGCATTTGCTTGTTTTTTGAATGCCACAAGGACACAACAGACACAGGAGGCAGCAGTAGCGGTTGTGGGAAGTATTGTAGGTGGCAATCAGCAGCAACAGCAGCAGCAACAAGGACAGGGACAGGGACAAGGGCCAGTGGTGGGAAAGTTAAATAATTTGCAGCAGAGGATCAAATTTCTGCAGTCCCAACTGGCGCACGCTCCTATGCCGAGTATAACGTCCAAGAGGCGCCAATTGCCCTCAATTGAGGAGGCGTGGAATTTACCAATATCTGCAGAGATGAGTTCACGCCAGCAACAACAGCAGAGTGCTCAAGCCAATCACCATCAGAGGCAATTTCAGAAGACCCCAACTGCTGGACAACAGCAAGTTATTGTGGGTCCTCCACCGCCATATCCCAATGCTCAGGCACCTGGGGCACCTATTGCGTCCAAACGCTTCAAGACGGATGACGTCCAGAGACGTCCCGGACAACCATCATTTTACCTAACACAGCAACAGCTGCAGATGTTGCAGTATCTGCAGCAGAATCAAGCAAATCTACCATTGCATCAGCAGGAACTGCTGCAACAGCTAACACAGCAGTACAGGCTAATGCAACAGCATCAGCAGCAACTTAGACTTCAGCAACAGAGAGCTCAGCAGACTGGTGGACAGCCAGTTACTCGTTCCTTTCCTGGGCAACAACAAACCCCTGGGAATGGAACGAATTTCCAGGCACAGCAAAGGACACCACCGTCCGGAACAGTAGCTCAGACAGGTTTTGCCGACAGCACAGGCAACTTCCCAGCTGCTACAGGACATACCCAGCCTGCTGCAGGGATGCCCTTCAAAGCAGCTGCCGGAGGTCAAGCTACCACTCCAACTACATCTTTCCATCAGGACTTTGTGGCTTCTTCAGCTTCTCCAACCATCACCACCAGCCAATCGGATTTGGGCGTGACGGATCAAGAGCTCAGGGCCATTCTAGCCCAGAGAGATATTGCAACGACTCTTGCGGAAAATCTGCTAAAACAATTCGGTTCGGAAGACATTGATATCAAGGAGGAAGTTCCCGATGTGCCCACTTCTGTTGCACAGACGTCAGTTTCTGTTGTGGCAGATAGCACAACAAATCCACAGAAGTCACCTCCGATGAAGTGTGAAGTGACATCAACGAGCAATTCAGTGAAGAATATCATTCCAAAGCGAGAGATTAAGATGGAGCCAGTGCTGAAGATTGAGAAGCTCTTTGAGGGTGATCAGAAACCGAGGTTCTCCATTGAGATGGATTCCAAGCAGATTTCTGAAATGTGCAAG
The DNA here is from genome assembly GCF_024763615.1 of Phlebotomus papatasi. NCBI lineage: Eukaryota > Metazoa > Arthropoda > Insecta > Diptera > Psychodidae > Phlebotomus > Phlebotomus papatasi. The sequence continues at coordinate 329,735 of NC_077224.1, forward strand.
TAAGTGAAAGCATTTTCCTAATCACTCAAGAGTGCTCTATTTCTCTAATTTGAACAAGAAATTTCTAGTTCAAAAAAAAAGGGAATGAGCTCCAAATTGTCTGTTACAAAGTACAATAATATGATGTTTTATTTTAAACTTTCGTTCTACTGAAAGCCATGCAAGAAAACTTTAAAATCTGATTTTTTATTACTATACGCAGTGAAAAATTGTTGATTGGAAATGATTTTCTTCTCTACAAAAAAAGTTGATTTTCTGATTTTATTTAGGCAAAATATTGATACCAATTTATCAACTATTATCATTTAATATTGAAGACATTTTGATGATTTTTTAAAAATTGAATGAAACAACTAAATAAGGTAAAGTGCCTTCGAGTCGACCGGTTCTTCGACTCGACCGCTGGTCAATATTTGAATGTTTTAATGGTGAATTTCTATAAAATTGTCACTGATTCGTATTCATTTATGGTATAATTGACCTATTACTATGACCTATTAATTGAACTCTACCGGTCGAATTGAGGAACCGGTCGACTTGAGGGCACTTTACCTTAATCAACGATTGATAACAATCTGTTAACTGTTGCTCATTATCGAAGAACAACTCAAGGATCAACTGTTGATTATCAAACAGAAAAATCAACATTTGATAAGATCTACAGTCTATAAATTATGAAATAACAAAAATCAACTGTTGATGGAACAACCTATCAACAGTTGATCATCGAATATCAAAGGTCAACTAAGTGACAAATGGTTGATAATAATATATAGACCGTTGATCGTTAAATATCAAATATTGACGGTTGATAAAATAACCTACCAACTGAACTGTTGATTATCCAATATCAAAAACCAACTGCTGATAAAACAACTTACCAATTGTTGATCATTCGATATTAGAGATCAATTGAATTATTAATGGTTAATTATTAACTTAATTATTATGCCCAACGCACAATAACTTTTATTTTTTAAACATGTTTTTGACATTTCAGTGAGAGTGTGTGAGATCTTGATCTAGTCATCTCGCTCACTCTCATAGAAAATTTTGAAAACATGTTTACAAACAAAAGTTATTGTGCGTTGAGCATTAATCTACAAACTGTTTATTATCAAATCTCAAAAGCCAATAGTTAATAAAACAACCCTCCAATTTTTGATTATTTAATATTGAAGGTCAAGTAAATGATTAAAGGTTGATATTTGCCTACAGACTGTTGCCAGAATCGAACTAGAGTTATCTCGTTAACTAGACGAGTGCTCTACCAACTGAGCTATATTAGACGATCATATTCATCTACAAACTCTTCATTTATAAATAACTAAATAACCTAACAATTGTTTACAAATGAATATCAAAGATCAACAAATGATTAACTTTTATGAAATTTTAATAATCAACTAAATGGTGATGATATGAGAAGTCATAAAAGTAAGTTAAAATAAAATTGCCTTAGAGCTGATTAGATTAGCTTTTCTTTCTTTTTGACTGGCCTAGCCCATATATTGTAAAATCGAAACATAAAACCAGAGAAAAGGGACATTTCCACTGTTTTATTTAGTTTGGTCCTGGAGGTTGAAATCAACGCTGAGACGGCGGTGGTCGCATAGACGCGTGGGAAAGATCAAGAATGAGATGAAATAAATTTAAATGGAATTCAAATCATATGTTAAACATTAATATTAGTTTTAATTTTTTAATTAATAAACTATTATTATTATTATTATTTTCAATCAAGTGTCAATTTTTAAACATTAAATTATTCCTTTTTTTTTGTAAAATTCCTTTCTAATTGATATTTTTTTTCTAACTGTATACTTCAGGTGAGATACAACTTTCTAGTGATAGAAGTGCATATGATCACTTATTTTTCACAACAGAAACTAATATTTGCACATCAAATCAACTTTTCTATCAACAATTTCTCTCTGTGTACAAAAAACAATTTATTCCTTATGTACTTTGTATGTATAGTTTATATTCTGTAATATTCAACCTTGTGTCTGGGTAGATCGATGGATTCCAAGCAACCTCCACCTCCGTGCTGTATTCTGGCTCCGGACACTCCACCCCCGTGTCCGCCAGACTGTCCGCCGCAGCGTCTGTCGCGTGAACAGCTGCAGCCACCAACGCCATCGGTTCACTTGGAGAATAAGAAACACGCCTTCAGTCCGCAACTGCAGGAATTTTGTCTGAAGCACCCAATTGCTGTGATAAGAGGCATGGCGGCAGCTCTCAAACTAGATTTGGGGCTGTTTTCCACCAAGACACTCGTGGAAGCAAATCCAGATCATAGTGTTGAGGTCAGGACGCAAATGCATCAATCATCAGATGAGAATTGGGACATTGGGCAGGCTAAGAGAGTGTGGGCCTGCATTTCGCATCGATCGCATACAACCATTGCAAAGTATGCCCAATATCAGGCGTCCAGTTTTCAGGATAGTCTAAAAGTGAGTGAAATTTTAAAGATTCTGGATTTTTTTGGTGGAGTACTTTTACTAATTTCAAAATGATGTTACAAATTTTTAACTTTCGTTCTTCTGAAATGAGAATGAAGAAAATTTTATTTACTGATTATTTTTTCTTTCTATAGAGGAAGAATTTCAGGTTTCGCACATGCTCTGGCTTCGAACACTTTTATATTTTTCCTATATTCCTTTGAAGAATCTTCAAAAAAAAATGACATAGTTATGTCATATTCATTGAAGGAATATGAAAAAACAGAAGTGTGCGAAGCTATGTGCGAAGCTTGAAACTTTTCCCTACTTTAGAAAATTTTTTGAAGAATATTTTTTCCAAGGAGAATTTATGAAGGAATTCGTTGGTTTTTGATTTTTTTGCAGGAGGAACGTGATAAAACCGCTGGAATACACAATTTTTCAGATTCAGATTCCAAAGATTCCCTAAGCAATAATGGTACCAATGGAAAGAAGAAGAAGCTCAAGAATAATTCTAAAACTCTCAGGTAAATTTTTATTTATTTTAAATTTGATATTTTTTGCAGCATTTCAAATTAGAATACCATTTGATATCAAACAATAATGTTGAATGGATTTGATGAGATGCGAGAAAAGAAGGAGAAAATTCCTTGGAAGAAATTTCGCTAGCGTCACATAGAAATTTAAGCAATTTTGTGAAGTTTGATAGTAGCTTCTTCCACAAAATTCCTTCAAAACTTTTTTGTTTTTTGTTTATGTTGAGGGGAAAAAAGTGAATTAAAATAGCGAATAAAATTGTAGATTTGGGACGAATGTTGATCTCTCGGATGAGCGTAAGTGGAAGCCCCAGCTGCAGGAATTGCAGAAGTTACCGGCTTTTGCACGGGTCGTGAGTGCTGCCAATATGCTGTCGCATGTTGGTCATGTGATTCTGGGCATGAATACGGTGCAATTGTATATGAAGGTGCCGGGTAGTCGGACACCTGGGCATCAGGAGAACAACAACTTCTGCTCCATCAACATCAACATTGGGCCAGGTGACTGTGAGTGGTTTGCCGTGCCCGATGCGTATTGGGGTGGGATTCATGCACAATGTGACAAGAATAACATCAATTATCTGCACGGATCATGGTGGCCAGTACTTGAGGATTTGTACAAGGCCAATATTCCAGTCTATAGATTTATTCAGCGACCTGGTGATCTCGTTTGGGTGAATGCTGGGTGAGTTTTATCAATTTTACTTTATTTTTATTATTTTTTTATTTAGATAATTCTTTTGAATCAAATTATGGCTTCAATTAAGTGATAAAATGCAACAATTTATCTCAGCGTCTTCTCTCACGTTTAAGTGCTTTTTAAGTATTTAATAAGTCCTCAAGGAGTGATTTAATTTTAAAGTTGTAGAACATCCAACAATCCAAAAAAATGAAAATGAGACAAATGTTAGCGCTTTGTATCGAGTAGCGAACCTACTATGGCTTGACTTAGCCTTAGCACTAAGTACTTAATTAAGAACTCTCGGCTAAGTTCTTTTTAAGTAGTTACTAAAACATGTGCACGCTGAAATGCTCCATCGAAAAATGGCTCTCAAACATTAACCACAGCATATAAAAAAAAACAACAATAGTATTTTTGGAAAGAAAATTTTATTAGGGTAAATTAAGCTAATTCAAAACCTGCTCCAAATGGAAATTTTTCGCTACTCTAAATGGAAACATCGTTGTTTTCCAGATAAATACAGTACTAAATTATTATATTTATATATTTTCTATACCACAGTTTCATTATTTAGTTAATTTTTCTCCAAATAAAACGAAAATCCATTCATATTCACAAATTTTAATTTGATAATTTCTCAGAAAAATTAAAAGTGTACCTTTTCACCATCGAATTTTTCATCGATCGATCATGTTTTCCAATGAAAAACACAATGAGGTGAATGTTGTTTATTCGTTTTGTTTAACAATTAATGTCACATTTCTGGATAATTTTAGTTAAATTAAGTGTTAATCTTTATTGTTAACGATACGTGAAGTTTTCAAATAAAATAATTACCTATTTCGTGAACAAAAAGGATTTTTCTGAAGTGTCTGCAAATGTTTCAATAGGATACCCCGGAAATATTATTTTTTGGAGAGATTTTCTTATTGTTTTAGATGGGAAAGGTGAAAAGACTAGGAATAATAACAAATCCTGCACTCAGGAGCAACTCACTAAGGTTTTGGAATCTTTTCGTCGCGGTTTCACTTATACTGTTTGTCCCGAATTAGAAACTTTCCCTTGTCTCCATTTGGATTAATATGTTTCCAATAGAAGCATTTTACGCTCGCGTATTTTTCTTGTATTTAAGAAGTTTTCAAATTAATATCTAAAGAATTTTCACTAAACAGTAACATTCTAGGAGTGTCAAGGAGCAAATTTATGTAATTCTCTTTAAAAAAAAATTGATCTTAAAGTGTTGAATCTTCTGTCAAAGTTAAATGGAAATGGAAACGTCTGGAAATGGTTTTGAATTAGAACATTTACCCTAGGATTTTTCTAAGTTTTGGTTTTTGTTTTAATCCAATGGCTTCTCGCCGAATTCTCGCATATTCTTTTTAATTTCCGTCATTAGAGACTTGGCAAGGCCTTCTTCGCGGTTACGGACGACTTTCTTCCACTTTCTCCTGAAATCCGTCAAATCTCTAGCTGTCTGAGCCTTCTTCCTGAGATCTGCCTTCAAAATTCCCCAGTATTTCTCAATCGGGCGGACTTCTACGGTGGCTTTCGCATAATGACATGTTGCAAGATTATAATCTTCCGGACGGTAGAGCGGTATTTCCCGGTCAATTTCGCGATTTCAGCATGACTTGAATTTGGATTCTTGAGATTGAGTGTCAACTATTAATCTGCGAATGCTAATGCTCTCCTCGAGGAACAAAAAATGTGTCCGGAATTGCAAGCTGGCCGGAATTTGGCACACTTACCCTAAATTCTCTTGAAATGATGCCGACGAAAAAACAAAATCCAAAGCCTACTACCACTGACTTCATGTCAAGCATTGGGGAAATTGTTTCATGCACACGCTTTATAATGGTTCTGAAAGATATTTTTTTAATTATTATTTTAATATGAAGATTAGGGTAAAGGCTCATAATTTGGGACAGTCTGCTTATAAGCATCGATGTTCCAAGTTTGAAGTGTGATATTTTCAATACTAATTGATTTTTTTTGTTACTCTCTTGTCAGAAGGGTTGTTTAGAACCTTGGCAAGGGTTTATTGTCTTTGTTTTTTCTAAAATTAGTCTTAAAACGTTTAAAAATGAATTAATATGTAGAGGTGAATTTGACTCTTATTTTGGACAACTTGATTATTAATTTGGACAACTTGGCCGTAAATTTGGACAGCTAATCTGCCTCAACAGGATGCCGATTGTTCTTCATTTTATGAACCAATCTCACTAAGTCCTCTTCCTGTTCATATAAGGGAAACGTAGAATGTCATAAGAAGACCGGAAACTTTCTATATTATTCATTAAAGTGAGTTGATTTCGGTAATCCAAGTACGCTCGGATTTGTGCATTCCCTGGCCTTTCCGAGAGCCTTTCAAGGCATTTCTCACTACATCTCTTCCGTAGAGATGATGCTCCTTTGTTTTCCCAGGCATTTGTTCAACATAGTCATTACGAAAGCTAAAATTTGACGAAATTTCGTAGAAAAACACCTTTCCAAAATAAGGACTATCACCTCGCTGGTGAATGTCTTAAAAAATGTCCCATTTTTCACACGAAAAATCAAATTCACAAGGCAAATCTCACTTCAGGTCAAATTTACAAATCACCACTAATGTGAATCAACACAATATTGAATGAATATTTAATAATATCACTCAAAAAAGCGAAGAAACATTGTTAGTACTTCATTACAGCTAAATAAGACTGAAGTAAACACGAAGTTCTGTCATATTTCTCGTAAGCAATTACTTGCACTGAATTTTCAACAAAGCAATTTCAACTCAAATCATATTCAAAATTTAACGTATTTAGTGTTAAAATCTTTCAAAAGAACAAATATTTAGATGGAATTCATTATTCATCAAATATTGGAATAAAAATCTCTGATTTCAATCAATTTATTTTTAGTGTCCAATTTTATCCTCAAACTGTCCAAAATAAGAAACTGGTCAAAATTATAAGCCTTTCCCCTAGTCGTTCATAAAATGTTTTAAAAAATAAAAAAAAACTACACAGTCAATGAAAAAAGTTTTTCGTAATTTTACTTCGGAGGGTGGTCATCAATATTAAGTCGGCGGCGGACGCATATGTTCGGGTCGATGTAGAGCTTGAATTAAATTATTATTAGTAGGAATTATTTTGTGAAACATGACCAATCTTTTCAATGAATGCTTCTTTGTGTCCTGTAGATGCGTTCACTGGGTTCAGGCCATTGGATGGTGCAATAATATCGCATGGAATGTGGGTCCACTAACTGGGCGTCAGTATCAGCTGGGTATTGAGCGGTATGAGTGGAATAAGTTGCAGAGTTTCAAGAGTATCGTGCCAATGGTTCACCTTAGCTGGAATTTGGCTAGAAATATCAAGGTGTCCGACCCTAAACTCTTTGAATTGATCAAGTAAGTGTCTTTTTTCTTTTAATGCAACATTGAGAAGCAAAGGGGTGACCTGCTTCTTTCTTTCTTTCTTTCTTGCTGCAGAAATTGTCTGCTGCAGACGCTGAAGAATGTCATGTTGACGTTGGAGTATGTCAAGACGAAGGGAATTGAAGTGAGATTCCATGGACGTGGAAAAAATGAAGCTTCCCACTATTGTGGGCAATGTGAAGTGAGTTGATTAATCTTTTTTTTTTTGATCATTCGTGAATTTAAATGATTTTTTTTTTGGTGATGATACAGCTCGAGGTGTTCAATGTTCTGTTCATTCGGGAGCAGGAAAAGCGTCATGTTGTTCACTGTATAGGCTGTGCTCGGAAACAGACACCTTCACTGCAAGGCTTTGTCTGCCTCGAGGAATATCGATTAAGTGAACTGACACAGGTTTATGATGCTTTTATACTGCATCCGCCACCGCCCCAACCAATTGTAGCTCCCGTAGCTCAAGTTGTAGCCACAACGTCATCGTAACAGCTGGAATTTGATGACGGACTCTTGGAGATGATGGACTCCAATTGATAAAGTGTATGTATATTTAATTTCTTTTTTTATATAAAAAAACCATATTTTCTTCTCTCTTTACTCGGAAAAAAAAAGATTAAAAAAACGGACAAGAGTAGAGCAAAATATAAAAGAGAAAAAATCTATTGATAAGAAATTTTCTTCAAAGATGAAATTAGAACGTATATTCTTCATTGTGTCACGTAATTTTTAAGAGCTAATTTATTGTGTCTTCTCTCATTGATAATCTTTAGATGTGAATATGAATTATCGTGGTAAATAACTGATATATCTCTTATTAATTAAAAGAAGAAAAAAGTATAAGTAATATAAAAGAAATCATCATCTTTTTTTTCTGTTAATAATTTATTAGTGCGAGCGTGAGTGAGAATAATCTTAAGGTAGGACACGATTTAAAAAGTAAATTTAGTGAGAGAAAAAAAAAAACAGAAAAAAGAGTAAAGAATGAACAAAAATATTCGCAAGAATTAAACAACTTATTTATATTTGAAAAAATTTCCTAGATAGTAAGATATGTCCATTTTATTACCTCATGAAAAAAACTATATATTGAGACATTCGGGAAGGATGTTAGTAAATTAGTCACACCATTATTTTCTCAGAAAACAAAAGAAGTAATTATTAAATAAAAAAAAACTGAACATAATTTTTAAGGGGCAAAAGAATTAAAAAAAAAACGTACGATCATTTTAGGCAAGAGTAATTTTATCGATTTCGTAAGTTAACACAAAGTAGATTTTAGGTAAAGGAAAAAAATAAAGAAACTTAGGCAAAAAGCAATTTCGATATTACGGGAAAAAAACACTGAAAAAATATGAAATGAAACATTTTGCAAATGAAAAAAAAAATCTTAAAAGAATGAGAGATAAACCAAAAATAAAAAATTGTCGGAAATTACAGAATGATTCTTTTTTCGGGGAATAATTACAAAAAAAAAATTAAATGAAAAAAATGACTGCAAAATTGAAAAATGGTGTGTTCACTAAATTTTATCAAATTGACGAAAAATTTATTAATTTTCGTGGACAAAAAGTGTAGTGTTAATTTATGTAAAAAAAAATTTGAATTATAAAAACGGAGAAGAGAATTTATGAAGAATTAACGAATAGTACCACCGCTTTATAAAAGGAATTACAAAGGGGAAATGATGGAGTGAAAATAGTTAAAGGAAAATTCTTGGAAGTAATTCGTGTCGTAAGGGAAAAATAATATGAATTAAAGAAAAAATGGAAAAGAAAATTGAATGTAGGGATTGTTTTCTATTGAAATATCCCTCTTGCACTGTTTCTCATTTGACCAAGAGTTTGTTTTTTTTTCTAATTTAAGGTTATGTTGATCATTATAACCTCAAAACTGCGGAGTAGTTTGAGATTATAGCTTGTCACTGGTATTCAAAATAATTACTGATGCGTTTGCACTGAAAAAAGATACGCAAAATTGTTCGTAAATGTTTGTGAATTCCCATTATTGGGGATTTACGAATTGCTCGTAAAAATTCGTAAAAATGTGTAGGGGGAGTTGGGGCTACTTTGAACAAATCAAGCTGGTCCTTACAATTATTTTATTTAGATCCACAACACAATTGTTTTGTTAAAAATTAACTTAAATAATCTGAAAAAGAACTGATAAATGAAAATATTCCCGGATTTTTAGGTTAGAATCAACATAACCTCAAAAAGAACTTTGTGGTCAAATGAGTAGAAACTCTGTTGTCTTTCTTCCAACAAAAAAAAATCACTTGTAAAATTAATTGCGATCTCATTGAAAAGAAGAAAGTTTTTTTTTCTTTCTAAAGAAATTAGGTATTATGTGTGTAAATAGGTAAATTAATTGAAAACAATCTAATGACTGTGTAAGGAAACAAAAAAGAAAAAGGAAAATATGCGAAAGCATGACAAAAAGTGAATAAAAATTGTGTAAAAAAAAATTAGCGCGATGTTTCGGCTAAAGAGAAACAAAATTGCTTTATTGAGTTATTTCTTTTAAAAAAAATATATATCTATTAATTTTGGAGATACTAAAAATGGAGAATTGGTGAAAATAGAGGAGATGGATAAATTGAAAAAAATATGACCAGTGTTCACTGCCAATAAAAGTGTAAAGAACAAAATGAAATATTGAAATAAGAAAAAAATGTATAGAAAAAAATGCATGAAACTCGATGGAAGGTTGCAAAATAAGGAAAAACAAAAAAAAGTGTTTTAAGCAAAATTTGTAAATATGTTCTTAAAACTAATTGGCAAACATTTTATTGGAATAATTCCCTGGAAATAAAATTATTACCATTTGACTACACTTAAACTGTATTAATACCCGTTTCAAGACGGCAAGAATATGAAAGAAAAAGAATTAAGAAAAATTGTAGATTATGCAAAAGTATCCCAAAAAATGTATAACTTGAGAAAAAAAAAATATTATCAAAAAATGGAAAGTAGAACGTTTATAGAAAAAAAAACTGTATTGTGAAAATAATTGGAATAGAGCAGCATTAGACAAGAGATTTAGGAAGTATCCGGAAAGGAAAGCACAGTTGGTGGAATAATTCCTCGAGCCGTAATGTTTTATTTTAGGTGGAGTTTTCATAAAATAAATCAAATTTTGATAGGGCTTTTTTCAAGGGGCAACTCATCTGTAAAAAAAAGGGTTCGAGTTCTGGGTTTTCCAAACAAATTTATTAGTTCTGCAGATTCTTGGAGTTCTTAAGTATTTTCCGAGGGGTGATTGATATTGAAAAACTTTGGAATGCTTTGCGAAACTCAAAAAAAAACATCATAAAACCTGAGAAACCTAAAAATTGCATCATGACACTTGAGAAACTCAAAAATTGCGAAAAAAACTCTTAAAAATAGAAATGAATTAGTGCCTGGGCAATTTCTGAAGGGTTTTTAGAATTCTCAAGTATTTCTAGCATTTCTTGTGTGTTTCTAGGTTTCCCAATCGTTCTTCACTGATTTATTCATTTATTTTCTTTTTTTTTGTGAAATGTCTCCGCTGTTTCTCGGGTTTCAAAACGTTTCCGAATCACATTGATTCTCGGTTCTTGGTTTCCTGCTAGGATGATAGACTAACGGATAGAGCATTTTAATTCATAAATGGTATATTTTTCTTAAATTCTTTATAATTTTGAAGCCTTAGATCTCACAAAATTATTGTAACACGAAATGGTATCCACATATACAGAGAATATATTTTTATTGAATTTAAAATTTTACTGGTGTTACAAATAGAAAGATTTTCAGAAAAATTCAAAAAAATGCGAATTTTACGTCTTTTTCATATGGGTTTTTTGGAACTGTTATCCTCCTGCAATCATTATAAATTTTGTGCTAATAACATAACATTAGATACTCTTTCATTTGGTAAAAGTTTTAAAATGATTGCATTTATTTTTATACCAAAACTAAAAAACCACTAAAGAAAAAATATACCACATTTTTGTAAGGAAAATGTAAAGGAATGCTCCGCCTTGGTTTCCTGAGGGTTTTCAAGTGATACCGAAGGTTACTAAATACAGTTGCAGAACGTTCTTCACAGATTTCTTTGATGCCCAAGCTCTCATTTCGGGTTTCTTAGCATGATTTTTTTTTTAAATTTGAAGCTCTCCATTCAACCTCAGAGCTCCCACAACCACAAAATTCCCCCTTTGCTGTATTGGCGCGAAAATTACTGAAGTTTTCCGCAAGTTTCTTGGGGCTCCAAGCGTTCACGCTGGTTCCTTAATTTTCCAAACGTTTCCCTCAGGTTTTCAGGGTGCCGAAGTGTTCTTTGCGGGTTTCTTGGAATCCTAAGCGTCCCCTGTAAGTTTCTTGGATTCCGAAACATTACTTCATTTGCTAGTTCTCTTCTGGTTTCTTGGATTCCCAATTGTTTCCAAGTGCAAATTTCTTTGGTAAATTCCTTGGTGTGCCTAAGCGTTTTTTGTGGGTTCCTTGGAATCTCAAACGTTACCTTTAAAGTTACTCAGATTCCTAAGCATTACAATCGTTGCGGTTTCTCTTCTGGTTTCTAGAATACCATAGCGTTTCTTACAGGTTTAGCTGCTACATAAGAGTTGTTAGTAGATTAATCAGGTTTCCAAGCGTTTCCCGCAAGTTTTTTTCAATTCAATTCAATATATTTCTCCTCAAATAAAGCTTGGTTGCGGCTGCCGCCGACTTACCACGACCGATCTCATCAGGTAAACGGCAGAAACCCTGAATCACAGATCGTTTAAGCCTAAAATTTATAAAAGTTTTTCAATTTATGTTTACAATTACAATTTAAATTGCTGATGAATGGCTGTCGGTGCGTGAGGAATGTTTCTTAGGTTCCCAAGGATTCAGGCACGTTTCTCGATATTCCAAATATTTCTCATAGATTTATTAAATCACGCACCTGAAAATTCCTCGGATTCCCAAACGTTGCTCGCGGGTTTCTCGGGGTTCCCAAGAATTTTTTGCAGATTCCTTGGGTCCCCAAATATTCCCGCGGATTCCAAAGCATTAATTCCTTTACTTATTTATTTATTTCTCTTTCCAACTGCACGTTATCCCATCTCCAACGTTTTCGAATCAAACTGGGCTCGAGTTCCCCGCAATGACATACCCCTTGGATTTTATTTGACAAGTTCAATAAAAATTTGTCATTTGAAATAAACTTAACGCTTTTTGGTAATAATATCTCTGAGTACCTTGAATTTATTTAGTTGTTAATTTTTCCATGTGATCAACTTCTCAATTTTTAGTTTTAATTTTTAGTAAATTTAAGGAAATACTCTTAGTTATTTTTTTTTGTCTGTCGCGTGAAATCTTATGAATTTACATAGTTAAGAGGGTGAGGTAAATTCCTTCCATCAACTGTACTTTCTCAAACGGATTGTAATTGATGTTGAAGCAAAGAGAGAAGCATCTCCAAAAATATAAATTATTTTAAAAATTAATTTTGAAGCGAACACTACAGGTTAATTTTAAGTGATAAAGGACAGGTTTAGCGAAGAAACTTCACGAAAACTTGAGCGAAAAGGAGTCCGTAAAGAAGGAAAGCTTTCAAAGACAGCAACAATGAACCAATAAACCACTCAAAAACTGCAATAAATCTCTTTCTGCTTATTAGAATATTAAGATATTAAAAAAAGAAAAGAAAGAAAATTAAATAAAGTCGTGCAAATTCTAATTCACTGCCACAATTCATAAAAGATTTAAAAAAAAATAGTCAAAGGTTGAAACTGAACAGAAAATAAAAAAAATGTAGAGAAAATTAAAAAGGAAGAGAGGATAAAGGATGGAAAGAATATGAAAATGTGGAAGCTTCTATGTGCCTTTTCCTTCGATGATTTTTCTGGATAACAAAAAAAAACGAGAGTAAAAGCCGCAGTTCTTTATACAAATTAATTTTTGATACTCACCAAAAAAAAATAAACAAACAAACCAGTAATAAAAGCAAAAGCATGAAGAGACATAAAAACTAATTTAAACAAGAAAAAAAACTCAGTAAAAAGTTAAAAAAAAACACAACATAAGGATGGATTTTAGGAGAGAATTAAGAAATGCAAAATGACTCTGGGAAAACAAACATATTTTTGTGAGAGATAAATGTTTAAGTGGAAAAACTAAGAAAAAAAATTGCTTCGCATATTTTGTAATAATTCATAAAGGAGAAAAAAAGCATAAAATGAATCACAAAAGCAAGAATAAAAATACATGACAGTGTGAAATGAAATAGAAATAGTAATTATATTGGGGCCGTTTATTGGCTTTGCAATCTGTAACCGAATCTATCGTGAAAAGAAGTAACACAAGATTTACCAATTTTATTCTGTATAAAGATAAATATTTAAAAAAAAAGTAATTTCGCGTTTAGTGTAGAACTATTTGGAACAATTAAACTGATAAATTACACAATTAAGCATTAATTAATCGAAATATATACTTATATACAATTAAATGAAAATGTTTTTTCATTTTTTTTTGGTTCTCGCAAATTTTCATGGTTTTTCCCATTTTTACCTGTTGATTTTCCCTCCTTTTATCGAATATCATTTGTCTTGGCGCCGATATTTCAACTTCAGCGCCTCTAGCGTAATTTTTGTGAATTACCTTAATGGCGGACGGAATTGCGAATCATTTTCGAATTGCGCTTTCGAATTTCATTCTTCTTCCACCATGTTTTTTTTTCACCCAAACAGAGTTCACAGAGAGTACGCAAATTTTGTTTCTCATTTGTGCGGTATTTTTCGTGAAAATTTCAGGATTTTCATTATGAAAATAGTGTGTGGGAATCCATAAGAGTTTCATTATAGTGAATATACTGTAAATTAATGTGTGACAAGAGTGGGAAAAGGATGAGAAACTTGCCCTTATCAATGAGTGAGGTTAGGTGAAGTGCGGTTTCTGTGAAAGGACAGCAATGGGGTTCGTATGGTGTCCTTCACATAAAAATATCAAATCTTGCAGTAAAAAAAAACAGGTTAATTGGAAAAAGTGAAAAAGTATTCTACTGAACTGCCGGAGGTGTCCTAGTGGACAGTAGGATCTATAAAAAGGATTATTTACTAAAAAGAAAATGGAAGGAAACGGTAGGATAGTAAATAATACCATAAGTGCAGTGATTTATCCGGTGGGAACTTATTTGGTGCTCTCGGAGAAAATGTAGTGCTTCTATCCTATCCGGGCATGAGAATAACAGCATGGCAGAAAGGATATCCAGGTAAGTTCTTTAAGTTTATTAAATTTATTTTAACAAATCCAAGAAGGTTCTAATTCAGCAGGCCAAAAACCGTTCTTTTTCTTATACTTAAGACACCCAAACCCAAAATTAAAGTCATTTTATGAATCTGAAAAGCATTTTACAATCAACACTAAAAATAAATATTAAAAAACTAATTGTAAGTGCTGCAAATTACAGATAGCAAGCTTTGATAAAGCTTACTTCCTAGCTTTGAAAAATGCTCAATCTCATGAGATGGGAAGTCCCTTATTAAATCTTTGTGTCCATTACGGGTTACTAATGGTTTAAATGGGTTCTTGAAACTAGAATATTAATACAGAGTAAATTGGTAAAGAATTGTGCATATTTGAATGTTTTGGGTCAATGTTCGCCAGAGAAAAAAAGTTGTCACCCTCAGGAAGATCCTTTTTTGTGTTTTCCACAGATTTCGATCTTCAGTGATTGCTTAAATGCGTTTGTTTTCTCAAGGATCCTTCGAATTTTGTCGGCCAGGAAGATCATAATTAGCATGACCATTAGTGTGTTTCAACAATGAAAAATTTTTTTGACACTATTCTCAGGGCGCTGTATTTGATGGGACAAGAAAGTTTTTCTTCTACGACCATATGATCAGACGCCGTTTAGAGGTGGCTGAACGACCCTGTCTGTAGAACATTTTTCTGATTTTACCGGATTTTACACTACAGAGAGGGTCGTTCAGCTACCTGTAAACGGCGTCTGATCATATTATGGTCGTCGAAGAAAAAACTTGTCTCATCAAATACAACACCCTGAGAATAGTGCCAAATTTTTTTTTCCTTGTTGAAACACCCTAATGACCATCCAGTAGAGTGACATCCTCCTAGTTTTGTTCGTCCTAACCAACAATATGCGACCAATCCCTATGAAAAAAGCGAAAACTCAAAATAATCTACTACTTTTGAAGGTCTATATCAGGACCGAAAGCTTTGGGCAAAATAAAAAGAAGTTTTTTCATCTTTGGAAGGCAATTGTTTTGCTGGAGTAACCGAAGATACTCCTACCAATTTTATCTTGAAGGAATTTAAACTAATGAAACTTAAAAACATATTGGCTACTAAATAATAGCACTCATTAGACGTTATAGAACAAAATGTTTATTGATGTCTGAACTTTAAGACAGAACAACGAAGATAGGAAGCAGATTTTTTACCAGGTCTCAACAAAAATGTTTAAGAAGGTAAAACGGGGTAATTTGGAATCATGTTTAATTCGGAATGTTGAGATTTCCTAAAAAGTTTAGATGGCAAAAGGAAAAAAAAAACCACGAAGAAGCAGTCTTGAATGTCTCGAATGTAAAGTCTTGCACTTCTTCGTGCTTTTCGTTTTCTCTCTGACAATGTGAAACACTGAGAAAATCACAAAATTCCAAAATAGAAATGATTCCGAATTACCCCATCTTATTCTATGAAAAATAAATAGCAATTATTCTATAACGACCAATCAATCAGCGGTACGTTACCGGTCGATTAGTCTAGGTGAAAATGAGGCATCTTTTGACTAGGGCTTTTTCTTCTATTTTTCAATGAAACTGTACTTTTAATTTAGATTTAAAGAGGGGCAGTTCCTAAACAAACAGTTAAGACTGCAGACCACTCTTTTCCGCCCATTATGCATCATGTCCTTAAGCTCCTTAAGAAATTGCCTATTAACAGCAGGGTGTGTCAAGCCAACCGTTTCGGTTGGCTTGACCTTGAGCCTTTTTCAGACTTGATATGTACAAAATTTCACTTGAAAATGAAAAAAATTGGATGAGAAATGCATAAAAGTGTGTGAAAATCTTTAAAGTCGATTATCTCGGAAACTATGAGAGATAGAGGCCTCAAACTTTACATCCATTTAGAGCCACTTTCAGGCTTGATATGTGCAAAATTTCATCTGAAAATGAAAAAAATTGGATGAGAAATGCATAAAAGTGTGTGAAAATCTTTAAAGTCGATTATCTCGGAAACTATAAGAGATAGAGGCCTCAAACTTTACATCCATTTAGAGCCTTTTTCAGACTTGATATGTGCAAAATTTCATCTGAAAATGAAAAAAATTGGATGAGAAATGCATAAAAGTGTGTGAAAATCTTTAAAGTCGATTATCTCGGAAACTATAAGAGATAGAGGCCTAAAACTTTACATCCATTTAGAGCCTTTTTCAGACTTGATATGTGCAAAATTTCACTTTAAAATGAAAAAAATTGGATGAGAAATGCATAAAAGTATCTGAAAATCTTTAAAGTCGATTATCTCGGAAACTTAGTATACTTTACCTTGCGGCTTTCGTCTCAAATTACACAAATCACACAAGTGAGCCATGAACAGTCTGGAATCTGGACACATGACATTTAGTTGTCGCAGAGTTCCACATTTTGCCTCTGGTCTTTCTATACTTCCTATTTTTTATATACCATATAGGAAGAGTTTAAGAACTTTAAACACAAGAAAAAATCCTTTTTTTAAATTTTATTTGTATATCCATATAAAAGTTTACAAAAGAAAAGAGTATAAAAAGATAATGGAAAACCAGTAAAAGGCAATTTCCATGAGATTTTTCTGTAAGGCACGTAAGAGATTGAAAAATAGAGAGTTAGTAATAAATTATACCATAAAATACATAACTGGGATGGATTATTTTTATGTAGAATGTTTGAGTATTTCTTTCTATAAAGAGATTTACTACAATTTTAAATTTTCACAACCGAGATTGCGATATTTCGAATCGTTGTCGTCGATCAGTAGGGATTAACAGCTGCGAGACCAACGCGACCACTGCCACGGGGCAGGGGGTCTCGTGGTTCAGCATAGCTTTTCCGATATCCCTTGACTATATTTCCCAAACTCTTGCTGGGCGTCATACGAGGGGGTTCGTGATCGTCATAGGGAAGATCACGATATGTGGACACAGATGGGGATGAAATGCCTTGGAGCGAGAGATCCTCATCAGAACTCCAATCTTCTCTGGAAGTTATTGGATGAGATCTCTGACGCCGTAGGGAATTACTCGATGGAGGATCAATCGATCCTCTTCTGTGTACTATTGCATCACGAGATCGTCTCAGGGGTTTGTGAGCTCCACGTTCCATCGCTTGGAATTTCTCTTTTGCACTGTAAAAGCGCTCTTTTGGAGACACCTTCAATTCTTCAATTACGTGCTCTCGTCGACGTGGCTTAAACTCTTCTTCAGCATTTTGATACTTTCTGGCACCTTCACGATAACGTTCTTGCGATGAGTAGCGTTTTTTGTTCTGCCAAGCTTCCTCTTTGTCAAGCATCTCACGATGGTACTTAGCATCTTCGAATTTGTATTGAATTAGTGAAGATTTAAGCATCTTTTGGACTGATTCCCAATAGGGTTGACTCTCTGGCTCATTGTAGGGATTTGCATCGATTCCTCCTTCAACAGGAAATTCTCCATATTTGGATATTTCTGCTGATTTTTCCCTACTTCCACAACTTGATTTTTCTGATAGTGGCATTTTGTGACGTGGCTTCTCATCATGATATTTTCCCTTTTCCATCTTCTCAACCACATCTTCAATCTGATCAGGATACATCCGTTCACGATAACGATTCTGTCGATACTTTTCCACCATGTACTTTTGCTTGTCTGTAAGATTCTCTCCCCTTGAAGATTTCTCTCTAAAATCAATTTCTTTCATCTCTGCAAGAGAATGCTTTTTCATTAGACTCTCAATTTCGTCTTCATCATCATCAAAGGATTGGAATCTTCTTGGTTCTTCGGCATATCGTCTACCTTCCTCAAATAACTCTCGAAATCTTGTTGCTTCGTTGTACGGAGGACGATTTTTCATCAAAATAGGTTTGATTTCCTCTTCTTCGCGTGATTGTGAAGAATCTTTCCTTTGTCGATCTTCAGCCGGTACTTTTGAACGGATTCTTCGATGTCTGACAAGTTCTCTATGATCATCTATAAATTTCTCGTTTCGTAGGGGCACGTGGGGATACAAATACGTGGCTGTAGGTCTCTGATTTGGCAATCTAGTAGGTGTCAAGTCAACTGGGGCAGGTCTCCGTGGAGCTTGCATTACAATAACAGATTCTTGATGATCATTGGTCCAGTCATCATCTGTACAGAAGAAAATAGATTGTTTTGATGTAAAAAGGCTTTACTTCTACTTAATTATTTAGTGTGTGCGATTTAACGAAAAATTCAATGGAGATAATGTACTTGGAATGAAATTATAGGCGATGATGTGTTGCTCAGAGCAAGAGTGGGCTATTTTAACTGTAAAATGTATAACCCATACACCGCTTTTGTTCTAAGCGTTTCGATTTTGTAAAATTACTTAAAATACTGCGCACTGCGACGAAAATATTATGGCTGGCATGAGATAATTTGTTTCATATTAATTCGCTTTATTATTAAATCTATGTAGTATATGAACGAAAAAATCTAATTGACAAATTGACAATCGATTTTTTGATCTTTCGAAATGAAAAAAAAATGGTTTTTCAAGCCATTTTTCAAAAAAAAAAGACAAAAAAGGAATGTCTGTTCTATACCAGCTTTCAAATTTTCTTTTTTACATAACATGCCTCTATGGCATGGATTGGTCTAAAATTTCAGTATGTTATAGCTGGGCTTAAGGACCCTAGCCAGAAAGGGTCAAAAATTCAATTTTCAAATGCCCATACTTCCGGTTCTAATTATCTGAATTTAAGAAATTTTGGTGTTTTGGAAAGCTCTCGTGGAGCGATGGCAGCCAAAATCCCGAACGCCAAAATCCCGAACGCCAAAATCCCGAAAGCCAAAATCCCTAATGTTCAAAATCCTAAAAGGGATGAAATTATATAGAGGAAAATGTTTAGAATAATTTCCCAAGACACAGAAGATTTCCCTTTGCCTCCAGCAAGCTCGGGTGCAATCTCGGTAGTAGCTATGATACTTTTAAGAATTCGGGATTTAGCCTTTCGGGATTTTGGCCCATTCGGGATTTTGGCTTTCGGGATTTTGGTGTTCGGAATTTTGGCTTTCGGGATTTTGGCCCATTCGGGATTTTGGCTTTCGGGATTTTGGCGTTCGGGATTTAGGCTTTCGGGATTTTGGCTTTCGGGGTTTTGGCTTTCGGGATTTTGACTTTCGGGATTTTGGCGTTCGGGATTTTGGCTTTCTGGATTTTGGCCCATTCGGGATTTTGGCTTTCGAGATTTTGGCGTTCGGGATTTAGGCTTTCGGGATTTTGGCTTTCGGGATTTTGGCTTTCGGGATTTTGGCTTTCGGGATTTTGGCTTTCGGGATTTTGGCTTTCGGGATTTTGACCGGGACCCCTCGTGGAGTACTACAACCCTTATGACACCTCAGTTTCTTTCGATTTAATCGAAGGTCCAATTAATTGCAAATATTTTTTAATGAAAATTTGATGTGACATATTTTGAAAACTAGACTATTGTTTTTCTTTAAATTTTAATATGTTTTTGATGAAGGTGAGACCTTTCCATCCAAGCATTATCATTCAATTTACATTAAGTATAACTCAGGAAATTTACTTTGTCTGCCATTCCATGCTCTGGCTTGCCTTCTCAAATTCCTGTCCGCCTTTTAAAATAAGTTGTTTTCTCATTTATATATACGTAAATTTTTCTATTATTAAATTAAAAGTTTTAATTACAACAATTTGGATTCTGTTAAAATTGTAATATTTCTAAAAGCTATCTCTTGATATGAAAGTTCCTAAGTATCCGCCTTTCCAAATTTGACCTCATATCATCTAAGTTTATTATAATAGATTTTTATGAACTTTACTTAGGGTAAGTGTGCCAAATTTCAGCATAGTTGCATGCAAGCGTCAAGTCTCAAGTTTGAAATGTAATATTTTAAATACAAATTGATTTTTTTTATTCTTTCTTCTGAAAGAGTGTTGCTTGGAACCTTGTAAAGAGTTTATCGTCTTTATTTACTCTAAAATCATTCTTAATACATTTTATAATGAATAAAAATGTAGACATAGCTTTGGTGCCCTATTTCGGCCACCTTCATTCTCATAGTTCCTTGCCCTTCGGAAATTCTTCCAATATCTTTTTCACGTCATCTCGTTTGTCAAAGATACATTTTTTGTTATTCTTTTGCATTGTATAATCTCTAGAGTATGTAAAAACTAAAAGTTTATGGAAAGTCGAGGAACAAAAAAGTTGGCCGAAATTGCAAGCTGGCCGGAATTTGGCACACTTACCTTACCAATATTCTAAAAATATTTAATATAGACAAACTTAAACCTATATAAGTTTATGGTAGATGAGATTCTTTATAGGCAACTTGGGAATGATAAAGAATCACGTTTAACCAATTTTTATTTATTTAAGTCGTCGAGATTTAGTTTATTTTACGCGATTCTTTGACCGAAAAATTCAATTAACAAATATTTGAAGTCAACAAATTTTAAACTTTAATTTTGTCATATTTTGCCGCTGGTTCCCCTATTACAATTCGTGATCCAAGGTGTCAATTGTGTTTATTGAATTCAAGAAGTGCTAAATTGTTGCAAGAAATCACGTAATGTTTTATCAGTAAATACTTTTATTGGTTTTTTTTACTATTGCCACGCAATTGTAGAAATTAATAATTAATTTATTTTCTTATAATGTACATTAAATTTGATTTATAATTACATTTCTCACGCTTCTGCTTTTCATGAAAAGTTAATTCTTTGAATAATTGTATAAATTATTTGATAATGTGGTGAATTTTGTTCAAGTTTTTTTTTGTGCGAGAGAAAATTCTTTGATATTGAAGGTTGATTTACTTATTTCTTATTTTCTACGTAATTTTACTTTTTTGAAATTGGAGAGAAAAATCTTTTCCGGAATTCCAATTTATTGGCTGGCTAGACAATGACTTCATAGACATGAGATGCCGCGTAATGTGAACTTTGCGCATCTTCTTCTTATCTTGTGAATGATGAAGAAATCGCTGCGATTGGGAGTGCAACATTGCTCTCTCTCTGAATGACAAGACGAACGAGTAATTTTTTGTGTGTCACTATGTCACGGAGTATTGCTAAAGAGTATGCACTTTCCTTGCATTTTACTCATCCGGATGCCAATGATTGGGCTCACGATTGAAACGAACAAGCCCACGAACGAGTTTATGAATGAAATGATTCTGCCCCAGAGGCATTTGGGGGAAGTGGATAATTAATTAGAAAATCTCACTTACCGCTGGATGAATGTTCATCCTGACGCTCAAGACTAGCTGCCAGATCTGATCTGATGCCAGAAGATCCATGCGAGGAGATACCCTGCTTCCCTGGTCCACCTACAATTAATTGATTCTGGCATCGACGAAGCTCAGTAGCTGCCAGGTTTCCCTTTGATCGATGTACAGTATCGTAGTCACGGGGCGGAAGTAACAATGGAGGTGCATTCCCATTCAATTTGGCACGCAATTCTGCTGCTAAGGAATCAAAAAGTGTAGCCCTTGGAACTCCTCCTGGCACAGGAGAGATGGGGCTGGTGAGTGAGTGCTCATGACTGCATTCGGATTCACGGGTGCTGGTGTCATCACTGCCCAGTGAAGACTCAAAACGTCGTGGAGGAGATGTAGAACGTTCTAGTTCAGCACGACGTCCAGTTGGCAATTTAAACCTTTTCTTGGGCATCTTGTAGGAGTCACATGTGTCACCTGTTGGTGACCCAACCTGCAAAGATTTGACATATAGGTCACGACCTCAATGAATGGAATTTTTAATTTCTCTCATGATGGCAAATCTTTTCTGTCAAGGTTTTCATTCTTGCTCCATAGGAGAAAAAAATTCTCAACACACTATGTGTAATATTTATACTGGCATGAAGAAGAATAGGGTCTTGTAGAAAACAACGGATTATTATTACCCAACTCTACACAGGTGCAATTTTCTCACGTTCCCCAAATGACTAAAACTCTAAGTTCAGGCCATGCACTGTATCTCTGATAACTGTAGCTGTGACACTCCAGCACTTTCTTATTTCAGGCAAATCCCTAGCCCTCCACAAAAAACGAATAAATGACTTGAGTTGAAAAATACCTGGCTGTTGAAGAAGGTGTGGAAGCAACAAGTTGACCAATCCCCCTCGTTTAGGATGATCTCAGCCTCATTTTTATGAAAAACGCTTTACTATTTTTATCATTCGTGACAATATTCACTGGTCAATAACTCACACTTTTATTTATCACAATTTTATCAATATTTCGTTGTCATCGAAAGGATTTCCCATAAAAAAACGAAAGATATTCAGAGATAACTGCACTTTACTATTTCCGATGGAGACGTGAGTGACCCGATAATGCGACTACAGCACCGTCTTGTGGGTTTCTTTAAGTTCAATAAATACCAACATAACGGCAAGATATTGCGCGTATTTCAAACTATACACTGTAAAAAAATTACAAGAAAATTCATTCATCAATCATTCATTTACAACCACTTATCCCTATCCGGCTCGCAGGCTTAGGATAGTCAGGTTAGAAATCTACGCCAGTCGATTCAGGAAGATGTTCAGTAGGGAAATTCTGTAACAGTATGACAATGTCATATGACAAATTTAAGTTTCTTTATGTGGTAAATTCGGAAAATCTCGTAAATTTGACTCATAACAGCTGCTAAAAGCTAATATAGAGCTCTTCATATCTTCATTTCGATGCTCACTGGGCTTTAATGTTGTACCGCTCCTAGATTTTACCCTTTTTACCCTTTAAAACTGGTTAGTTAAAATGAAAGATGGGGATTGAATATCTTACAGTTAGCCTTCGAAGGAATATTGAGGAAACTACTCTTTATTTTATATATACCTCCCTTACTATTCATTGAAATATATCAGCCTCATACAAACATTTTTTGTACAAATTATACACAATAAAAAATTTCATTTGGTGGCTAATCTAACCCGGTCTCCCCTATCTGTAATTTTTTGACTTTCTTCAAACATCAACTTGAATTACCTCAAGAACTAAGGTAGCGTTACAGAAATTTTATTTTATTTTTTTTTAAATTCATCTATACTTACAGTGCTATCACACTAGGATTTTCACAATTTAATTTTAAATTCAATTGAGCCAATTGAGCATTATAAGATTTCCAGAATTTATTTGAAAATTCTCACAGCCAGGACACATTTTGCAGGAAATTTGCTCAATTTCAAATAGTGCCACGAGATTTTTGATTGTGAATGACTCCGGAAAATGTGTAATAGTGTACTTAAAATGTCTCATAAATTACTTATCTGTTATGCAAAAGGATTCACAAAGCCAGAAGAAAGGGTTGTAGACAAGGGGGCTCATGAAGAGACTCTCATACAGTCTTGTTGAAAATCTGTATGAATATGAAATCATACAAACTGGAGATTTCTGGGCACAATAATTTCCTATGAATGGTTTTGGAGGAACTTAGCACATTACTCCAGATACTGAAGCTTCATTTCCGTACAAGTTTATCACTAAATCACTGTACTTATCTTATTTTTTGGCCACAAATAGTAATTAAATACGAGTAAATAAATTTAATAAGAACAATTTGGTTCAAAAGGATTCTTGTTTAACTGCAATAAAATTGAAATGAATGAGCAATTTTAACATTTTAATTTGCTGAATTCAAATTTAATTTAGCAACCACAATTATGCTATTTTCGCATGTTTAAACATGTTTTGGTGGGTCAAGTATTAGTTTATATCAATAAATAAGCGAAAATCTATCGATTCAAATGATTTTTAATGCAAAATAACGCATAGGAACCATTCATCTGAAAATTAAATCGAATTTACAAATTGAAAAAATCCTAGTGTGATAGCACGGTTAAAGAGCTCTAAAAAATTTTCGAAAAAGCATAGTGGGATTTTTGATAAATTAGAAAAAACCTATGTTAAAAATGAAATTTTAATCTTTCTTAATTTCATTCAAAATGCAATCATTCAAACGTCAAATCAAAATGGGGAC